>NW_020799098.1:21519263-21739710 GCF_003259725.1 Athene cunicularia
AAGGGAAAGATCCTACTGAGCATCTATGGCCCTTTCCCCCCCCCCCCCCCCCTTTTTTTTTTTTTTTTTTTTTTTTTCTCCTCCTTTCTCATGTCAGCTAGCTTTCAAAACCACAGGAAGTGATTTAGAAAAAGGCTTATGGGTGTGCTATGTTGTTAATACCCACAATACAGTCTACAGGTGAGCATTTATAACCACCTGCACAATCTTACACATACACACGCACACACTGTCAAGTACATTTCTGCAATCCAATATAAACTCCAGTCAAACTATTACTATTGAGTAAATGAGGAACTGTACAGAATTTATAAATAATTCTAAGACAGTTTTCTTAGCTCATGCAGCCATTTGAAAGGCTGTGAAAAACTGTGGGAAGGTTCTGGACCATATATCACAGTAAAAATCCACAGGTCCAGTGGCCTTTTATGGACTGTACTTGCTGTTTTCTTTAATTTAGACAAAACTGTTTAATTGGTAAATGTTAAAATATTAGTTTGCTTAAGACATGTTTTGAGAATCAGTTGTTCAAAGAACGAACTTTTCAGTGACATTCAGAATCTTTTCTCTTGCAGCCGTTTCGTAGAGTGACGTTTTCTGTTGTGAGTCAGCCTCAGGACCCGCATCAAGGGTCATTGCAGAGTTGCTATGACAGCGGTCTGGAGGAGTCAGAAACACCAAGCAGTAAGAGTTCATCAGGGCCAAGACTGGGTGCCCTTCCACTCCCAGAGGACAACTACGAAAGGACTACGCCGGATGGCAGTGTTGGTGAGGCAGAGCATATGGAAAATGGTAGGGGCAAACACGACATTCACACACATAATCTCACTAGCAAGTGATACTAAGTAGACTTTTGAAAGGTCAGTCCACAGACATAAATAAGTATATTAAATAGCTAAAATTGTAATTATTATTTTATTTTAAAGTTTGTTAAAATGTAGATATACAAAATAATGGAACATAACACTTGAAATAAACCCAGCACTTTCTTTTCTTTATACGATTTAAAAACTATGCTGCAGAAACAGTTAAAACATTGAAAAAAAAATATCAGTAGAGGGCTGGGGAGATGGTAATTGAATTAAATTCCAGACTTTTAATTTTAGATAAAAACCCATAAAGGACATATATTCTCTTTTCCTTCCATTTTTGGTTTAACAACTACTTAGGAAATTTCCCAGAATGTAGTATGTACAGCATCAGCAAAAGAAAGCAGGATTTAAAAACCCCATTCTAGAGAATTCCCTTTTCTTCCAAAATGTTTTATAGTCTTTTCAAAATAACACTGTCAAGTCCATTCTTCATTATTTAGAAAAAAGGACATTACTTTCCTTTTCTTCACTGTTTATTTTGTATAATACATTTTAAAAATCTCATTTAAATTCAGGGTCTATTTCTGTAGAAGGGAAAAATGCTGGATCTTTATTTATTCTATAGTAATTCTCCAGATATGGCAAAATAAAGGTAATCTAAATCTCAGGTTTTATTTTCCTTTCTATCTAAATCTATATAAAATTTAAAACAAAAACCAAAAACCAACCTCTTCAATTTGAACTGTATTTCATAAAACCTGAATGTTTTACTCTTCTCCATTTATTGGCCTTCATCTAAAATTTTATGAAGTCAGACACTGACTTCATTGTCTTTTCATTTGCCCATAAACAATAAAATAAATTATTGTATGTCAAAGTGTATAGATTTTTGATAACGAATGAAATAATGGGTTTGCTAATCCAGTTGGAATTGGGTGTATATGAAAGAAGGGTGGTATGCTTTCTGCGGTAGAATTAATTAATTAGTTTGACTAAGTGCATGTTTTAGTTTTTCAGGCATTACAGCACTGGATAATTGTTCTTTGTTTTTTGTCTTTCCTGAGATAGGCTTGACCCAATAAAAATATATTATTCTTTGTGGTAAGATATTGCCAAATCTAGTATGTATGACTGAAGAATGGCTACAGCAGTCTACATATGCTTATAATGCATATCCCAACAGCAGATGACTAACTGACCAAAAAGGAAGATGGTATTATCCATCTAAAAAGATGATATATTAGTTTATATATGTGTATAAGTGTGTGTCTATATATTCTCCTTGGTTGTCTATATGAATATATCTCTTTACATTTCATTTTTCTGGGTGTGTGGGAGGGGAGAAAGTGATACTGGTATTACTAGAAAAATGTCAGAAAAAAATTTCTAGACTATGTACCTAAATTGGGATGATTATTTTGTTGTCTGTTTTGCAGTGAGATTTTGTGGTTAAGGTAACGAAACTAAACAATTTGTTAATTTCCCTGGACATATATCAGTGCAGTAGACATTAAATTCTGAGTTCAGAAAGTATACTAAATGGAGTATGTCTAAACTGTATTGGGAAAACTATAGAGCCACAGTTGAATATAATTTTCAATATATTCAGTAGCCAGTGAAAATCATCACACTCACTGAAGTGTAATTGAAAATGAAAAGTGCTTGAGTGGTGTCAAAAATGAAAGCAAACCAGTTTATTTAAGTTTTTGTGCTGATGCAAAAACTGGTATTGCATTCTAATATTTAAAGCATGTTAGTACTTTGATTTTTTGAAAGATGATAATTTATATTTGGTAAGATTAATTTGTTGGATTCAGTATTGTATAGATAGAACAGATAGAAACATAAAGCTAGACAAATACATTATCCCATGAATAGGTGAATGAAAACAAAATTACCATGAAAAAAAAAATAAATTGCATGGTGGGATTTGCATTTAGTAATCAGGAATTCCCTCTCCTTTATAAAACCTTGAACTGAGACCTTTGAAAAGTGGGTGACACTGTGATGAAAATTATGCTTCACATACTTTTGGATTTTGCTGTCACATTTTAAAAATAAGTTTTCAACAGTGTCATGTCATCTGCCTCCAGATATTTTTGTTAACATTAATCTATAAATAATGAAAGAATAGGGTAGAATGTACTTTTGTTCCTTTATATGTGCAATATCTGACATTTGAATGAGAGTTTTCTGTGATCTGATTCTTAAGTCCACTTGTATTTTAACTATTTTAAGTATAAATGTATTGTTCAAATTCTGATAATATAATCTTCTATATTAATGGAACATTCTGACAGAAATAGAATTGGAATTGAAATCTGTCAAGTGTTCATTTGTCACACTTAATTTGAATCTAGGTAATCTGCAGTGTTTAGCTTGGTTAGGTTTTAATCAGAATTTATACTTGATTTTCATGCAGATTTTCCATGGAAACAGCACTTTGGAAGCTTAGTTATTAATTGCTATTGCTTCAAATATTTACCATTTAATATCAATTGGTGTGAAACAATGCAGTTATAACTAATTGCTTTGGATTTCCTTTGATTTTAAAGTTTGAAACAGTAATTTTCAGCACAGTAGGCTCAACTTTTTTTTTTTTTTTTTTTTTTTGCTAGCTGACTGGGGAAATACAAGTAATTTTCATAGTTAAGGCAAATGTAAGAAGGTTGAGTTCACAGTCAAAGTAAATAGGAAATTCAGTTTTCTGTTTGCTGTTAAGAGGCCTCTTTCTATTTTCTCAGGAGAGGATAAAATGCTGGAAAGAAAATACAGGGTAAGGGAGTTAGTTTTTTTTTATGCTGTACATTACCTACCAGCCTACATGACTGTCAGATGTAAATTGAAGTTTTGTTCTGATGATTAGCTGCGGTATCAGATGCAGGAGGAAAAAAAAAAAAAGGGAAGAAAAAAAAGAAATGTTAGCAGATTGACTGTGAAAATTCAGTATGCAAAGATCTTGTTAATTAGTAAAATCTGCAGAACCAGAAGTAACTTCTGAGTTAATTTATCCCCTGCCCTTGGAGCTTTACTTACAAGGAAACTGTGCTCATATGTGCAGCCTTCTTCTCTAATTTTGCTGTTAGAATGGCGTAACATAAATTGCACAGTAATTTTATCAAGAACATTTTTATTACATTTGTATTTGTAAATCAAGGGTAAAGACACTACCATGGTAAATGAGCTTCCTGGTCTTTTAGTCATGGCTAATACCACATATCTCAAAGGAAAGTTAAAAAAAGCCCTGTGTCAGATATTTTCAGAATTACCTATGCTCCTGACTTTAACAGTTAATAGTCAGCATGTGCTTTAAACTGTGGTTTTCTAAATAATAATAACAACAGTAATAATGATGATGAAGATAATTTATCTCAAGTCATTAATCCTCTTCAAGTTACTGGCCTGAAGGGTATCTTTTAATAGGAAAATCCCCTGAAGGCTATCAAAATGGGTTTATTTTTATTTGCTTTTGTCTTTTATTTAATAGTTTTAGTGATGGTTTCTTTTTATCATTATGAGAAAGGTCATGAAAGGATTCCATTATACTTTTAAAATACTATGGATTATTACGTTTTCTTATAATTTCTCTTTCAACTGAACTTTATATATTCCCAGGTTTTTCAGCCTTTGATCATGATATATCTGTTGTGGTTTTGTTTTTTTTTTTTTTTCATTAACTTCTATTTCTCCTAATATACATAGGGGTAGCTCAAGATATATTATCATCATTTGGAGAATGGACAATGCAGAATTTTCATATTAATTCCTATGTTATTAATTAGACATACAATCTCTAAGTAGAGATTTTCATTGTTCTGTTTCATGTCCATTCAACTGGTTCTGTCAAGTCTCTCATGTTTCTTGCAGCTTTGTTAGAAATATTTTTTGTTTTTTCTTTTTTTTTTTTTTTTCCAAATTACTATATACTTAATATTTTTTAAATAAATGTAGTGGCCTAACCAGGTTTTTGTTGTTGTTGGGCTTTTTTTTTTTTTTTTTTAATTTATCTAGAGTACCTATAGCAGTGAAACTGGAGTTCTGCAGATTTTGTCTCACATGTTCTTTCCTGGAGATTTTTTTCCATGCAGTCATAATTATCCTATTTGCCACACCTGAGATACGTGCATTAAAGCTGTCTCAAGTAATGCTACAGGAACATACATACCTTTGGTCTGCAGCACAGTACTTTAAGTTAGCCTATGTTTTGGTATCAAATATATGAGTTGGAGAACAGCAGTCATATCTGAAAGAAGGAAAATAAGGGAATGGTTTGCAGCTTCCATTTTCACAAGGGGAAATAGAATAAAAAAAAGATTAATTGACTTCTGAAGTCATAGAGGAAGTGAGGCAGAGCTTGGAAAGGAGCTCAGAATTTTTGTGATTCAGTTATTTGACTCTCACAAAGAAATCGGTAGATAAATTACACTGGCTGACACATGAAGAACTAAAAAGCAAGGAAAAGAAGTGCATTATCTCAGTTCATATGTTCTGATACTATGCTATGTTTTCAGTAACAATTTCAGATTTACACCATAAGTGTCAAAGTTCCACTGTCAATATAGAAAGGGGTTCATGGTATATATGAGATGATGACTTGAAAATGTGGAAGGAATTTTGACAATTAATAAATGTAACTAAATTTATTTAGAAGAGCATTGTCTCACTTTTACTTCTAAGATAGAATATTAATCTGTTCTCTGGACCAAAGTGTAAAATGAAAAAAGAATCCATTAGTTTAGAGAATCCATGTTTTCAGAATCCATTTCCCTTTAGCTTTTTGCAGTGCAGACACAGGTTAATGTTCTTGAAGACTTAAATGTCCTTGTTGTAAACATTGCAAACCAGACATTCATTGACTTATTCCATAGAATTACTGTACTTTTGCAGTTCCCATTATTTTCAGGTGTTCTGTTCTCTTGAATTTGGCTCTTAAAATTGCATGTGAATAATTTCACTTTTAAAACTGTGTCCTGAAAATGTTGTAAGTAGTCCATCTGGAAGGTTGAGTCAGTAGAGGTTTTCAGTGTAGTGATTATATGCTAATAGTTCCTTTTTCAGTTTGTTTCTTCTTTCAATGCTGGTACATGCACTTTTTCTTAAATATTACCCTGCATGCATGAACGCAAAAATGCCAGAAAGTGCTGCACAAATTAGTATATAATACATATACATAAGAATTCTTATCCTTGTTCCGGATAAATTGTAACTAATAATTAAGCACACAATGATCTCTGGATTCTGTATACCTAGCAACAGATATAGGTAATGTTTTGGAACACATACATATTCAGTGATGGATTATGTCCTGAGCCAGTTTGTTTTGAGAATTGAGCATTCTGATAAAATCTGTAAAAAGACGTAAGAGGAAAAAAACCCAGTTTCTAAGACAGAAGCCACACTCTGCAGGGATCCCTGTTAAACTAGTGTAATCTTTTATAAGACAATGAACCTGTCTGGGAAGAACATTGGTTGTTTTCTTCCTTGAATGTTTTCCTTTTTTAATCTTTTACCATGTTCCTTTAGAGGACCTTACCTCACATGCCTGTGAGTTTCTTTAGCAGAGGACTATTTGGTTTGATAACTTATATGCACAGTAATACCCGAAATTTCAAACCTATATGGTATTTGTTCTTTTAAGAGTTATTTGCATTTTGAAGTGTTATATGTATATACTTACAATAGAAGTGAGGGAAGTGTATTTTTATTGTGTTACAAATTCCTAGTGCTGATATATATTTTTAAATTTTATTAGATTATAATATGCTACAGAAAGATGAGCAATTTTTGGGGGTTGTGCATTGTATGTCATTGCACTATGGCTTAGTATATCTTATCTACTATTCTTTGTTTACATTGTACTTCAGATGCATAATTCAAAGTAAAGGACCAAATATAGGTCAACTGTGAGCAGAATAAACTCTCACTGAAGCCACCAGAATAGTATATTGTTTATGTCCTTTCTCTTTACCTTTTTATTTTCTAAGACTGTCCAGAGAAATAGCAACAAATTCTGTACACTACTTATTCATGAAATATACCTGACTATCGCTGTGATTGTTTTCAGCTTGATCAGGATTTTGACTGCTCAGAGAACATATGCTTGGATCTGCTGGAATCAAAGAAGGAATGTGTATTTCTGTATTGGAAATCCACCCCTACACATTGATGGCAAATCATTCAGCATTCTTCTGATTTTCTGAATAGCATTGTTATTTCTCTTGCTGTTCTCTGTTTGGTGCTTTCTCATTGTATTTGCTCTAGTCTTCTTTGCACTTTTTTTTTTTTTTTTTTTTTTTTTAAAGCAATATTACAAGGTTGCTTCCTCCACTCTGGATTTTGGCATCCTGCTCTTAAAAATAAAATACATACAGCAATAATTGTTCACCACTCTAAAAAGCAGTATATTGATATCAGACAACTTGAACTACATTTGATAAAACCCATTTTTTGGTTGTTAGTTTTGGGGTTTTTTTAATTACCTTTAAAGAAGGAAGTCTGTATTTACATTCCATCAGTTTTTAATCAATAATTTGAAAATGGAGAAAGACTTTGGATTCTTAAAGAGCCCTTCCTACAGTTATATCTGTTACAATAAAGCAGTGAGGGAAGGGTTTATATGTGCATGTGGGTGTGCACACATGTATGCATCTTGGTGAGTCAGTTCTTATTGCAAATACACATGAGATCTAGACAGTTGTGCTTACATAAATTGCCTCATCTGTGAATTTCAAATCAATTCACTAAGGTGGATATGAAAGAACATGCTAAACTGAGAAGTGGAGAGCTAAGTCATCAGAAAGTGAAGCAGTATGTCCAGTGTAATGTTATGAATTGATCTTTCATCTGGTAATTGATCCAAACACTGCCCACCTCTGAAAAAAAGTAATAATTTGGACACAAACTTCCAGTTTGCAGTCAAGTTGATGAGAGTTTTGCTATTGACTTAGTGGAGTTAGGCTTTTGTCCAAGTCCTTTGTGCCAGATGCTTCCCGCTGATGCAGACTGCAGAACTCACTTTGATACTGTCAGACTCCTGAATGTAGACAGAGGACAAAATGCATTCCCAACTTCACAGTCTCAAGGAATAAGAGACATCTGGATTCTGAATGGAATATTTAGCAACCTTTGCATTCATGGCAGCCTCTTGGAAAAAAATCTAATACAGATAGTCAATGGAAATTTACTTTTTCTCAATTCAGAGGAGCTTTTTCATCATACTGTATTTTCCTAGTTTTGTATTTGTATTTAATGACAGTTTCTTCAGTTTCCTGGACATCATTAGATTTTTCTGTCCCTTCTAATCTTTAAGTGTAATGAAGATCCAAAAGTGCTTTAGAGGGCTCTTTCTTCTCCATTTCAGTGAAAAATACATTTTGTTCTCTTCTGCTGGTTCTTAACTACTGTTATATTTATTTATTTAATATTCATTGCAGCAAATGACAATATTTTATTATATACTACCTTTATAAAACACATAATATTACTACTTTTGTCTTTCTCATTTGCTCATATCAAAGTTTGATACTTTGAGTTTTATGTTTTTAAAAGTTGTGGTAGTTTTTCCTATATGCAAAAAAAAAAGACTGATGAAATCAAGAGAAGAAACTGTACCTTTTCCTGATTCCATTTTTAAAAATACCAAGTATGAATTACTAATTCAGAACAAAAATCTGACTGTATTTTCAAACTTGTGTACTTGGACTGAAGGGACAAGAGCATGACTAATTGACCACACAGCTGAACCTAAATGAATCATAGCAGTCACAAATATCTGTTTTCAAAAACTGCAAACAAATTCAAATTTTAAGCATATTGAACTGACATGTGCCCATCTATGTCATAAAGAAAAATCAAAAGGTTAACTACCCTTGTTATATTAAGACTGAGTAAAAGTGGAGTGCAAGTATACAGAACAGATAGGTATTGCCCCCAGTTATTGATACATACAGTGATTTCATAAGTTGTTGCATTTTCACATCTAAGTAACTTCTTAGTGTTCTCATTTTTTTCTTTTAATTTGTAATAAAGATCTATAAAATGTAAGTTCATTGTGACAAAATATAGAAAAAATATATACAGATCTTTAAGATCTATAAAGAAAAAAACATATTTAAAAAGATAAAAAGATTCAATCTTGCATTTCTTTTTACATCCCAAACTGCAATTTTACATTCTTTCAGCCTGTAGCTTACCTATACAACTCAAAAAAGTTTCTTGAATGGTTTTTTTTTTTTTTTTCCCTAGTTGCTACATAACTTAATTCTCTAAATCTAATCCTAATCTGGAAAGGTTCATCATGCTGGCAGTATTCCTGTGTGTCAGCCTTCCAAAGATTTATTAATTAATCCCATATATGGGAAACCAAACCAATGTATAGGTTCAAACCAAAGATCATCTGGTGGACGAAATTGGTGCTTGGGGAAGAATACAATGGGGCAAGTAAATTGATTAATCTTTCAGTTATTGTCTTATATATCAACAGTTTGTGACTCAGATTCCCTGAGCCACATACAATGAATGTAATGACCTTTATGGATTTACATACACAAATTTGTTTTTTTTTTTTTTTTTTTTTTTTTTTTTTTTTTTTCCTAATGAGGGTTCTGAAGTGATTGTGTGTCCTAATAGTTTTGGATTGGACAAAGGAAAAATGAACTTGATAGCCTGTTATCTCTGGAAGTACTTTTTTTCTTTTATTATTTCATTTCCTGAGAACAGCAAGTAATTTATACAGGAAAGCAGAAAGAAGTAAGGTCTTGAAAACAAAGACTGAAAGCAAGTGTGTGTATTTCTTATGTATTTCAGCAAATATTAATGTCAGGCTAGTATGCCAAAATCTACAGAATGGTATTTAAAGGAAGTAGAAGCCCCAGTACAATATGTGATGTCTGGAGTTCTGAAAGTTCTATTTTATAGGAGGTAATTGCTTTTCAGAGAAAAGTAACTACTTCTTTAATGACTAGAGGATTTCAAGGCCAGCACAATATAAATTCAGACATTTAAGTATTTCTGAATTTTACTAAAGTATTGCCTATATGTGCAGCAATATAACATTCAATGTGAAATGGTCATTCAATGTCAAATGGTCGAATATCTAAAAAAAAGATCGTGGCATATGCTAGACCAAGCTGAATACTACGATTTTAAAGAAACTATACCAAATCATTAGTACCATAGTTTAAAGTAAAATTCCAAAGGATGTTGACTTATATTTGGCAAGGAAAAATGATAACAACAAAACCATCACCAACAAAAAAAAAAAGGGGGTTAGGCTCCAACATAGTTTTTATGCACAGATAAAAGCAAAACCAAAGTTAGCATTTATTATGTAAGAAAATGTATTTTAGCAATCCACCTTTTATGAAGGTAGGGTGGTTTGGTTGTTTTGTGGTTTTTTTTTGTTTGGTTGGTTGGTTGTTTTTTTTTTACTTTAGACTGGAGTATTAAATTCTAATAATACTAATTTCAAACTTTATATCACAATTAAATTGGAACATGCTATTAGAAATTTACATCAGTGACTGGCCCATTCATGTTTAGGAGAGTCATCCATTCTCATGCTGCTTTTAAGAATAATGGAAAGTACAAACACATCTAAGAAAATAATACTTTTAAAAAGGTTTTTTTGATATGTAATTAAAATATCTTTTTCTTTCTACTATATAAAATAATTGAAATTAAGGCATGTGTAAATTTCTGTTTGAATAGTAGAAATAAAATCTAAAGATAGTGAAGGAAGAACAGTAATGATGGAGTTAATTTAGTTTGATGGTTGCATGCTCTCTTGCAACCAAACAAAAATGCCTATTCCAGCTTTCCAAACCTGTTTGTTTTAACCTGTTTTTTGCTCTATTTAAGGAACAAAATCAACCCTAAAGTGCTCAGCACAGCACTTGTTCTTTTACTAAGCAGTCTGTGTTATTTCATCAATAAGGGAAGTAAAATAAAAGTGTATCGTATTAAAAATTTCATGTAAACGAGACATAGGACAGGCTTGCACCAAAGTGCAGTGTTTTTCCCTATGGTATTGTGCTAATTTGTTTTCCTGAGACAAGGATTTTCCTGTCTTTTTCTGAGATTGTAACAGTTCTATAAAGACCAGTAGTGTCCACAGAGGAAATCTTGGGCTTTTAAAATTAAATCTCAAGAAACCAAAAAGTGTGTGGTACTTGTGTCGGGCTGTCCTACTATTTTTAAATTGTTTCAGGTGCATTGTAGATGGTTTTCTTATTTAGGGCTATTTTGCTTACAATTAGTTCATATTGTCTTTGAAGAGGATAATCTGTGCCCCTTTTTGGGGCAGTGCAATGAAATTCACATTATCATGAGACATTAAAATAACATTTACCAGTGGAATTGGACATTGCTAGCTTTTATTATGAAGAGAAGGCAAAGGTATGTGATGCAATTTTTGCCTTCCACTGATGTTAGCTAATAACAAGAAACTTCTGTTCTCTAAGTGGAGAATAGGAACCTTTTTGTTTTCTTTAACAGAATATTTGAGAATTAAGCTTCTGTATGTATTATATGTCATTTTATTAATATCTCTCAAAGTTTAATTCCATTAGCAGTGGCCATCATTACCTGCTACTGAATTACATAATTTGTGCTAGTAATCTTTTCATATTCTGCCATGTATTGCAATAATAATACAGGGATTATTGTGATATGCCAGTAATTTTATAGTTCTGGGAATGTGTCTGTTTTAGCTGTCTCATACAGCCACAGTTTAAGTATATGAGAGAGTAATAAAACAGTTAACTTCAGTTGGTTTCTAGTGGTTTTGGGGGGCAGAAGGCTTAATCCAGCAAAAGAGGAGCAACCATGAGTGATACTACTACATATGCTGATTTTTAAAATGTAAGCAAAGTACTTTAGTTGTGTTTGAGGATGGTGATTCAGCGCCCCACAGCATGATTAAGATACTGTATTTAATGCATTTTCTTTTTTTGTTAAACAGTTTTTTGTGAAAAAAAAAAGTGGGCAAAGATACTTAAAGTGAAATCTTCTGCTTAAAATTATGTACCAAAAGTTTTTTATGCTTACTGAAAGTTTGTAATAACATGGTGATAGAAATTTCATAAGGGCATGTAAAGCATATAAGAAAATATTTAAGCTGTCCTGAAGCACTGAAAAAATGGTTATTGATTCATTTGACAATATACAAGGAACCTGCACAATCTGACTTGCAAGTCATACAGAACCTGCACACATGACTCACTGAGATCCTGTTTCCAACATGTAGGTGAACAGAAGTACAATGAACTGGCAGAGGAAAGAAACAGCATGGGCTTTGGTTCTACTCTAAGCATGCTCTGGCCAGCACTTTCAGATTTTAATAATTATCATAGGCCTGAGGAAACCTGAAAGAAAAACAGGATTTAATAATTCTGACAACATATGTTATCCTTTATGTTACCTTTTTAATTTTTTTTTTTTTTTTTTTTTTTTTAAATGAGTGCAAAATTATCTATTATGCCCATACATCTCTACCTGGAGGACACCATGGGTGGAAGGGAAAGGGTGATAAGAAAAAGAAAATCAGATTTTGATCTGTACCAAAATGTCTTTCTGTCTTTCTTGATATGAGGGTCTCAACAGCAGTTTGCACAGGGCATGGGTAGAATTGATTTTTCCCACCCTTTGCTTCCACCTATACTGGAAATGATCATTTCTGTAGAAATAAATTTTGGGAAATAACAACAGCATAAAAAGTTGGCTCATGGACGTACCTGATGAAGCAAAGTAGTCCAAGAGTCAAAGAGGAACACATACTGCATTTTATAAATGGCAATACAGAGCACAGTGTCTATATTGCCACAATGCACTGTTCCTAACAAAGGCAGCTCCTTAGAGGCATAGCTCACTTGCTAGAAGCATGGTTATGGAAACCTGAGACACAATCAGATCTAATCTCGCAAATAGTAATGGAAGAATACAGAAAAACTCAATGTGCCAAAGCTTTAGATAAGTGAATATTTTTCTCTTGCTTTTCTCTTCAAAAGAAAACAATTGCCTTTAGCTTTTTTACCAGGTAGGGTCCCACATGCTGTCGCTCGTGATGTGAATTTTAAGTTGGAAAACTTTTCCAAAACTTAAAGACCTTATCCTGAAGTTTCTTAATAAATGCTATATTATCTGAGGAACTTATGATATAAAACTAAAATATTTTCTCTAACACAGTTCTTTTCTATCTGGTACTGTTTTTCCTGCCACAAGTAACTGACATAAAGAAAGTGCTTTTTCAGAAGGGCCTAAGTAAACAAACTGTACTGACAAGACAAATTTGTTTATTACTGTGAAGATAAATAGGAAAAGAATTGAATCGAGCCCAGGTCAATAGCAACAGTAAGTCATTACTCTAAGGTGGCAGTTAAGTGACTTGTGTAAAATAGCACTTGGAAAATATTACCTACTGGAGAGATGCTTATGCCCACAAAAGCATTAACTAGCATCCTGGTGGAGACTGTCAGCTAAGGAAAGAAGATATCTAAGAACAACCAAGAAAAAAGGACCTGATACAATGTCCATTAGTCTTTGGCAATATGGAAGTTTGCATGTTTGGCTGGCTTTATATCATGGACAGTGTTCTGCCTGCTCACAACCTGGCACTTCCCATCAGCACTTTATGTTTATAGGATTGAATTTCAACAATGGATTAAAATAGTCTTAGTCAACAGAAGGGTAGTGAAGGAGACTAGTCATAGTATAAGTTCCAAAGCAGAATTGGTTCTTATATTTCCTAGCACTTGTATTAACCTGATTTTAAATATTCTTAAGTGAATGCGCTACTTCAAGTTCAGATAACCCCACTATAAAGAGGTTTTGTAATGCTACTACAATTAAAAAATGCTAACTGTTGCCTCCTGGAAAGTGATGGTACTTTGTATTAAGGGAACTCCAGAGTGCTTGCACTAGCTGAAAATAAATTCAGTTGTTCTCTGCCAAGAAAGGGTAGAAACCAGAATAGAATTAAAAACATTGTTTTTACTAGTCTTAAGATTTTAAACCAATTCTGCTTTTCTTCGGAAAGGAACTTTTTTCCCAGATTTTACCATATTGATTCACTATTTTCTCTCACAAACATCTCTTGAAACCATCTTGTGCTGTGATTTTCCCAGTGCCTTGACAACCACTTTGATAAATAATCCCATCTTTGTCTAATTATATAAATCCACATATATATGCATATAAATGTATACAATGTACTTTCCAAATAGGACTTGAAGGAGCAATTGAACATCACGAAATGCCATCAAAAGTACCTTTTTAAATGCTTTTGCTATGTTCACCAACAAATTATTTGAAGGCAGAGAATCCCCATGTTATGCTTTATAATCTGGTCTCAAAATCTCTTATATCTTGAGCACTGGGAGGGGCTTTCTGGGACTTGTCTGCGTCATCTCTTTCACTATTAATCCTGAAGGGATTATTGGTTTACAACAATTAATCCATAAACTCATTTAGACAGTCTAAATCTGAGTTATTCTTACCTTTCCACATCTCACACAGGACTAAAATTTCCTTAACACAATGCTACAATAATCACTTATTTTTTTCCACAGGAACTGTGGAAACTGTCTGTACAAGGGATAAAATATTTAAGCATACAGTATTTCTAAGATTCAGCTATAGGGAGATAGAATAAAAGTCATCCCCACTACTATTGCAACTGGGTAAATAAGGGAATTACAGCTGTTAGAAACAGGTAAATATAGTCCCATCCTTAAGGCCCTATATTTCGCAACTGATATTCACTTAACTAACACTTTATATTGAGACATAGTGAAAACACTGCCAGTAGAATCTATTCAACCAGACAAGCCATTTATTTATAGGTTGCAGATGACTAGATTGTAACTAATGCTATCAGTAGGAATACAGAATTGTAGGAAATATCAAAATCTGTTATATTTTATTCTTCTTTGATTACACACATTTTGGACCAAATACTAACTGTATACTAGAACACATTGTCTAAACCCTACAAGTCTTGAGCTGCTCACATATATAATAGAATGTTGTCAGGAGTCATGGAAAACCCCCCTAAGAAAAATATACAATAGTTTAACCTCAAAACAACTTTTAAACATATAAAAATTTATTATTTTATTTACCTTCATATATTTTGGTATTTATTTTACATATTTCTGTGCTTCATTCCTCACACCTGAATGCTAGATTATTTATGTGTGTGTTTCTCATAACTCCCAGAGATGTGACTAGCAAAAATAACAAAATTGTGCAAAGTTTCACTTCTGTATGTGTCACAAGACATTCTTCTAGATGAAAAAATGTAATTTGTTGAGATGATTATTAAAGATAATTGCGTTTAGAAATTTTCTTGCTATAAAATAATGATATGTCTATTGCAAATGGCTGCTTATATTTTTTAATTATACCAGTCTTAACTATGACTTTATGAGTTTTAGCATTACATAAAATGCTGCTGACATAGTGAGAGTTGTAGTGCTCCTTGTCGTGGAAAATCTGGCAAAATATGCAATGTCTGTGCCTTTCAAGACTCTGATCACTGGAATACAACCTGAAAAGAATGACACATGTTAAGAAACTTTTTTTTTTTTTTTTTTTTTTTAAAAAGAAAGCACAGAGAAAACAATTTTATTTTTCCTCAGCTTTCTAGGAGGTAGTTTTATGAAAGTTTGAATGTATTTCCTAATCTCTCAGATCTGAACTTGGACAGCATTTGAAATCTTTGCAGTTACTACTGTAGCTAAATAGAGATAAGTATTTTTAGCCTCCTAGCAGACTGTCTTGCAAAAACCTTTCATTTGATGGAATGAGAGAATGAAAACAAAAACGTTTTTAAGATTTCCCCTTGAAATAATAGGTTTCAAAAATTAAAAGTTGGAAAATTAATTACAAGTAAATAAAATGATATCTTAATTCAAATGGTAAGCAAGCCATTAATTGGCGATCCAAGTAGACAAATACTAATTTTTGTAGGGGATGCAGTTGCATCATGCTGCGTCAGCAAGAAATAAGCTGTTTTCACCTTTGAGTCTGACTTAAGTGTCCATTTCACAGCATGAATGGGAATAGATACTGGGAGCTGGAGAGTCAAAGTTCTGGTTTAGGTCTGCTGCAGTCAGTGTGAGACAATGAAAAAATCTGTTAATTACAACACAGATGCAAAATCCATTTCATAAAATTAATAGGAAGTTCTTTGTAAAGATCAGTAATCTCAAAGGAAAAGCTGCTGATAACTGCAAATTTCAGGCATGTTTCTTCCAAGTTTTAGTTTGATTAAGCTCAAGCTTTACCCTGACTATTTTCATCATTCAAAGAGTGTCTATATTCATGGTGTAATCCAAGCATATATTTGTCAACAAGGGAAAAAAATAAATTAGAACTGAAGAAAATGGAGCCACAGTGGCTTGATATGGGCCAATACATTCATTTTCCTAAATAAATATTTTCCACCAGAGATGAGAAAATTATATTAAATAAGCTAAACTCTGCATGCATGCCCTATTGATTTTAGATGTGAATTGGCAATGCTTAATTCAGAGGGAGTTTCTCTGGCCCTTTCCAAGCCAGGGTTTCGGGTTTTTTTGTTGTTGTTGGTGGTGGTGGTGGTGGTTTTTTTTTTGTTTTTTTGTGTTTTTTTTTTTGTTTGTTTGTTTGTTTTTTTTTTTTCTCCCCAAGAGGTTCTTTAATGTTAACAACTATATCTAGTATCAAGGGCAGGGGGAAGTTTACAACGTTTCCACTACTCCAGGAGCATTCCTGAAGGGCCTTTCCTTTCTTAACACCGAACTTCCATGCAATGCGGTAGTTTTCAGGAGAATTTGGAGAACTGGTTGCATTTCAGGTACATAGAAAAAATAATAAGTTGAACAATAACTTACTTTTAGTGTAATATATAGGAGTACTATTGATGGTAAAATAATGCAGGTTATTTTACTGAATGTTTTGGTAGACTTAAGGAATAATTATCCTTTTGTTATGCAAGAAATAGCTAATACTGTAATTAAGACAATGTCAAATATTCCTTGTGGATGCTTTAAAAATATTTTTTTAAGCTTTCTGGTAAAAGTGACAGTCTATTCTCTGATAGTGTTGGAGTTCAAAGAAAGAAGAAATGCCATTAGTGACGGTGACTCAGTGCTACAGAAAAGCAGATTTATATTTGTTTGTTTTTGAATAAGTTTAAAGATCCTATGTCTTCTGCATACTTTTCAAATAAATATTAGCCAACATATCTGCAGCTTTTAAATTTTTATTATTGTCATAAAAAATAAGGAAACTTGCAGCAGATAATTATATGACAACAGTAGAACCACTAATGTGACAAAGACTTCAACAAAAGTAACTTTCCAGCATTAATTATAATAAATGCAATTATTTAGCTGGAGAGAATGAAAAGGGCATTTATATTTATACTAGAATTATCCTTAATGTTTTTTCTCCATTTTAAAGTGTCATAAATCTAGCATTTTAAGTTATTTATGTTACATTCAGTTAAAGGTTAAGTTCAGCTATCTAAGAATAATCATAATCTAAAGAAGAAAAACATTTGCATTAAACGCTTCATTATGTAGATTTTAAAAGAACATGGATTTTAATTATTTCAACCACAAAGATACTTTGGTGTGCACTGCAGTGTTTTTCTATTCCATTTATTCTTCTGAATTAGAATAGTTTGTTTCGTCTGAGTGGTAGATAGGGCTCTGATTGCAGAACATACACCCTTCCCTTCCTAGTGTATCTTTACCATGAACCTCACTATCATAGTTATTTATGAAAGTGCTTATAGATTCACAGTCCTGGTGAAAGAATTAAGACTCTTTTAATGAAAATTAAAGCTCACTCTTCTACATTTTTATTTCTTTAAAATACTAGCTTACAAGAATTTCCTATACTCTAGGTGGTATTTTTTAATCCTTTAGCAGAGGTAGTAAAACTAAAAATAAAATTACTTTAAAAAATAAAAAATAAAAAAAACAATTTCCTTACAAGAAACCTGAACCCTTAGGAGATATCAGCATTCTAAAAGTGGTTTTTTTTAGTTAGTTTGTTTGTTTTCTTGAAAAAAAAAATAATTTTGTTTTAGTCAAATGATTTAAATAATTTGTTTCTAGATTATTCCTTTTTTTTTTTTTTTTTTTTTTTTTTTTTTTAATAATCTTAGCTTGCTTAGGTATGCATATTGTTGAGGTTTTAAGACTTTCCAATCCTTTCTTTTTTCCTCTCTTAAATTATTTCACTACTAATGTGGAATATTTTTTTGACCAATGACATAATTTTGGGAATTAACTTTACATTGTATAATTACTTTTAAAATAGTTGTATTGTTTTCCTTTATTTAAATATTAAGTGAAAAAAATGAAGGGGAAATGCAATTAAAATTTTATATAGCTTTCTTCTCTGGGAAACAATTTTTTAAAAATTTCTAGTTACATTTGGGGTAGCTGTTTCGGTCTGGAAATCCTTTGGATTTTTTAATCATTGTTCTATAAATATTTTGTAGTCAACAGTTGATTATACTAATGGTAAAGGAAATGATTGAGTTCAAGTATAAATAAATGTCAAAATACTTATGTCTCTTGTGAGTGTTACCATCACCTCATGATGATAATATATCATGTAGCTTATTAACCTTGCAGGGTTACAAAAATAAAACAGCAGGACATGATGCAGGAGAAATATTTATATCACTGCATGGTGATTTCCAGACTTATAATAAAATATCATGTAAACTACTAATATCAAATGGAGACACCTGTAAAGAATAATTTCTGAAGTTCTTTTCCAAATTGGTTTAGGGCACTGAAAATGAAAACTTCAGAGTTAAAACTAAGATAAAGATAATAGCTTTTCCTATGTAAATGCCCTAACAAATTCTAGTGTGAAAAAGTACCAGTACATATAAGATCTAGTGCTTTGCTGGATCATTCTGTAATGTCTATTCTTAGGAGAAAAGGAGGCAGAGGGGTGAACTCCTTGCTCTCTACAGCTTCCCAAGGAGGGTAAGTGGAAAGGGAGGCGCTGATCTCTTTTCCCAGGGAACCATTGCTGGGATGTGTGGGACTGGTTGAAAGCTGCACCAGGGGAGGTTCAAAGTGGACATTAGGAAGCATTTCTTTACTGAGAGGGTGATCGACACTGGAACAGGCTTCCTAGAGAGGCAGTCAATGTCCCAAGCCTGTAAGTGATTAAGAGGCATTTGGACAATGCCCTTAATAACATGCTTTAACTTTTGGTAGATGAATGTTGTAGGTCTGTCCTTTTCTACTGGAACTATTCTACTGCATTCTAATTTCAAAAAAAAAAAAAATATTATTTTCATGTAGAACAATGGAATGTTCAGTGTAGGGAAAAAAAGAGAGGAAAGGAAACCAGATCTAAGTTCTAAACTATTTTTCTAGGCTTTTCCTTTTCTGTAGTATGCTTTCCAGATCTATTTGTTATGGATGTCCAGTTCAGAATATGTTTGTAAAGCTCAGATTTTTATAAATTTCCGATCAAACAATGAGGCTTACTATAACACGAGTTTTTATTTTCAATGTAATTCACAAGTCAAATGATTTTGGAATGAAAACATTCTTAAAAGATCTAGGAATAATTTATTTCATTCAGCATAGCTTTACTGAAGGAAACTAAAATTAAGAAAAATGCTTTAGATGTAAATACTCCTTTAAAAAACATTATATTTGAGATTTATTTTTTTCATAAAATAGAGACAGTAGGGACTGGAAGAGGCTTTCCACTCAACAGTCCCATTCTCTCACAGATAATGTTGTCATTTACTTCATGTTATAAATTTGTTGAGCTCCAACTTAAGGGTACTACCATAAAAAGAAAGCAAATTTCTACGTTTCTGTTGTGAGATAGACAGGAGCTATGAGTTTGATGAGATGAAAAATTACTGTGCTGCCAGCTCATTCCTTTTCATCCTTATACCCTACACGTCTAGGTTTTGCCATCTCATAGATATGAGATAAGCCAAGTTTGAAGTACAAAATGTTTTGCCATTCAAGTCTTTGACCAGTCTAGACCAGTGATCTCCAAGACAGTGTTCCAATGCTTTTTCTTTTCCTGTATCCATGAGATGTGAACAAGGTTTTTTTTTTTTTTTTTTTTCCCCAGCTAATATTAAAATTCAGACTTGGAAAGTGGTTGAGAAGGTTGTAGATGAACTGTACATGCAAATTTCTAGCTGAGTTTTTCATAACACAGATGAGTCAGAAAGCATGTATATGGTAGAAAAAAGGTTTATATCAAATAAATACAAAAATTAGAAAGAAAAAGTTTTTATGTGGACTGAGACAACAGCATTCACTAACAAGTAGCTGATACTACTACATTCCAAAGTGAATGATTCTACTTTGCTCGACAAATGCTTTAAGGTAAGTTATAGTGTTTTGGTTGCCAGTTTCTAAAATCAAGCAATTTAACAGAAACTATTAGGAGAACTAAGCAGGTTTATTAATGCAGAAAGGCACATGACATTATGGAAGATACTAATCACAGCTGGCTCCTGTCAATAAATGAGTTTGAGATGTGCTGCATTCCAGCTACACCCTTCACCTGACCACAGAGTCAACAATAATAGGCTGGACTGAGCCAAAATCTGTGCTGTGATGAAGTCAGGTTCAACCATACCACTTAGGTAGAGCCAGCAACCCTTTCCATTGTTTGCTTATACTTGCATACTTTCATCTACTATTTGCTGTTGCTTACAGAAAAGCAGGGCTGCTTCTCATTCCTGAACCAAAGCTATGCTCATTACCACTGTTCTTGGCTCTGACAAGCAGCAAAACAAAATAGAACCAAACATTGCCAGGCAAGACTTTTAGCCCAAGCCTTTTTCCTTGGTTTCAATCCTAGCTTGTGTAATTCATCCCCTCAATACCTATCCCCAGACTACTGGGGCTTCTAGGAGAATATTATTCCTATTATTCCTTTGTATTCAGTGTTGAGGGTAATGAGCCCCAGCTGTCCCAGTGAGTGATCAATAATTAACATGAAACTCCCTGTAGGCCTCTAGCATCTACTACTAGGATAACACTTTTGTTGTTATACCTTTGTGTTTTCTCCCTTACTGAAAAATTTAAGAAATAGTGGCATTTTTCATTTTAGTCGGAGAGTGTAAGAAGACCTCTAGAAGTCATGCAAGTAGTCTTTGTATCAAAATAATGGTCAGATTTAAGGCATATTTAAGATATGTAAGGGAACAAGTCTCAAGCTGAGCCAGGTCTTTCTGAACATGGTATTATTAATACCAAGTTTACTAAAAGTAACAGTATGGGAAACAAATAAAAATACATACATCTAAGAGGAGAACAAACTAGGACAGTGGCATGGGAGCTTGAACTAGTAGGAGACTCAGGGAGAAACTTGTATACTCTTATTTTCAGGGAAACATCAAGAGTAGACATCCAAATTCATAGCTTTGTGTTTTGTGAATAAATGAACTAACTAGGGAAAACAAAACCAAATACAAGTGCTACAGGATCTCTCAAGAGCTATCCAATATCAAACTCTAGACACATCTACAGTGACTCAATTTTTTAAGCTTACAGTAGTAAGGCGGAGTAGATGGCTATTTTGTTTTCATGTGGGATAAAAAACACTGAGATTTCTCTTTATGGTAAGTAGATTTTTGATGCTAGTTGTTTTGTTTTGGTTTGGTTTTTTGTTTTTTTTTTTTTTCCTAAAAATAAATTATTTGAAACTTATAGGAAGAGAATGTTAACAAAGACCAAATTTTATATTTTGTATAATTATAATTATATTTTTATACTGATATTATTAGAATATTTACATAGGAAATAGAGAAATTTGAAGTTTTTTGAGCTCCTTTTCTTCTTGTATGGGAGGCAGTAGGGTTAGATGAAGCATCTATCTGCACCTGAAAATGTGACATAGTTCAATAAAGAAAATCAGTTCAGACGAAAAAATATGCAAAAGAAATGTAATTTTGTAGGTAGGATTCTTGTATAGGTGGTGGGAATCCTGATTTCTGAACTTCACATTCAGAAGCACATATAATTTTAATATGCAGAATTTTGCAATGATGTTGAAAGATTTGAAAAATTCCACAGAAGAACCATGAAATTTTTTTTGTTTCCTCGGGTGAGAAGGTTCAAGAGCTCAGTATGTCTTGTTCATAAAACATAAATGTCACAATAACTTAGATTATCTTCTGTTTTAAGAACATACTTCAGATGTGCTTCTCAACCCTTAAAAATAATATTAAAAACACATTCTGGAAGACCAGGAATGACAAAATGTGAACATTTTTAAGGTCACAGGAGTTTCCTTGTAGAACAAACACCTATAATAATTGGATTCATATTTTAATTCTGTAGTATAAAATGTTTTATACTCATAAAATACAGCAATTTCTGAGATTACACTCCACTGAAATGGATACTATACAGAGGTATTTCTAAAGGTATTGAATAATCTTTGCTTAAAATTGTCATTCAATTACATCTATAATTGAAAGTAATTTAATTTTCTCTGCTTCATGGAGCATACCTCTGTAAAGCAAGGAGTACCCCTTACTTCCAAGTAGGATGTGAAATACAGTTCTATGACATAATCTAATTTTAATCTACTTTTCTATCAGTTTTAGCGCAGTGCATCTCATGGGGAAGGAGAGCACTATAAGTGTTTTTATATGTTTGAAAGATTTATTTTTTCCTTTCAAACAGCATATTTGAGCATTTTTAGTCAATTATGCTCTTTGAGTAGAAAAATTAAGCTTTTAAACATGAAAATGCCTAAAAAGACTTAATCCACTTATACAATGGTAGAGAAACCTTCCAATCATTCTTAATGTTTAAAATCTTTGTATTAATATCAAACAGCAGATGTGGTGGTCTGCTTTCAGATGACAGTATTTACCAAAAGTCATCCCAGTTTGGTATAAGAAGTAGTTTAAGGCAATGATTCCTGATGTATATCGACTTTTCAAATTGTCCCCAGTGTATATACATATATACATATATAATGCAAGTCGTGTTCCAAAATATGTGCCCTTATGTTGTTTAAATTGAAGATTCAATGATCAAAATTTGAAAAGCGAAGATTTATATTCATCCTGGCTACAAAGCCAAATTAAAA
The DNA here is from genome assembly GCF_003259725.1 of Athene cunicularia. Lineage (NCBI taxonomy): Eukaryota > Metazoa > Chordata > Aves > Strigiformes > Strigidae > Athene > Athene cunicularia. The sequence continues at coordinate 21,542,174 of NW_020799098.1, forward strand.
TGCACTTTTTATATGTTTTATCATTTTATGGAATAATATTTCCATAGCAAAAGGTTCATGAAGTAACTTAAAAAATACAAAAAATAATCCATTTTATCATATAAGTAAACCAAACTGTTTACATTAAACTTCCCCTGAAAGGAAAACTACACTTGTGCTTATGATACTTAAAGAACAGAGCTATCAACTGGTAGGAGAGATGACAGCAAAAGGTGCTGCAGGTCCTGTTAGCAACTCCCAGTAGCAAGTTATATGTCCAAGATGATAGACAGAGCACATTCAGTTTCATTCACAGGGCAGATGCTCCTCACCCTGGAATACAAATTAGTTACCTACACTCAGTTTTGAAGATTTAGTGAGTAGTAAACTATGCATCCCTTTTAGTCTTTCCTCATGTTCAATTTTGAACAGTAAAATTTACAAAGAAATAATGGTATTGCTATCAAGTATGAAGCAGGTATGATGTTTCAAGATAATTCCATATTAGCAGCTCGTTTTCTACTTACTATAAATTATTCACAAGAATGAGTTTGTCTTTGTTGTACTCTCAAACAGCCCAAATCTATTTAATATATATTTTGTGCAAGTTTCTGTACTTGCATGCTCACTAGATTTTTGCCTTCTGATGAATTTCTGCTGTCAGTGATACATTTAGCACATACCATGAGTCTGTCTGGAGACTTTGAATGTCTAACAGTCAGGAATTTTGAAAATTGCAACACAACTTCTCATGTTGTTTTTTTCAGATAAAGAGTTCTTGTTTGTATTGGAGAGTCAGACTACTAAATTACTTCTGTTTCATCTGTAACTTGAACTGTTCAAGTCTCCTTGCAGCATAAACAAGGTTCTAATGATGTAGAGATGTTTGTCATTTCCTCAGATACTCTCAGATTCAAACCAAAATCTTTATAAAAGAGAAATATTTAGATATGCAATTGCAGAAGGCTTTAGATATGCAATGGCTTCAGTTTTGACTGATGTTTGTGTTACAGGATGAAATATTATGGGTGAGCCATATGAATGAAGATAAAATTTGCCCCAAAATAAGTTTGAAAAGCTTGTTGTATTCATACCAGTAATCTGAGTTTTTTTGTTTTATTGGTAGCAATGTTCAGCTCTCCTTTAAGGCAGTTGCTTTAATTACATCAAGCAGTTTTCCAGCCATGTCTACTTGTTCTCTCTGAATTATAATTTATTATTTATTGTTGCAGATATTCACTCTTGGCTGATTTATTCAAACTATTTGTATAAAAAAAAAAAAAAAAAAAAAAAAAAAAAAAAGAAGAAGATAAATCTATGCCAACATTTTCTATGACTAGAAATAATTTCTGTTGTTTCCCGGTGAGAGACGCCTTTACTGAAGTATCATCTCATTTAACATATACAATTACATTTAACATATACAATTATCTAATTAATATATACAGTTATAACAACTTAAAGATTAATCAAAATATGACTGTGTTATAATGAAAATTTCTGTGCCTTTTAGTGTCTTAAAGCATACAGCTTCTCTCTTCTCCCAACTTCTGATATAACAATATCATATTGATGAGATGCAGAGAGATTCACCACTTCTGGCTTCATTCCTAAATCTAGTCAGTCAAGACTAAGACTTCCAAGTGTAGAATATCATGCCAGATGTTGACTAAGCTTATGTTGTAAGGCTAGAAATCATTAGAGATTTCACATCATCAGTTAACATAGCCAAGCTCTATTTCTTTTGAAGAGAAACATGAAGTAAATATAAATTATTTTTTCCTGGGCTTTTGCATCTGTTTACTAAAATGACCTATTAATTACTGTTGAAGATATCTATGTTATTAATGCGATTTTCTGAACTAATGATTCATAAATAAGTTAACTGATTGCAGGGCGTTTATATTTTTTTTTTTTTTTTTTTTTTTTTTTTTTTTTTTTTTTTTTTTTTAATTTTTCTTACAGTTTTTGATAAATAGAGCTAGACACCTTATCAGGCAAACATGCACCAGTATATCCTCTGCTGTAACTTTACAAAACTTGCCCGATACGATAACAGAGAGGAGAATAACTTTGTTTTTTGGTCTAGGTTCCTTGGTGTTTTTTTCTTTTCTGATTTTTTTGCTATTATAAAATTACTTCAGTTTGGTTCCAGGCAGCTCTAACATATGTGACCCACACTCATGCAGCAGATTGTTCAGGGTTTCACTCTCCTTGGCATCAAAAATCCATTCATGTTTACATGGATTAGCTCTTTTGGGAAATTTATCTAGCACATGAGGTATCTTGCATATTATTTTCTTCAGAAAGAGAATGTATGTCTTATCTTTTTACCTGTTTCTTCAGCAAATATTTTTATTTTGCCTACTGAATAGAAAATGGAATTTTTCACTGAATGCTTGAGTTTGCTTGCATATTAGCTCATGTTACTGATGGATTAACTGATCATAGACTGCATTTCTCTTGACTTTCTCCCAACTCTCTCTTTTTTAACTTTAGGATTAAAAATTTTAGAGCTGATAGCTGGTGGTATGCATTATTCCTTCAGTGAGTATGCTGATATCAGGATACTGAGTTTCCTTGCAACTTTTTAAAGTCTAGAAACAACCTACAAACTGAAAAGATTTCAAAGAATGATTCAGGTTACTTGCTTCCACAGACACACACACCCTCTCCCAGAAAAACCCAACAAACCCACAAACACATTTTTGGAGCATAAAGATGTCACCATTAAGAGCATCACTATAGAAAGCTCCTAAACTCCTCTACTGTATTGCTTCTTAACTTTTATATGAAATACATTTCATGTGTGTGTATATACACACGTATACATTTTGTAAAATAATCAAATTCATATTAGACAACAGTTTTTCTGTTGCATGAACACACAGTGATCTAAGATAAACATCCTTTTAATTTCTCCCACTCACATAATTATGTCTGATGTGATTGTCAGAGTAAGATACAACAGTATTTTCCACTTTTCTTTTCCTGAACTGTATTTAATGCTCCAAATCATAGTGAAACTTTACTATCCATTTCTTTGATGTAACACTGTCATATTTCTCTGCTTTAGCAGAGTTGTATATAACAATATAGCAATGTAAGGACTCTATACTTTGGGATTAAGATAGATATTTTTTATCTGCAAAGTTTATAACTTTTTAACTAGTTAAAATAAGGAAAAGAGCTTTCCAAAATGCTATCAAAGAATCATTCCTGCTTTGGAGTTTATGAAGTTAGTAATAAGAATAGGCAACAACTTTTCAGTTGTACACAAAGTAACTTTGTTAAACTTAATACCAAAGCTCCATAACATAAAAAAAGAGAGGGAATTACAGTGTAGAAATTAGTAACTCTTAATCTAATCCTTTAGACCCTTCCACAGATCTCACTAAAACTTAATTTTAAGATTATTTTTGTCTTGCAGCTACATTCAGTAAAATACATTATTTCCTCAAGTTATTATAAAGTTGGCAGGAAGAAATATCTCTGTATTAGCACCAACTTTTGCAAATCTTTGTTCAAGAAATTTATTAATGTATCAGAAGTAGACTGCCCTTTCATTTTATGAAGCTTTTAGTTATTTTAATGATGATTCAAATATTCTTTAAAAAATAATTACTTACCTCATATTCAATTATCTTCTTTAAACATAACAAACTGACTCCAGTGGGGAGATTTTTTTCTAGAGCTTTTGGTTTGCAGCATGTAGTCCTAGTATAGAAAATATTTGCACTGCTGAGCAAGGTTACTACTTACTTCAAATAAACATGTAAGATTTGTAAACCAAATTAGTAATGGCTATAAAATTTCAAAATGAGATCTTTCATTTAATCTGAAGCAAAGTAATATTAAGGGGGGAAAAAGTTTTTATCAAGGAAGCTGTTTTCAAGTTCCTTTTTAAATGCTCTCCTGTGTACCCAGTATTAGAGACATGTTAGTTGAGGCCAGAGAGGAAAAGGAACTTCAGTATAGTCTTTTCCATTAACCTTTATTGGATGAATGTAATATACTGGAATAACATGTATTGTTCAGAGAAGATCTATACTATTACCCAGAAAAGTAAAACTGATCTCAGAACTGTCTACTTAAAACAGATGCTAGGAAAATGTGAAACATCAATAAATTGTTAAATAAACCCTAAATTCCAACGATGTATTTGTCTATAGAACACAAAAATTTAGTAAGAATTTCCCTTTTTTGTTTATTGGCATTAAACTTGATCTCCTGCTGTGAGGTCAGAGCAACATGCTTAGGGCTTGAAGAAGTCTGGTCTTGGAGACCTCCAAAGATGAAGACTGGACTACATCTCTGGTCAGCCTGTTACAGTGTCTGACTTTATTCATGAAGGAGGTTTTTTAGTTGGAACATCTTTCAGCTTAAACTTGTTTCCTCTCATTTTACCAACATGCAGTAGCATGAAAAGCCTGTCTTGAACATCATTATTATAATAAACATCATTTAGTATGATGTGTTAACAAAGACTTTCTAAAAATTGTAATAAAATATCATCCTATAGAAGCAATTTTGAAATAATTATATTAGGAAAAGAAAAAGGTAACAATATATATTATATTCCTCAAAATAACTGAAGGAAAAAAAAAAAAAAAGAGCTTTCTAATTCAGGAATGGTAGAGTTGCATCATTTTAAAGCACTTGTTAATCAAGTAAGATGCAGAAATAAATGTGTAGGCACGTTTTATAAACAGTGTTAAAAAAAGATTGTATGAAAATGTCCAGGTTTGCAAGACAACGTTTAGAACAGTCATGAGATCTTTTTTAACTCTGTGAGGCTATATGACAAAAATAGCTTAGTTTAATATCTTGAAAATAATTATTCGCATGTATTTTTTTTTTTTTTTTTTTTTTTTTTTTTTTTTTTTCCTTTCCAGAAAACTGATACATTATTTCTGTTCTACAGAATACTTAATTTTCATTAAACTTATTTGTAGGTGATGTGAAAAAAGCTTGCAGTACTGACAGGTATATAAAATAAAAACCCATGTATCTTCTAGGAAACTCATAAAAATTGTAGGGAAGATTCTAAGGCTTGATTTATAATAATCATCATCTTGTATTTAGACATTCCCATAAAATTGGCAATATGTAAGCTTTTAATGAAAAATATAATATGTTCCTGGTATGAGAAGAGCCTGGGAACTCAGGGTTTACCTAAAGTATATAGTTATTTTTTTAAGTGCTCTTAAAACTAAAATAACTGAACACAGTAATTATTTGCAGGCAAACATTAACTTTCTCCTATGGGAAGATAACTACACTCCCAGAATTTGGTAAGACTAGAACTACAGTGAAGAATTGAGTGAAAAACCTTGCTAGTGCTACAAATTCAATCCAAGAAGATTCAAATTCTACAGCTTTGTTACAATTTTGGTTTTTTTTAATCAATATTTTCTCTATAAAACTGGGTGCTTACTTTATCATTGCTCATCAGCAATGTAAAAATCAGCTTACCCATTTCTAATTTACTGTTTGTCATCTGAAAGGTCTTGGTGTAAAACTGGAGTATAGATGAGTGGGTTTTGACATTCCATAACCATAACACAGAGCATGAACTTAGTTGTTTAAAAGCATATCATTGTATACATCTTCTCATGTCTGAATTAGTCTCTGGAGGAAGCTTCCTCTCTTTGTTGGCTATAGAGGACCAAAACAAAAAATTTATTTAATCCCTTCAATAGTTGCTAGATAATCTGTATTGAGTTTATGGTTCCTTCTTTCTTTTAAAATCTAAATTATACATCTATACGTGTAGATTACACATCGAGAAAACGGTATTTGAAAATTTCATAAGTCTTTAGTTGTCATTCCCTTGTCCATAGAATCAAATCACACTGGAAGAGAGTTTGTCAAATCCAGTTTCATACACAAAGTAGGATCAACCCCAAATTCAGACTGAACCCTGATCAGGGCTGTGTTAAGATGGATCTTGAAAATCTCCAAGGACAGATTCCAGAACCTCTCTGGGAAACTTGCTCCAATGTCTGATATCTTTACAATTTTTTTTTTTATTTTATTTTATTTTTTTTTTTTTCCCCTTATATCCAGTCAGAACTTCCCCTGTTTTGGTATATAATCATTGCCTCTTGGTCTCCCACTGTGCATTTCAGTAGAGATTTACACTTCTCAGTAACCTTGTCTTAAGGTCTCTTCCAACAAATTAACATGTTTTTAGTAGAGACACTGTAATTCACTCAGTGGTTTATTATTTGCAAGTAAAGGTTTCATTCAGAATTTCAGGAGGGGAAAAAAAGGGTTATATTACGGACTAAAGCATCCTTAACTACTTCAGTCAAAATAACTTGCTGATTTTTGGTAATGCAATTGAAGCTCAGATGAGAGGCTTTTCTTTCTTGTCTATTCCTAGCTTCTTGTGAATTGTTAAAGTATCATCTGTAGCATATTAAGCAGCGGGTGGTCAATAGGCTATGCACTGAAACACGTCATCAGGTTGCTGCAGTGCAGATTATTCTTGGTCATCAGAGAGAACATAGATATCAGAGTTGCTTATCAAAAACCCACACACAATTAATGAACCATGATTCAATTTTCACAACCTTCATTGCATTGATACCAGCTAATGGGTTGCAGCAAACTGCAGTCAGGTTATTTGTTTAGGCAGACCTGTTCTTTTTTTAATATAGTTCACATTGGTTTACCAGTAAGTTCAGAAGAACACTGTCTGAATGTTCTCATTATGTCAGCATCTGTTGTGGTAACTTTGGTTTTGGGGGGTTTTGGTGTTTTTTTCCTGGTTTGTTTTTTGTTTGTTTGTTTGTGTTTTTTCTTTGTTTAACTGATGATTATTATTAATAAACCTTCATGTACTCATATGAAGGAGATATATCAGTATGAGTGTGATAGTGACCATCTGATGTAATAAATGATCAGACAAAATCTAAATATCATGATCCTTTTGTGTTATTCTAGTTTTCCTATTGAGGCCATTAAATTAAATTTCACTATTAAATACTGCTAGAAAATAGCACTAATAAATAGTGCTTTATGATGGTTCTAGAAAATAGTACTATTAAATAGTCCTTTATGATAGTTTCTACAGGTTCATAACTAGCTGCCATCAGTTAGTCAGCGTTTGGTCTAATACTCCTCTTTACAGGAAAAAAAAAAAAAAAAAAAAAAGGAAGACTGGTAACATCTTTTTTTTTTTACTTAAATTGTAGCACATCCTCATCTTCCAAGCCAAAGAGATATCAGAAGTCACTTTGAAATATTTTCTGGATGAACGTTTCCAGTTCGTATGCATGAGAAGATAGGTTTTTCAAGACTGTACAATGTTGACCCAAGCCTATCTTGTTAAAGTCGCTGTGTTTCACATTTTGTGTAATGTAAGTTAGCATGATTATAAAAATTCAGCCACTTCCTGATTTGTCTTTATGATGAGTTGACAAGAGGTTTGAAATTAGGTGTGGCAGATGCAAAATAAGTTCTTATAATTAAATTGAGAAAAAGGCCCAACAACTGCTAAGATTTTTTTTCTTACAGATAAAAGGAAGCAGAATATTCTTGTGAAAGAAGAGATAGAGGCCTCATATGAACATTTCTAACTGTAGAGCAAGGAACATTTTTTGCTCGAAGGCTACTCTGTTAACCCAATAGGCATTTCTAAAATTAATTAATGATAAGTATATCTACCAACTACTGCTAAGATTTTTCAAAGATATGTAGTTGTTTATCTTATTTAAGTACTCATCTATCATTTAAGTGTCACTGATAGCTTCAAAACAACTCAGCTGAATCTAATCTTTTGAGCATTTACACTCTTATTGGTAGATATATACACAAAATAATTAAATTGCTGCTACCTTCCTACACCCTTAAGCTCTGCTGTTAGTCAAAATCCCAAAACTGTGAACAAGGATTCTCAGAATAGGTATTTTCCTTTTCTTTTTTTTTTTTTCCCTGATTCCTTTAGCTTACTCTAAGATCTTCTAAGCCATTTGTATGATTTTCTCTTATGCCAGCATAAATCAGTGACAAAAGAATTTAGCTGTACAGGCAAACTGAGATTTGTGTCTTTTTAGTTTTAGTAGAGCCTTGAAATTCATACTCCTACAACCCTCGAGAGTGCCTTGACCACCAAGCATTATTCGGTGACTGTCTTGTAAAAAATGAATGAAGAACTGCTGGGCTGCGATACAAGATTCTCCATCTTTGACTGCTGTGATGACAGGCAGGAGTCCTGAGTTGTAGTTTCTGTTCCCAGGACTGGATCAGTACTATGTTCTCGATAATGGTTAGATGAAATATACAGAATTTCTGGAGAACAAGGGTTCTGCCCACCCACATGAGTCTAATGCTAGGACACAGATTTGCTAAACTCTGTACTTACTTACTGCAGAGAAAGCAGAGAGTAAAGACCTGGAGATAATAGACTACCACTTTAGATGTCTGAGCATTGAGTTAGATGCCTAATATTGGGGGTGGGGAGAGAAGACAAAAATCTATGATTTAACCCTTAAAAAAAAAAAAAAAAACAACAAAACAAACTGCCAGTCAGAAAGGCAAACATGAAAAAACTCAAACAACTCAAGCTGGTATTCACCTGCTAACCATTGTTCTTCTAGCACCCCACAAAACCTTGGTCCTTATGAGCTTCTCTTTATTAATCACACTTGGTTATCTGGCCATCTGCTGTATCTGCCAGAAAAGCAGCATTCCTTTGGTGGTCATTACTAACAGATTTCATGCTTCATATTTCACTTGGGCTGCCTGCTGTTGTCTACCAATCTTTCATCCTCAGAAGAAAAATGGAGGAAAGAAAAATGGGTGGAAATCCCAACAATGTTACTCATGGAATGTTAGCCCACATCACTAAAAGATGCCATGTGAGTTATTTAAGAACATTTTTTTTTCCTGTACCTTTATGATCAATCTTTTCAAACTATTTATCTTAGCAGAAAGACTGCCTTCAGTTCAGACCCTGTGACAGAGAAAAGGAAAAAGATGAAAGAAAAGTATGTATCTTGTTTACTTACTCTTTTTCATGTATCTCTTTTCCAAGGACTCTAAATAATAAGAAAATTCCCCAGGTGCCTTGGCATTTCTAGTTGAGCATCACTTACTTTTTCAACTCTGCTAGGTGTTTTCTGGACATCAATAAAGTGGTAGGTGTACATAAGTTGCAATTTCTCCTTCACAAATTTTTTTCTGTCATGGGGAGCTCAGCGCACTGGAATACCTGAACGATAAAACTATCTGAGTATACAAAAAATAGTCCATGTTACTGGACTTCTGTGAAAGTAAAGTGTGAAGGAATGTGGCTTTTTACTTTCAGGCACTATTACAAGTTTCTCTTGTCCACAGCTAAAGTACAAGCATAATCACCAAAACAGTTTTCTTGCTATTATATTCGTTGTGTTATTTCATTGGCATTTTCTTTATTTTGAAGAAAAAACAAACAAACAAACAAACAAAAAAAACAACAAACCCAAATCACATTGTAATGGTCATGAGTATGTGAAACATAAACGCATGTTATGTATTTCATTTGTCCAGTGCAGCTTCCCTCCTAGTTCAGTGTAGCAACTGGGATGTGATATGTGCAGGAAAAGAATCTTTCATGGTATTCATACAGCTGTACTGTAGTTGCAACAGACAGTAGTTTGTACTTGCCAGCTGGATAGCTAGCAGACAGATTTGGGGGGCAGACCACCCAGTGTGGTTAAGTAGGTAAAGAAAACAGAGTAATTTACTAATCATCTTTTACAATTCAGCTGTTTTGTTCTCATCCTTTGGAGGTGTAAAGTGGATAAAAAAAATCTGGAATGTTTTACAGATTAATTATTTTTAAACTGGATAAACTGGTTGGATAAACTAGCCAAGATCTGTCAGCATCTCCTAATGTCTCTGAAGCACCTTGAAAATTCATGCTGTGCATGGCAAACACAGATAAAAAAATCTGTTTGGTCTTTATCTGAGTTAGTGACATCATTCTTCTGATTCATTAATATATTAAAAGACTCTTCCCTGATAAAATGTATTGAAAGCGTTAGTCCTCAAGATATTGCTACTATAAAGAAAAAACTGGGTCACTGGATTTGATCTGATTATGTTAGCTATTAAACTTATTTCACTGACTACTATAAATTATTTTGGAGGGGGCGATGGGCTTGGATTAGCCGTTGGATAAATGACATCCAAATCTGTCTCACTGAGTTTGCCAGGTCTTTCTTCATGCTAAAGTTATTATGAAACAAAAAAGCAATAATATTTATGAGCAGCTCAGTACTTGTGTGTGGGAGGGGAAAGAGAAACATCTCAGATTATGATCCCTGTTTTTTTTTTTTTTTTTTTTTGGTATCCCACAGTTGTTGGATAAAATACTAAGATAACAGGAAACAAGATCCTCTTTCACTTCCATTGCTGCCTCTATGGTATAGTCAGATGCTCTAAACACTTATATGGAACCATGTTTTCTGTGTTTTCTATTTCTCTTACACAAATAGGTGTGACTTCCTAGGAACAGTGTCCAAACTTCAACAACAGACAAAGGTCCTAGATATAGACTACACACGGTATTTGTGTGTGTCCTGGTTCAGCTAGGATGGGGTTAAGTTTCCCCAGCAGAGAGAGGGAAGGGATCTCCAGCCGGGTTATTCATACCATGCTGACATCATGTCCAGCATGGGAGAGCAGGAACTTTTTCCTTTATGGCTTTGGTCGCGGGGAGCACACGGCGGGCTTGTTCCGTAACCATTGCAGTATTTCTCTGTATATCTTTTGTCTGTTATTACTGTTTGTTGTTATTATCACTATTGTTGTTGTTCAGATTGTTTATTACACTGTTGTATTAAATTTCTTCTTATTTTAACCCGGGGTTTGTGCCCTACTTGTGTCCGAGGGTGGGGGAGGGACAACGACAACGTGGTCTCCAGTCCCGGCAGGGTCTGAACCAACACAGTGTGTCATTGTAGAGGAATAAGGATACATGACATTTAACACCCTCTGACTAAGAACTGAATCTTTCTCACCCATATTGGAGTGAATGCTTTGAGAAGGCCTCCCTTCTCCTTGTAGGCAGAACAACACTTGATTTCCAGAAACTGATTAGGTGCAGTTTGACAGCTAGGTCATATATATGTAGCCCTGTCAAAACCAATGTATTTCTGAGCATGCCTGGAGGTGTGTCTTAAAACTTTCAGACTAAAAAGCAAAGTTCCTCAAAAGCCCAAATAAATTTAGGGTTTTGCTCTCACAATTCTGGAGTTTGGCTATATCTATGTAAGAATTTTACTTTGTGCAAGAGCATGATTTTAAATCACTAACGGCCGTGACTCAAAGAGCTTTGCTTCCTATTGCAGAGCAGCGTGGCAGTGTGAGAACTAAATTAAATTTGCGTGATGCTAGACAAAAAGACACATTCCAGGAAAAAAACATAACATGCCCCAGCTGTTAGCAGGTATTTAGTTCACAGGACCAGTATATCCGGATGTATAATTCCCCCAATGTATATGGTGTCATTGGGAAGTCCTTATCAGTTATGATTAACTCTTTTACATGACAGCACTTTAAATTGTTGACTGTACTAATTTTGATTCTGTCTGGCCCACAATTTGATGACGTTTTTCTGTTTGGATTGGGGTTTTTTTTAATTAGTTTTCTTAAGGTTGTTGGTTTGGTTTGTTTTGTTTTGCTTTGGTTTGTTTTTTTTTAATTGAATTTTGATTAAATATATAGTCAATAAAAGTATCCATGATGTTAGTGTCGTATGAAGATCAGCTGGTTCTGCTGGTGATTAGCTAATTCATTTACATAAATTCAGTATTTTTAAGCCATGTCTATAAAACATACAGCAATACATGAAGTGACATTTCCCTGTTCTTGTTCCAGCCACTTTATTGCACATAAATAAATGCAGGTGTTGTGTGTACTAATTTATCAGTCATATATAAAATTAAGTGATCCTTGTTCTTTTATAATGTGATGACATTATACATTCATCTGCAAATCACACTGGTTGTTTGTTCCATGACATAAATTACTGCAAATCCACACCTAATTTACTGTGCATTTGTTACCAAATTTCTTCCAGTATTATTTATTTTTCAATATTTTTACTCTTATATAATTTTCCTTTCTGGTCGTTTTCTTTCTTTTACATTTTTATGCTGAATCTTAAATTGTGATTTTCTGTTCATGTGAGTAATCATATCCTAATCCCATGTTTCTCTATAAGGCAGGAAAGGGATTATTACTATCTGGCTGATTTAAAATTTAAAAAAAAAAAAAAACAAAAAACAAAAAAAAAACACACCCCACCCTGATCAAATCACATCAACTGACATTTCACTTAAAATATTTTAACTAAGAATAGTTTGTTCAATGAAAACTTATAATCACTGTGTATCCCAGTAACAAAATGGAACATGGATGGAAAGACTGGATTTGAAATTTTTTTTTCAAATGTTAAGAGAACCACATCCTCTTTTTTAGGTAAAGATAGATACTTGAACACAGATCAGGGCATTGAATCAGAATGGACCTGAGTTTGTATTTTGACTGCATTGTCAAATGTACTATGTGCATGTCTGCTGCCTATTCCTTTTTTAATTTTTACAATAAAAATATTACTTAAAAGTGCAGCTAAACCACAAGTAAAATTTAACCAAAACCTGGTTTATTCTATAGTCCTTATTCCTTATTTAGAGTTAACAGGTTACTGTAGATTTTGACAATCAGTGGTAACTCCCTAGCACTGTGGCAAACAACAAATACCTGAGTACCAGTAGATTAACCTCATCTACCCATTTCTTGTCCAGAAATGGATTATCTGAGGTGAACACAAGAGGTACCCAATTTACTTTCCTTTCTTAGTTTTTAATACTGTATGTATTTGACAGTAGGACTGATCACAGTTTAACACAGTGACGTTAAACCAGAGCACACTGAAATGTTAAGAAATACCTACATATTGCTTTTGATCAGCACAATGGTAATTAAATGTGTATACTCAGTTTGAATTAATAAGTGACTAGGAGCTTAGTCACTCTCCTTTCAGGAAGTATTGCATATTATCTTCTCATTTAGTCTTCCTTGATCTGTTTTCTTTTTCACTGAGATCAAGATATTTTGTATATTCTGTTATCTGTCATCTGTAGTTCTTCATTAAGAGAACAGCTGCCAGTCACATACCAGGAGTTGACTCTACATCTGCCCATCCTTCAAGTACACTGTGGCAGTGGGTAAAAGAAATAAAAATATATTTATGAACAATAAGTGTTTTTACACTCCATCTATGCTACAAATGTCACTTGACTGTACAGAGACATGAATGTGTGTAAAAAGAGCTAGTAACAGATGCTGACTTAATGAATTATCAATGGTAATTTAAATTATGAGACCATTTTATTTTTCTTTTTAAACAAAATTACTAAAGAAAGATGAGTGGAATAAAAAAAGGAAGAAAGGGTAAACTATGAGATGCTTTTGGAAGATTAAAAGAGAACTCACCATTTTATTTCACTATGGGATATGTTATGCCTACTTCTGACCAGATCATAACAACAACAAAGTCATAGTGGTGTGAATTTGGAATTGGTTAGGCAATATACTGTAAAACAGTGTCTTCGTCTGGGGCTTCTAATTACTGTATTAAGACAGGCAATAAATAAGGCCTAGAATTTAGATATATACACTTCTACATTTTGTTTTTTTCTGTTGGGTTAATGCTACAAACCCTTACTTACAGTAACAGGTCCATTCATTTAAATAAAGCTATGCATAAACATGATGATAGTTTTGTGAGCAAGTGTCAGTATGATTTGGCTGTAGTAGTACTGAAAATGTGAGATGACCTGTTTCAGTTTAAGCTTAGCTTCAGTAAGAAAGTGAGTACTGAGTGGTAGGTAGCGCTGTGAGTCACTGAACCAGCAGACGGGGGATATTACCATTCTGTGAATAACCTAGCAAGGCCAGATGGAAACAAAATAGTTGACTGGTCATTTTTAATCTCTGCCACATGAGAAAATACACAGATGACTGTATTGAACTAATCAGTGTTACAAGATTCAATCCTGGAAAATTATAGATGAAATTGCAAACAATGTGGTTTTACTTATCTGAATTCAGGCTAAAGAACTCATAGTAGCAGAGACTTGCCTTCATAAGTCAAGTCACAAGTCTCTGTCACTCTTTGAAAACTTTATGCAATTTGCATATGAAAAGCAGTAAATAAAGATGCAGCATCTAGCAACTGAGTGATGAGACTGCACCATATGCCTTTGCAGTAAAGTCCTTTGATATGAATTACATGGTAATATGGTGTATGGTATGTTATTTCCATCACTTAAGATTTTTGTGAAACTGTCATGAACTGTCATGAAAATATTGTAAGACAAAAAATATTTTTCCAGTCAGTCCTATCCAGACAATCCTGTTCCAGTTCATTCTGCTTGGAGATTGTATGTGTCTTATTTTAATAGGAAGTATGGAATACACTTCACTACATGTTGCTAGTGAATAATATGACAATGCATAAACTACTCTGACTTGAATATTTGATCCTTCCCTGTACCATGAAATATCCAGAATTGTCATGTATTTCAGAATGTGCCCAGATCCAGGGAATCTGTGAAAAAAATATTTTCTCTGCTGGATAAACATCAGATATAAAAATAAGTAAAATAAATACATATAATCTTAGGTTGTTCATGTTGCATGGGCTTTAAAAGATTGGTGCTCATTATATGGCATTGTGGTGGGACAAAATAACTGTAAACCTCTAAGTGATTTTTTTATAACAGTATGCACTGTTTTTCTTCAGCCTCTTGTATATAAATTGTTTAATGGTCTGAATCTTCTGAACCAATATTGGAGTGATTACCCTTTATAGCAAAAATGTATGCAGATTCTTTTTCAGAAATGAAACAGCTTTTTGATAAGCTTTGTGCAACTTCTATATTAAGTTGCACTTTGATCTTAGAGACCTGAGCTCAAAAAACCCGTATTTTTTAGATAAGTAAGAAAAAAATCATGACTTTAGCAAACTGCATTTTCAAAATTCTGGACTGATATTTGTGAGTGTAACCTTATAGGCATAACTTAATTGGAGAACCATAGTACTTTTTGACATAGATTTGCAGTTGCTGGGAAGGGATGATAAAAGATGAGTAAAGGTTTGTGTATGTAAGAGCTCAATAATATTAACACATTTCAGTGTTTCACAACAAAGTATCTCTTAATCAAACCAGTATTTTTCCTTTTCCCAACCACTACCAGTTATCCTTTCACAATAAGTCCTTACAAATCTTTCTGCAAAATGCTGAGTGTCCTTTAATATTATTTCTAGAATAAAGTAAGAAATGAATCTTAGTCCAAAAGTTACACCAGACATAACTCTATTCAAAATACTGCTGGTTGATTTTTTTTTTCCCTTTAATTATTTTTTCAGTGAACATTACCACAGAATTGGGATAAAAATCATTAAGTAAAATCAGAACAAGTCGTACATTCTACACACTGTTGTACATTCTACGCAAGTTGTACATTCTAGTGTGCATTTTAAAACACAACACTAGTTTTCTTTCAGAAACAAACAGTGTGAAAAAAACCCTGATGTTTTTGGGAAGCAAGATCTTTTATTTTTATACACAATTTTACCTGTATGGTTATTTTGGTTTAATTTTTAATCTAGATTACATTATTAGTACTACTCAATTGCTTGTCTTTTTTCTTTCCAAGATATGCAGTAATGGATACAGTGGAAGGCCAGACTAAAATTTCAAATAACTGATTTCAGAAAAGTCTACCCCGCCCAGATATCATTAAAAATATACCTAGTTTTATTTCTAGATTTAAGAATAAAAAGATTTATAGATCTCAGTCTTACTACTATGGAAATTATCCACATGTTTAGAAAATGTTTTTCTCACTCTTCATACACAAGAACTTGTAGGTTAATAATTTTAGGCTATATGTTTATCCTTTATTTATTTATCTTTATTGAACTTTGACAAAATTAATAACCTGCAGTAGTTTAACATGATTATTTTGATTTTATTACACCACCTATATTTATAAAGTAGCTGTAATCAGTATGCATTCCATGTGGAACTCTAACAAAACTGACATTTTGAAATATGTAATTTCATATTCAAAAGTGTTACTGGATATGCCATAGCCAGAATAAGATCCTGAAACCAATTACTGTGACTTCATTTATCAAATATAGCAGAGTTGTTATAAATACTTCTAATAGAGTCATAACAGTAGATTTGCATTTGCCTGTAGATATACAGCATCACAGAGTTACGCTGTACTGCTAATGCAATGAAACTGTTCCTTCTTTTCATTATTTGAAAATAATCACAGCTGTTTTCCATGTTGAGGAAGCTTCTGAGAGCTGTAACATCTTCCAAATATTATTAATACCATGAAATTAAAGGAAACCAATATATAATGTAAATATTCTCTGGCACACTGTTCTGTGTATTTTTCCCCCCTTACAAACAAAATCATATTTTATATAATGGGGTACATTTATGTGGTCATGCTAGAGTAGTAAATATATACAAATTTGTACGCTTAATAATAAAGATCATTCAGAAAGTAAAAAGAGTAAGAGAAATCCATAAAATTTTTACTCCCTAGGGAAATAGATCACTTTATTTTTTCAGATAGCTCTTCTATGAGGTCTTTGAGTCACATAATAAAAGCAAATGTGAAAGTGTGCCAAAAAGGTCATAGAAACATAGACTATCTCAAGTTGGAAGGGACCCGTAAGGATCATTTGAGTCCCTCACAGGACCACCTAAAACTAAATCATATGACTAAGAGCATTGTCCAGACGCTCCTTGAATTCTGACAGGCTTAGTGCTGTCACCACTTCCCTGGAGAGCCTCTTCCAGCGACCAACCACCCTTTCACTGAAGAACCTATTCCTAATGTCCAGTCTGAACTTAAAGTGATGCAGCTTCATTCCATTTCCTCAAGTCCTGTCACTAGTCACCAGAGAGAGAAGAGCAGCACCTCTTGCTCCACTGCCTCCTTTGAGGAAGCCATAGGCTCTGATCAGGTCACCCTCAGCCTTCTCTTAGACAAACTTGATCAGAAAAAGCTAACCAGAGTTTGCCAAATAGTGTTTTCACTGTCTGCAAAGATCCTGCAGTATAATTATTGCTTCTCTGACATACAGATATCGCCCCAAAATCTAGTATGTTTTAAAAATTCTGTAAACAGTTTGACGCATCCTTTCTGTTTGGTTTTCAGAAATGTGAAGGGCTACCCAGAGCCCATGTACCTCCCTACTGAGTGGATTTTTGCATTGAGGAAGATTTGTTGATTGCAAAGGATTATTGTATGTTATTTCTGAAAGAACAGGGTAGAATACAGGACTTTAATTAATGGTCATAATTTACCAATTAGCATAAAACATAGTATATTGCAGCACAGGGATTTAAGAGTAGCCTCTAATTTTTATTTCTTCAATTACTGATAAGGTTTTGGATTTTTTTTTGTTTGTTATTTTGGTTTGGTTTGTTTGTTGGTTTTTTGTTTTGTTTTGTTTTGTTTTGTTTTAACCACTTTAAGACTTTCTTGGTATGAATTTTTAGAAGTTCTAGGCATTCCCAGATACTCATTGAGTTAGTGGAGATTCTGAGAATTAAGAAAACATCCAAAATCAAGCTGAGCTCCCAAATTAGCAAAAATGGGCTGCCCCAGAATTGAAAGCCCTTAAACTCAGAAACTGTTTAATAAAATTTTCTTTTATATGAATAATACTATAAAGTTGCAGTTCCCAAAATGTTTTAGAATCATAACTTTAAAGGTGTTAGACATTTTAAAAGAGCTTCCTATAGGTGAAATTGAGAATGTTAATAGAAGCATATAATAAAAAAAACCCTGACACATAAATCATATTCTGTTCATACTACTGAACAATTAAAATAAAAGTATAAACAGCAATGAAGTTGTTTGAACTATATAACAGAATATTTCTGACACTTAATATACAGACTGTCACTTTTTTAACTGTTCAGCTCTAACTCTTTAAAACACTAGTCAGAATTAAATTGAAACCAAGTTCTGATAGAAAAGGAAACCTAACATTTTCCATATGCACTGTCATATTCCATCCCTTTTCTAATATTCATGTTCCATTAACATTCAGTATTGGATGAAACTAGGCTTGAGGATGCAAAAGAGAAAACCAAACTAAAGTATTTCTCACTTGTTTTGAAAAAAAAAAAAAAAAAAAAAAAAAAAGTACAAATTCTGAGGCAAATAATCAAAATCTTGATTTATTGCACTATTGGATATAGAACTGCCACAGAAGCATATTAAGTTGGCAAGACTGAGATTTGCAAGACTAAACACTACTACAGCTTTGATCATTTCAACGCTAGAACTTAGTGTTGGAAAATCCTACCCTCGGCGTTGAGAGCTAAAGATATCAAATGAGACTGGGAATGGAAGACCTCAGTTTACCTGCAGGCTATCTACAGCAATGGTAGTGTTAATGCATGTTTTTCTGTACTACCCATATTCAGTCAAATCACTGTCTTTCCCAGAAAAAGGTTTTGCAGAAAAATAAATGTGTAAGGTGTCCTGAGAAATCAGTCATCATTCTTTATATGTCTTTGTAGTTATATTAGACAATTTGTACTATTTTTCTACTTTTAACTGAACCTATAACACCTTAAGTCAAGTGATAAATTGATTAATCTGAAGTATATTTTCTAATATTTGGTAGACGTAATTTTTGAAAATGGCTGTATATACATATATTTCATAAAATCTTGCATTAATTGTACAAAGATAACTTCCATGAAAATCAAGCAATTGCAATTAAAACAAAACATGGCTAACATTTTGGTACATTAGAAGTACTGAGCTATAAATTCTTCATTATGTCTCAACTGTAGAAAGCAACAGATATTTGGCAGTAAGAAATATATTTAGTAGCCATCTAATGGGGCAGCTTCTTTTTTCTTTATGATTAGGAATTTTGATATTTAATTAGCAATGGATCAATTTATTATTTGCAAGATAAGCACTAATCATAGCTGCAATACCTACCACCTGTAGTGTGCCTGCAGCAATGCATGTTGTCTGTTTTATATGCAAATATTGTATGTCTGCAGTGTGTCTACAACTTGCCGTAATACACCTGTAAGTTTATGTGCTAACTAACCTTTCACAGGTGCTGCAACCAGGTTTACCAGCTCTCCAGATTTTATCATGAACCTCGCAATATTTAGTGTGTGTGTGCTTTAAGTTGGATTTTCGGTCCAGCCTCATGATTATTAGTAGACAACATATATACTTGTTCTAATTCCTTGTGAATCTGTCTTCCATTACTTTCATTTGGGCTAAAGTCATCAAGATAATTGCTTTTTCATCGTGCTTTCTGCGTTAGAAGTGAGGTTGCCCTGACCCTGACCCAACATGCTTACCATATTCCGTTGTTCTCAGACCCACCTTTATATAGATCGTTAAATTTTCAGGGAAACAGGGACTGGAAACTGAATCTTCCACAATGAAGGTGAGTGTCCTAGACATTTTAGAAAAAAGTTAACACCCTTCTGCTCTGCAAACCTAGTAAACATTTTTTAATTACAAAGCATGGAAGGATAGAGACATTAAAGCTCCCTTTTATTCCTGTGACTGCTGGACTGCTAAGAGAGATTCTCCTTCTCTGGCCTTCCCTTCAAAAAGGGCTTACCCCGCTGGGCACCTAAGATGGTCAAGCAAGAACAGCTCCAGCGAGAGTAGTCATATGTGAATACCCTGCATCCAGCTTGAATTTGCTGTTAAACCCCAACTTGTCTTGCTGACATTTGCTTCCCGCTTGCTTTGACAAGTTGTTTCTCAACTTTGTCTCCTCATTAAATAGCATATGTAGTTACCTAACTCTCTACACACACTGCACAGGGTAACAAAGTACCACTCTCATTATAGAGGCTGATTAAGTTAACTCATATTCTTCAAGCCTTCAATGGCCTGTAAAAGGAAGAAAGGGTTTAAGAAAAGGAAGTCCTTCTATGAGCAATTGAGTTTATGAAGATGACCTGTAGGTTGATAGAGCTTCTTTAGTGTCAATTATAACAGATTCAGTCTGCATCCTTGCTTAATATGAGAAATACTTTGGTCTCTCTCCTCCTGTTTGCATGTAAATGGTGAGAACATATAATCTGTGAGATAACTACCATGTTGTCAGAGTAGATGTAGATTGACCTTAGAATCATTAAACTTTAAAGCTTACAGAGCGGACACATAAAATCAACCTCTTCAGGGAATGTTTCCGACTATTTTGTGTGTATCACCAACTGTCAGCATATTCTTTAATTAATTTTAATGTTTTGATATGTAAACATTTAGCCAGGAACATAACAGCATCAGTAAGTAATGCAAAATCTAAATTATTTAGACATTAGATTTTTTTTTTTTTTTCCCCCAAACCAGCGAGATAAGAGCAACAGAATAGAACTTTTAAGCTACAGACAATCTGAGTTAGTAAAATACATTTTGGAAATTTTTAAAAAATACATTAGAAATGGCATACAAATAAAAAACCTTAGTTTAAATCATGTAAGAAATTTATGTGAATCAGTTAAATATGTTAAAATGTTTGGCTTTGAACATTTTTGTGACCCTGTCATAGTGATAAATTGTATGTATTCTGTACTGCTAGATAAAAGTAAACCCAAAATTTTCTGATCCCTCCACCAGATTTTATTTTACTCTTCTATTGATTTAAAGCATTGGAAAACAGAAATAAGTATGAGATCCTCTGAGTGGAGGACAAGGAGCTTTACAGGTATACTAATGAGATGTGACAATGGAGGGATTTTTCTGCAGGTGCCTGGGTTTTATTGCTATAGTCATTTGTAGGGATCAAAGAAATGATTCTGAAATTTATCTGGAAGAAGCTTTTCTCCAGGGATGAATGCAAGTCTCATAAATATTTTCTACCTGCCACTTCCTGCAGAAACATTTTCCTTTTCTGCTCATTTTGTTAAAGAATGTGTGAAATCTCCCATAACATGAGTATTATCATTATATGTATCTGGTTTTATGATTACACATGCAGTCACAGCAGGTGTTTGTACGCATAGCTATGTTATTCATGTTAAGAGCTGAAAGTGTTACTTGAACAATGACAAAAGTTTATTCTTTAATAATTAGAAAAAAATCTCTCAGTAGAGACTGATTTTATTAATATGATACAACAAATAGTTTTCATGACATAGCATCTTTTCCCAGGGTGTGTTTTCCTGGTGTACTGAAATATGAGATTACTGTGGATATCATGAAAAAAAAAAAATTAAAAAAAATCAACAAATATAATTTGAACAAACAAACAAAAACAAACCCCCTGTGCACATGAGAAAAACTGGAGTCCCTGCATTCCTAGCTCAACTTTGCAAATACATGGAAAGTTAAACCTTGAAATATATCAATTCTCATGGCTGGTCTGAAGGAAGAAAAAAGTCCCCCTTTCTCAGGCATTTGACAACTGTAAGAGGTAAATTATGAGACCTTTTCTTTCTTAATTGCCAGTGCTGGAAATATATTTATTCAGGATATCATTTTAATGCATTATCACCTGTAATAAAGTTTGTTTGGGGTGAGTGATGCTTGATGATGATGGTGATGATTAGGGACTATATTCCTGTTTATTCTCTCAGAAAAAACTTAGTCCCGTATGTTTGTGTGTTTGTTTGTAGCTGAAGAAAAGCACAATAAGAAGTTAAAGCATAAAAGGACTTAAAAAGCAGAATTTGGATTGGGATTCCAAATACTTCATACAATGATCAAATAAATCTGATGCTTTGATTTAAGACTACCTAAAGGTTGCAGGCCAGCATAATATTTAGGTTTCTATCACAGAAGTACAGATACAATTTTCTCAGCAAACTTAAATGCTTCAAGGATAGAAAAAGATGAGATTTTTGTTCAGATCCATATTCAGTTACTTATACATTCCAGCTGGATATTTTCTTAATGCAAGTATGTATTTTTTGATGGAGGAGAAGAATTTGCTTTTTGTTTCTTTGAAGTAATTAGCCTTGGTTTTTTTATGTGTCTCTGTGAGGAAATTCACAAAATATGAACAAAAATTCAAAATATTTGGAATGTGCTCAGTGTGCATTCTTTTTAAAGCCAGCTGCTTTAAGATGTTCCAGACTTTGAGACATTAAATGTACAAGAGAGGATTTTTGAAAATGTGGATTCTGTATTGGCAAAATAATTGATAGAGTAGAAGGCAACAGTTTTGACAGTTTGATACCATAAGCAATTTCATGTTTAAAAAGTAACAGGGGGAAAAGACTTTTAAAAAATTAAATGAAGGATGTTAGAAGTACAGTTTCCCTCCTGTTCAAAAATTCTAAGTGCTAGCCCATAGGGCTTTTGCCAGGTATCATTATATGTGCCAGTATTACTAAGGACATTATTATACAGATGATAAAGAGTGATGACATGTACCAAAGCTAAATACAGCATAGTTTAAAATTTTAGGCCATGGAAAATGGATACAAAATAACCATATGACTAAATAACTATACAAAAGAAGCAATGATACGTTCGTAAAAAACTAATTACATGCACTTTTTGACATTTGTGCATGAACATCTATCCTAGAAAAGTTATATGTGTAGAAGTCAGTTAAGTGCATACTCTTATTGAAAATGCTGTGCTCTTTATCTTGGAAAAGTTAATGTCAAGGTATTTAATAAATATAGACTAAATAAAAAGATGGAGAAAGAAAGGTGTTAAAACCAACACAAAATGAGAAGAGGAGAAGGATGCTTTTTCTACTTAAGACCTGCATAAGATTTCAGGCATGCAATCAATTAAAGAAAAATAAATGTCAAGGGGACATTAAGTAACTGAATTATTTCTTTTATGGATACATTTAAGAGTGATGTCATCTAAGTGTTCTCACTAATGCAAAGCAAGAACTTGCTTCATACACCATATAGGACAGAACCTAGAGTGCTTTCATAGGGGTAAATGCATTATGCGTTCAGTGGAACAGCTTCTGTGAAAGCTGAAACCATTCTAGGACTAAATGCCGGTCTTGATGCTCTCTCTTAGTAGATGTGAAACTGCCAGTGTTATTCTTACCCCTTATAATCAGGAAATTAAAATCAAGGATGATGGATAGGAATTCTGTTTTCAGTCAGGTGGTATTTGGCTTTAGCAAATTGGGTGTCAGGATTTGCAAACCCAGATTTATCTCAAGATCTTGATTATTCACTAAGACACTTTCAATTTCCCTCTCAAAAGTAAAATTAATTCTTTGACATCGGTTTCTTTTCTTAGAGGATGAAGTGATGATTAATTGTAATAATTAACCTTTCCATTTTCCACATAATGATGTAATCTACTCTACATCATGAGACCACAAAATAATTATACCTAATACATGGAAGTATGAAACAGGTTTGTTTCTTTTTGCTTAAGTAAATAATTTAAATGACACTTACATAGTGTTCTTGCCCCACCCCATAATTTAATAAATCTTTCTTGAATCTTGACTTTTAATGAAACTGGCTTCTTTGACCTGTATTTTTCAGACTGCGCATCAACTATCTATGTATAAAAGAGATGTTTTTGTTATCAGACAAGGTGGATTTTTTTGTGTCTGTAGTTCCTTAGATGTAAAAGACGTGAAGCAAATAAGATAATGTCAGGCAGGGGGAATTTATAGAACATGATTTGTTTATCTCTTCTTTGTCTCTTTTCTAGTCTCTGTCTTTATTAATGCTGTGGGTTGATTCCTTCCATTGTTTTTTCCTCTTTTGTAGGACACTTATTAATGGGCATAAGGGTGAGGGGGGTTAGAGGTGTGCGTTTATGTTTGAAAACTATCCTCAAAGATTCCTCTGATTAGGGAAATAATGTAAGGATTTCTTCCTTCTCTGCATGTGTAATTGCAGTTTCTATTAATTTTCTTAAGATGACTTTGTAATACAAATATTTATCTAAATAAATTGGAGACATCTTCACAATGTATTTATGTGCCAGGTTAATTCAGCATTTCTTGAATGATTTTCTCTCTTCTTGCAGTGAAAATGATTTAAGCAAGAGCTGGGAAAACAGTTCAATTATTTTGTACTCTGGCCATAACTATCTGAGTTCTTAATTGCCAGAGAGAACTAAAGTAATAAAATTAGTGATCTCTAAATGCACTGCTATAAATACTGGCACAGTATTTATTTGTTTCACCATGAACACTTATTCAATTAAAAGCAGTTTCATTTTTTTCAAAGCATTCTTTATTATTTTCTTGCCATTCAGCTAATATTTCAGAAGAGTGCTATAGATTTAAGAGTTACATTTGCTTAAGTAAAATATATCTGTAAATATGAAATCTGGAAAAGAACATATTTTTAGAATACAACCTAGACTATCTGATTTTAGATAAAATATTTTTTTCTAAACATTGTAAGAATTCACTGTTAAAACACTGGGGTCTAGGCCAAGGAGCATGAAGTGTTATAATTTATTCTATGGTTAGAGAAACACAAGTCAGAAATTCCACTGATACAGTCTTAATTCAACATTAGGTTAGGGAATGTGTTTGTACTGAATCGGCTGATCATCTGCCCAGAGAATTATCACTATTCAAAATTTAAGAGCACACTAGCTGAACCAAAATAATGGATGCTTTTATTTATCTGTTTAGTACAAAAGACATAAGGAGACAGTACAGTGTTTTTGAAGAAAAATGGAAGATGCAGACGTGAAAAAAATACTAGTTCCCTATGTTTTAGAATTAACACTGCAGACATCTTTTTGTCCTTGTGCAGTTAGATACGGCAAGGTGTCTTGGGCAAGATCTATCTTTTAATGTACTCCTATGCAGCACATGGCACTTCATAGACATCCACTGAAGTTCTGAATGTAGGTATCAGCTAAATGAAGACTTTGCAAAATTATTTCAGCAGGATGAATAGAAAGGTGATGTATGTTTTAATTGGAACATACTATGTCTGTAAATAAGTAAAATTACTTCCACCAAGTACTTTTTATCACAAACAAAAATGATCTTCAAGGACAGTTAGCTGTCATACAATAGATGGGCTGCAGGGCAGAACTTTTCCTGTATAAAGGAATACTAGTGATGTGGAACTTACTGGGAGAAAAGAAAATAAATTTGTTCCACATCATGTGTGTGATAGTATTTTGGGATTTCTTAAAATTTAGTTGTTTTTAGGATGTTTCTTTGTTTTATTATTTTTTTTTCTTAAACAATGGCTTCCTCTGTGGAAGCTGCTTTTATGCAAATCACTTAAGGCAGAACCTGGGATGGATTTCACATCAATATATAATAACATGCTGGATAAATATTTTACTGCTAATGATAATTAGATTTTGGTAATTGAAAGTAAATCTAGGCAGTTTCACTTTCTCAACATTTTTTGGAAGATTTGGCTCAAATATATTACATTGTCAGGTAAGATGCTAATGATATATTGGTGCATTCTGAACTACACAATTTAAATTCTAGTTGTAAAAATAACCCTGATGAATGAGATCCATCAAAGGTTTCTTTTGGTAAAGAATCATGAGTGGAATGCTAGAAAACCCTGTACTGTCATTAAAAACATAAATATCTTAGTGGTAAGTTTTGTGCTTAATGAATTTCCACAAATTTCTATATGGAATAATCAAAAGAATAGGTATGATCAATGATAATAATGTATTACCAGTGATGAAGATTTATTAAATACATTGCATGAAGTTTGTTACTGAGAGTTAACTGAAGTTGATTGCACAGCTTTAACATTCTGTGCCATTGTGGGTAACTGTAAAATTTGAGATACCTTTTTACATGGTCAACCATAGGACAAAAAACTCCTTTATCATTCAGATTTTTTCCCTCTGATTGGATTTTTAATATAATATGTTCTTCATACAATAGTTGCGCCCCTAAAGATATGTCTGAGTGCAGGGCTATCATTTTAATGTATCTGTTTTAAATAAAAGTAGCTACAAGTTACCATAAAAGTAACTGCAAAGATGTTATGAGTATCCTCAAATTTTGTGAAACCTATGAAATTTATCTGATCCTAAATCAAAACTTTCTACTAGCACACAGTAGTTTTATATTAAATGAAAAATGGAAGTCCAATGAGAAGTAGAAAGGGAGTAAAAATGCAGTATGGAGCAAATTCACTTTTTTTTTTTTTCTTTTTGGTTCTCCCTCTGTGTCCACTAATCTATTGTAATGTTTCTGTTTGCATTGTGTTATATTCTAACTTGGCTTCTCTGATGCAGCAATTATACCACTGCCCCAGTCAAAAAATGACCGTTACTGGATTGGTATCATATGAATTGTCATGTTTACTCAGACAGAGTAAACTGAGCTGCAGTTCTGCAACAGAAATACCACAGAGAAACCAGACATACAGAGAAAGAGGTCAGCAAATATTTATTAGCGTGTGATTTCTTTTTTCCTGTATGTATTTTTAACACAAACCCCCCTCTAGTTAGAGATGAAGTGCTACTGCAGTAAAAATATTTTGTTAAGCTGGGAGAAATTATTTTATTTCCTGTGTGTATGAACAGTGCTTGCTTTCTTAACTAAGTACATTCAGACCAGGTTTGGGCTTCATTGTACATTTAGAACATGCCAGATTTAATAAGTTGGTTACAGCTTTATAAATTTTTTTAGTGTAAAACTTACACATAAAACTGATATACCTAGGCTCAGGAGAGAATCAGGGAAGAGTTAAGTTTTGGGGTATTTTGCTGTTGTATTTTTTTCTTAGGTGCTTTCTAACAAGAATAAAAGATTGTATTTATACAAATAAAGGTACATTTCAGAGCAGTGATATGATAATGCCATACAAAATTCGCCTTAAAGAAAAAAAAAAAAAAGTTTGCTCAAAAAACTGGTTCAACTAGATGTACAAAACTGCACTGAGAGGGAAAGGTGGTGTTCCTTTGGGGTACAATGTGAATCATTCTGACTCACTTTACAGGAAGCACTATAGGAATGGAGAAACGTACAAGAGGCATCATGTTTTGATGAGATGACTTTTAAGGTCTATGAAGTTTCAAGACTGATACGTGCTATCTTGAAAGCAGGCAGGTAATTGGAGAGTGGTGTAAACAACTACAAAGACCTAACATGCCTGGACAAAGGCTCATGAAAACTATGTATGTTGTGGAGTTCCCAGGGTGTAGAAGATGAACTTAAAAGCTTAGCAGTAAAATAATTAAACTGATAGCTAAATATGCCAGCTTCAAGGAACTGAGTTATGAAGAAGAGATGGGACTTAATAGCCCCATGAGGAATATAAGAAAGTTGCTAAACCATCCAAGATATTTTAGCAAGTTGGCAGATGACTTGCCTAAAGGCAGAGGCCATTGCTGTGAGGTAGGCCTGGTGCAAGATAAAAGAGCATGGAAACATGCTATCTGGAGGCAGAATAAGAAGAAAGTTAGCTGAAAAGTTAAAACCAGGACTTGGTTCAGCTATCCCTTTTATGATTAATATCTGAGTAAGCTTTTCTAGGAACAGTATTTTATCTCCTGAAGTGAGATCACAGAATCACAGAATCATCTAGGTTGGAAAAGACCTTGAAGATCACCTAGACCAACCATTCACCTAACAATGACATGTATAGAATAATACATTGACATGTATAGAGATGTAGAGAAACTTCATAATTTTTTATGTCATATGGTTTACCTTTGCTAACATTGCATTTTTTATGTTTCTGTTTTAGAGCATTTATTTCACTTAAGATGGATATGGTTTTATTTATACATTTCTAGTTTAATATCAGTGCAGCGCAAGATAACTTTTAGTTGTCCCTGGCTCACTGCTAATACATTCTGGCCATAGACAGGAGTGTAAAAAGAGCATAATTAGCAATGGGTGTGGGCTGGTCATCATTGTCTTTCAGACCTTATATTTTCAAAGTACAGAGCTGCTTCCAATTGCAGGAGCTCAGAAATGAAGTATAAAAATTGAAATCTAGTGTGTTTCTCATCAGATCATCTTCTGGTATTAGATGCATGTCTGAAAGTAAAAAGCAGATAGAATTCAGCAGACTTTATTTCTGTGCTTTGACAAAGAGTGAAATTTCCACACCATGCTGAACCACACTGGGTTATAGCATTCTGTGAAGCAAGTAAATGATTTGGTATCAAAATGCTTCTAAGATTAAACCAACTAAAAATCAAATTTTGAATTTCAGTAGAGATAAAAAAAAAAAACAACAAACAAAAACAAAAAAAAAAAACCCACACCAAATGACATAGATGTACATAATAAGAACACATTGTGATGTATATTGCAGTGTATACAAACGTATCATACTAAGGGCATGGACAGAGTCCCTTTAGCATTTACTTTTATTCTTAAACTACAAAGGCATGCATAGTACTTAATAATTTTAAAAAAAAACCCCACCTGTTTCATTATAAAGTATTTGATATTTATTTGAAATAAAATTTATCACCATAATAACACTGAAATAGATCAAATTCAAAGAGGGAGAGAATTTCTATTTCTGAAAGATACTGTTTAGACATTAGTGTTAATTTAACCAGTTCTCTGTGTAAATTATTTCCTAGCTTCCTAGAGGTCTTAGAGTAAGGTTTGTGTAGCAACCTTGTCTGTAATCTCAATCCATTCTTTTATACCTGTTCCTGCAGTTTCTAAAGCTGTTTTCTGTTATACATCAGTTTCCAACAGCAATTACATTTTCATATTCTGTTTCTTTCCCTTTATACTTAAGCTCCACATGATCTAAACTGTTCTTGTTGTGCTGATTATCACTTTTAGATCCAAAATTAAATTCCTTACACTGAAACCATAATTTGAGTTTAGAGGAAAATGTGAACACTTTCATATTTCTTCCCTGAATCACAGAATAAGCGCAGAGTTATAGGCTGGCTTTTAATTACACTGATAAGTCAACAATTTCATGACACACCACAGACAGAACAAAATCTATTAGTATGACGTAAATACAAATATAGGGTAAAATGGTCTTCATGATAAGAGGTATCTTGACTTTTTCTTTCAGTTCTTATGTCCTGTCATCTAGAAAACTTAGACTTTTCTTCTGATGTATTATCTGTTGGGCTCTTTGACACGTTTCTCCCACAATGGAATTTAGCCTCCAGTGCCAGAGAGCTGCTAGGGTTCAACAGAAGTACTAACTAGAGTGTTGATTGTGTTTTGTCTTGATTGGGCAACTTCACCTCCCTTTTCTAAAAGTTTTCTGCAAGTTTTTTCCAAAACATTATGTTTTCTATCTGAGACATTTCTTGATACTTTAAAGGAAATCTCTGTGCAAATACGATAGTAGCTGGTTGTCTTTTTTTTTTGTTTGTGGCATTTTATTTAAAGATCTGCCATGATCAGAAAAGCAGAAAAAAATATTTTTACCTATAAATAAGCCAACTTTTATTTCCAGTAGAATACTACTGGGTTTAGGTATTTTATGCAGCAGTGGAATAGGTCAGAATGTTAAAGGAACAATCTGGATTTTACACCCAGGTGTTATTTACTTTCTTCAGGAAGCCTCTTGAAGCTATAGGCAATGATGTTTTCAGTGCAATTGTTTCAGCTGTGCATACTTCCTTTTCCCTTTCACTGACTAGTGCTAGAGACATTAGTCAAAACCAACCTTTTTACTTCTGAGAACTGATGGATTCCAATTGCATTTGTCTTTTGCACCAACTCACAGAGTGAGGCAATTATTCTTTCGATTGCCTTGTTTTCATCTCTGCAGGCTAAGCACCATTTGTAAGTTTTCAAATTCTCACTGAATTTTTTTCTAATCTAATGGAATGCAGGTCTGATTTCCAGTTGGCTTAAAGCTGCTGATATCCATTGGCCAAAATTTAAGTTGGCTTATATTTAAAAAAGCAACACAGCAACAAACAAACAAAAAAAAAACCCACAAAGCCCACCATATATGAAAGCACCAGAACTATCCAGTTTCTTCAAAAGTTGAATCCAACGGAGTTTGTGAGAAATGGTTTTGTGGGAGTTTTTCATTGTTTGTGGTAGTTTGGGTTATTTTTCAAGGCCTACAAAGATACGATTCTATCTGTTGAATATAAAAGAAACTATATTTGCATTGTAAAAACATTGTATTCCTGAGATTAATGTGTGAGCTCTTCAGTGGGGCAATATCCTTTTGTTACCCTTTCCCTTATTTTCCTTTGTTGCTTTCAAATTCTATGTGTAAACTCTGTGCAGCGTGTGCAGTATTATTATTTAGTTTCTAGCTTCACCTTGTGTTGATTTGAGATTCCAGCCTGACAGGGAAAATTATTGGTTCATTCTGTAAGTTGGGAAGAAAAAACGAAAACTGGTAGCAGACTCTATTGTATCAACTGTCTAAATAGTCAGAGCTGTGGGCTTCCTTATAAAGTTCCTTTTGTTCTCAACAGTGTTTTGGAAGACAGGCAAATGTGGAGTAAAACCAGAGAATTTTGGGAAAATGGTGGGAAGGAAAAAAGAAGTTTTGCATAACAGTTTAATAAAAAAAAAAAAAAAAGAGTGTATTATATTTTTTAAAAAAATATAAGCTTAAGGAGTTTAAATTCTATATAAACATCAGTTGTAAAAATTGTTAGTTACTTTTTCTGTTAGTGTCTACTTGTAAAAAGTTATTTTATGGTATTCCTTTAACCTTTTATATGGTGCATTGCCATAAGGATTAATTTAAGGTATAAAATATAGCATAGTCCTATTTATATAAAAAACTTTTCTAACAACTGAGCCTCACATGTGATCAGGCTGGGGACAAAGTCCAAATGCTGTCTTTATACTGGTCTTAGCTCATTGCCATATAATTGATGGAGATGCTTAAAAAAAAAAAAAAAAAAAATTCGTCTTGCTTGACTTTCTCTATTCCAATTAATTTTTCCACTCTATTATCTGGCACTGCTACACTATCTTTGACCTTATTCATTGCTTGGGTTTTAAACTGTGTGGTAATTCTCACAAATTAAACTTGCTCAATTCTTCTAATCTTGCATGCACACTCTGGCAGAGCTTTTGCCTCCTGATCTGTCCAGTTACCTTCTGTTGTGCCTGTTTATATATACATAATGTATATATATAATTCTATATACTAAATTAAATAATGAATTAATGTTTGTAGTCCCCGTTTTCTCACAAGTCTTTCAAAGTCTTTCTCTCTTCCCCTCCCCAGTTATATTCAGTTATTCTAACTCAGTTTTATTCAGTCGTGAATCCCCCAGAGTCTACTTCTGGAATACATTTCTGACATGCAGATAATGTACTGATCTAACACATAATTCTATCATCAGCCTGTTCAATACTTTGAAGTTCCCTGGCATTCATTTAGAAAACTAATGAGCAAAATTAATAAAGAATTTATTAAATAATATCAATAAAAGAATTTGCACCCAGATAATAACTGTTTCTAGTGCCTAAGATAATAAAGATGTTTTGATATGCCCTTTCTCTTTATTCATGTGATTCCTGGAGGAGCAGCATAACAGCATGATTTTCATGAAGTTGAGACCCAAGGTCAATCCATCATTTCTGTATGCACAGTTGCTGCAGTAAGAACGTTTTAATTGAAGAAATTTTTGCCCCGATAGGTATTAAATACACATCAGCAACTTTTTTTTTAATGGTTTGTACAAATATATGAGACCTTTGGCTTTCACCTTTTGAAAATGAGACCCAAAATATCTGAATTTTTATATTAACTGAAAGAGTTGTATAATCCAAATGACATTCTACCTGGTCTAGCACAGTTCCTTCCCACTGAAGAAACCTGCAGCAATTCAGAAAAATAACTTCCTGTCTCATAGCGCAGGTAACGTTTCTGTCTTATGTGATACTATCAGTTTCTCAAAAACTATCTTAAACCTGGAGACTAAAGCATACGAATGTGTATCAATATAACACACAGAAGGAGAAGGACATAATAAATGAGGTTCCCTGTATTGTAGTCAATAATTCATTCAAGATGAACATCACTCTAAACTGCATCTAATATAGGACACTTAAAAAAGCCTGTCTTGAGAACTACTCCTGAATATTTCAGTGATGATGACTAAGCAATATTTATGCCATGGGAGGGTTTAAACATGAAATTTTAAACAGAGTTCAGGATCAGGTGCACACAGGCTGTGTGTGAGTTTAATAGTTACATATTGGAAAAGTGCCCGTGAATTACTGTTAGGTGAGATCTCTGCCAAACTGTCCTCTGATGGATAAAGGATGTCTTCTCCTCAATACTGTGTGCATCTGTAGAAGTCTGTTTAGGCCAATCCCTGCTGCTTTACATTTGTGATGATGATAATTATATACAAATATTTTAGAAATCATTGTAGTCATAGTAATGAGAAAACAATACAGCCATTTCTATCTGAATTAACTTCTCTAACATTATTTACATGGAAATGTGCAAGTAAAGAAGGAACCCTTGGGAGTAGAAAGGATACATCTGAAAAATACTTTGCGGTTCAAGCAAATCTTAAAGTAACTTTTCAACCATGAAGCAAGCCATGGTAATAGACCAGTAAGTCAAATGAAATGATAGTTTCTATTATTGAGTTCAATTGCTACATTAGATGCCACTGTATGTGTAAAAGTACATTGAAAAGTATTCTGCATGAGAAATTAATCAATAGTGCTATAGAAGAATTATTCTGTTAAAAGATAGTGCCATTTTTAACTGATATTCTATGACTCAACATGCCATTTTAAACATTCTCTTGGAAAATTTATTTTTCTTTTTCTGCTTCCCCCCCCACACACACACACACACACTTTGGAAAGAATGTTTGCATTCTTCCATACTGAGCAGAGAGAATATGAAGACATGAGGTATGCCCTTCCTTGTGTGTTTTAACTGGAGGCAGGCATGTTTCCTGGTCTCTTAATTGAACTTAGTATGCCAATTAGGACACACCTGCACTGGAAACAGATAAAAAGTATTAAGAAAGTAATGTTGGATTGCATTTCTTCACAGTCTTTGTGCAGAGCATCATCTTTAATCTTCCCTTACTATCTTTTGCTAGGTAGAATCTCGCCCTAATTAGATAGTTCTGTATCTAGCCATGCTATATGAGAGGAGTAAAATGAGACAAACAATGAGATGCCTTGTAGAATAAGTCATTCGTAAATCATAAGAAGAGGGAGTGGAAGCTCTCCTTTTTAGGAAAAGAAACTTGGATAAGATTTGTGTGTTATGGGGGAAGTTATACTAGATAGTGCTGGAAATAGTGTGGAAAAGGACCCTGTCAAAGCAAGGATGTAACACATAATTCTGCAGTTCATATATTTATCATTAATCCTCCGCTTTATGTAGGCTGAGCTATTTCTGATGGAGTGGTGGTGGCAGGGTGGACTAAGGTTATTGTTTTACCTTTTTATGGATGGTTTGGTTTCCTCTGCCACTGAATACTGTAAGTCCTTCCAAAGACAGAGCAAAGTGGTTTTCTTCCCCTCTCCTCTCTAAGGTGAGATAAGTGTGTGTGGAGTATAGATTGGAGCTACATTAGACTATGGTTTCAGGTGCATTTACTTGTACTTTAGAACTATAACCCTCTGGTAGTTAAAGGGAGCTGGATTGTTCATCAGGTTATATGGAAATGGACTGGGTATTTTAGGGACTGTAGTATTTATCATCAGGGCCCATGTAATTGTAGTTTTTTATTTCCACTTTGCTGCTTCCAAGCAAACACTAGTTGCAATAAAATGAAAAGAGAAAAGGCAGCTAGAACTGATACTGTTAGTAAGGGAAGCTTGAATATGTAAATTGCTTTCTTTTGTCACCACTCTATAAAGAGGAATATAATACTTTGAGGATCTTCTGCCTGTGACATCAACATCTAGTGTGCATCAAGTTTTTTGCAGCAACCAAATTATGAACTGCAGTTCACCCAGGGAACAGAATAATTTCCTCACCCCCATTCTTGAACTGGAGATGGAAGGGAAGCTTTCTATTACTTTTTTTTTTCTTTTTTTTTTTTTTTTTTTGTACCTTTGTTTTAGGTTAATTCTATTCATGGTCTAACCTAATTTGCATGAGGAACAGTTTTCCCTGAATCTATCAGTTGCATGGGAAAATGAATATTATTCATGCAAGTGGAGCTTAAGCCTCCTGAGACTGAAAAATGTTTCTGTGCAACAAATAATACTTAACATGAGCACTTGAAGACCATGGGAATTGGGACTACTATGCTCCATTTAGAATGTGAATAGTGTTTCACAGGACTAGGACCTCATTTCATTTGTATCCACCAGAAGAAAGAAAAATAGTTTGTATATCTTCATCTGTCATAGTCTGACAGAGCTCAGCTGAGCTTTTGAAATCTTTCACTGCTTCATTATGGTGGAGGGTGGACCTATTAAACTATTTTCTAATTTTAAAATAACTTCTCCCCTCCAAATCCATGGTCTGTATTTTACTTATTAGTTTAGAATGGGAAGTGAGATTTCCATGACTTCTCAGCATTCATTTGGAAGTGTTTCAGATTTGGTGAAATGTTAGGCCATGGCTTTTGTTTTGCTTTTCCTCAATTTACTCAGATAAATAGTGCAATGAAAATACTTTTTATATATATATATATATATATATATATATATATATATATATATAAAATCAGAGTTTTCTTGTTTTGTTTTTAGAATTCTGCTTTCAGGCTTTAGAATGTAAATTATTCCTATACCAGAGAATAAGCTTAGACTAAAAGAAAATAAGTAATTGTTTAAAAGCAGAAATAATTGTTGCTGCTGCTCAAGTAACTTGAGTGAGAAGTTTGCCTTTTTACATGTCCTGAAGTATTACAACTTATGAATATAATTGGAAATATTTTTATTTTTACAGTAGTACTTAAGGCAAATTGTGTTCAGATGTGCATTTTATTATAATTTATTATTAAAGTATTAATATTAATCAATTATTAAATGTGTTTTATTATTAAATTATTCAATACTAATCAGTAGTACTTCTTATAATATGATACATAGTCCTTGCTCACAATGAATTGTGTCTCTTGGTAACATTTCATTCAGTGAAGCTGGTTTTGACTGTAAGTATGTGAATCTGAGTTTAAGAAAAACTGTGATGAGAGAAGAGGGTGTAAGCTCCCAATCTTAAGTCACCTGACGAATTGCATGGTTGCCTGTCTTATAGGTATGCAGACTGAGAGAGACGGTTGGCTATGACAAGCACTTTATTTTTCTGTTGGCTTTGGAGTATTTAGAGGAAAAAATTGAAGTGTAAAGCAGCAACTGGGGACCATGTGAATTTCCAGCACTGTTATAAGGACAAAGAGATGGAAAGGTTATAGCTTCTTAGTCTCTGTTCTTATTCTGTCTTGTCCTCTCCACTCCCTCATGTACCCAGTAAATCTGTGTGAGCATAAATTAAAGTTGTAATATCTTAATCTGACAATTTCTTAAATCTGTGTAGAAAACTGAAAACAATTATATATGTGTACACAGGTGCCTCTATATGCCAATGTTAATACCAGTAATGTGGTATTAACAGTGAGTATGAGCAACTGAACTCTCTTCTTCAAAGGAAGAGCCTACAATACCATGACTGGATATTTTGTACTAAGTTTGTGTATGGCTGTTGAGGTATGTTTGTGTCAGATTACACCAGCTGCACATTAAAAAAGTAATGAAATATTTTCATGCTGCTCAAAGGGAGTAACTTTTATTCTGCTTTCTGGCTGTGCATCTTGCTTTTATCAAATCTGAATATGGTATCCCTCCAGAGCTAAAATTTTTTGATGTAGTGAGAATCCATAAAAGCTAGGTTTTATTCATGTACATGTTATAATGAAACAGTGCTTAGGAAAAACTTTACTTTGTTTTGTTGATCTTGCTCAGCTGAAATAACAAAAATTGATTCTAAAACCTACTTAGGGAGCCATAATATTTTTACATCACTGTTTAAAAAAACCAAAACCCACCACCACCCCTTTTTTAATGATAAATCTCCATGTCTTTTGATTTGAAAGTGGTGCTATATTCAATAAACATTTTTCTGAGGTGAATACATGGCAATGTAAAGATTAAAGATTCTTAAGTCTGCTTATTTAAATCTTACTAGAAAATGGGTCAAGACCTCTAGTAAGAACATATTATTCTGCCAGGGCAATAGCTATGATAGTGTCATAGATTATATTTTTAAAAATTAGAGTAGATATAGTGTAAGAAACATCCTGATAACATCTCTGCAAGAGTAATCCTGAGGTAAAGGTTAAATGTAATTAAATGAGGTGAGCTTACACCTGTTTACAATAATATAAAATTACACTGCAGTGTTCACAAAATGTTTTTGTTTCCAAATCTCATCTGAGCACTAGCAATAAACAAATGTATTTCAGCAAGACTTTTACAAGATTTCCAAAACAGGCTTTCTTTTGAGGTTTGGAATGAAAACAATCTGAAAATGTCTGTGAAGGAAAAGCATTATGGTTTTCCTTCATATATCAAAGAATTTTAAGTGTTTTCCCCTCTTGGAACAATGTCATTTTAAAAAGGTAAGTGTTGTGATGTATGAAAAGGGTTTGTAGAGCAATTAAAAGTTTTAACAATAAACACTGAAACAAGGAATAGATGGCTTTAGTCTTTCTCCTCCTCAGAAAGAATGTATTTTCAAACCTGTGAAATTTCTCACTTATACTTTTCAAAATTAAATCCGAGTGAATTGATCTAACAATTCTAAGAAATTCTAATAAATATTTATTACTGCTTCTCTTATGTAAGATTTGCCTAATCATTAGCTTCTGTATCTCATAGTTTGTTGCTAATGTTCCTGGTCTGTACTATATCATACAACGATATGATATGCTCTTCTTTCCCAAGCATCCCAGAAAGGGGCTTGGGTTTAGAGAAAGGACGACCTGTGTGTGGACTGACATAGTAGCAGAGATGAGGTGGAACCAGTTGTATGATGATGTGCAATGTTACAGGCTGTGGAATATCCAACACGCATCACAGTATTTCTAGTATTTCACACATATTTTAAGTCAGATTCACCAAAAAATGTGCTTACTTGAAGATGTTGAATCACTGAGGGAACTAGTGATTTTTAAAACTTGCTTTATGTTTATGAAGCTTGCTGAACTAGGCCATTAGCATTAATAGATTACATATTGAGACTGTTAGTACCTCCCAGTAGAACAGGATGGAGACTTCTGTGAACTTCGGTAGATTTTGAATTAGAACATATGATCACCAAATCATTTCAGAAATACAAAGTTAATGAGAAAATGTATTCCTGTGAATCAGGAAGTTTATTATTATCCTCATTATTAAAAAAAAAAAATAAAATAAATCTGAGGACAGCAACTTTGAAGTGGTATTTGCTATGTTCAGTATAGTAAACCCCTCCAGTTCCTGGTGAATTCAATGAAGATAATGTCAGAGTAAACTAGCCTAAGGATTTGGAAGTCTTATCTAACACTGATATAACTGGTGACTTGTTGCCATTCCTGTAAAACCACAAAAAATGGTCAGTTGACAAGAATTACAGCTATGCTGCAGTGTTTAAACCATCTTTGAAAAATAGTATGAAATACCTTTTCTTAAAACTTATACAAATCAGAAGAAGACACACATTTTATTTGTATTGTTTGGGTGAACTGCAGTTTCTAGGAGTAACACCATCTTCACAGTTAATCTGTATAGTCCTTATTACATTGACTTGTTTTTCCACATTCTGTTTCAGAGCAAAAACTTAGTGGTTTTGCCTAGGAGACCTGGATTTCAGTCCTTGTTGCAATTAATGGTTGATTTAAAATTTCTAAAAAGAAATACATCCTTGATCTTTATGTTCCAGGTAAAAGTATAAATAGCTTTTAAAGACAGGGCATGGGTTAACTCCCCTGTTTTCCCTGGAAAGCAAAGGTGTGAGCAGAGAGCTATGTCTCAGACTTTGTAACTCAGTGAGAACACCCTTGGAGTTTAGAAGTGTGGATGTATGTCTCCTTGGGCAGGGAAGGTTTGTGGTAATCCACAGCCTGAACTATATATCTAGCAATTTAATAGATGAAAAGGACAGTGTTTGTGTGACACTTCATCCTCAATCCTAAATCCTAAAGGCAGAACACAGGAAGAGTTTAGGTCCCTTCATGCTTAAAATTGCCTGTTTTCAGGCTATGACTACAGATAGTCATTGAAGCTGCTACCAAACCGTATTAATAGCAATTTAGGTCACAAATGACTCTTAATATCAAATTGCATTTTTAAACATTATATTTACTTTACAGGTGGTCAGCAAAGACCACTTAGTCCTTTTATGTCTCATGATTTTGCTCTCTTGAAAGAGCTTAAAGTATCTTAGGTACAAAATAATGAATTATACAAAATAAGTGGATGTGAGGCAATGGAAATCTTATGGAATGTGATAAAACGTGATCAGAGTGATGACACAAAAATCTACCTGAGTATACAGAGGAACATGTATAATCTGCTTGTTTAATTTTAATTGATTATAACAGTGGTAGACACTCTTTCCATACTTACATTACTTTTAAATTTTCTTCTCATGGATCCTCTTGTTGATGGGATATTTTTGTTCATATAGTCCCATTTTGTTTTATGGATTAATAGAAGATAAGCAAGATGTGTATATGATTACTTTAGGATAA
This sequence comes from Athene cunicularia, assembly GCF_003259725.1. Classification (NCBI taxonomy): domain Eukaryota; kingdom Metazoa; phylum Chordata; class Aves; order Strigiformes; family Strigidae; genus Athene; species Athene cunicularia. Next base: position 21,580,769 of record NW_020799098.1, read on the forward strand.
CAGTATAGCTTAAACTACTGTCATTAAATAACATGAAGGATATTCATTAGATTTCTGTGCTCAGATGTATGTTTGTCTGAAGCTTTGCTTTTTCTTTTAAGAGTAATGTGTTTTCACAAATCTCAGCCAGTGAGTTTTACTTGACTGGTATTCTGCAATCAGCTCTGCACAGCTCTGTGTTTGATGGGAGGACTTGCATGGATTGCATTAGAAGAGTAGTCTAGTCAAGTTAACATCTCTACAGATATGCAGGAGATCTTGAGTAACTGAAATACTGTCTCAAGATTACAAAGTGGAAATAATCTATGAGCTGAAAAAATGAACTAGATAGTGTTCACTGAACCTCTGTTCTTTTAATTACTCTTTAGTTGTTCTTTATAAGATTTTGTTGGGAGAAAGAATACTTTATTAATAGCTAAAATTCATATACAGCACTAAGAGAATGATTAAGAAATTGAAAGTGATACTTTTGTTTAATTCTGTAGGTGAAAAATGTAGATGGCTTTTTAAGTATTCTGTCAGACAGTCTCCTTCTAAAATTAATTTTTGTGACATTATTTTAAAAATTTATGTCAATTACAGAATCAGAGAATCATCAAGGTTGGAAAAGACTTTGAAGTTCATCTAGTCAAACCATTAATATAACACTGACCATTCCCAGCTACACCATATCCCTCAGCGTTACATCAACACAACTCTTAAACACCTCCAGGGATGTGGACTCCACCACTGCCCTGAGCAGCCCGTTCCAACACCTAACACCACATTCTGTAATGAAATGCTTCCTAATATCCAGTCTAAACCCTCCCTGGTGCAATTTGAAGCCATTATCTCTTGTCCTGTCTCTTGTTACTTGGTTAAAGAGACTCATCCCCAGCTCTCTGCACCCTCCTTTCAGGGAGCTGTAGAGGGCGATGAGGTCTCCCCTCAGCCTCCTCTTCTCCAGACTAAACACCCCCAGTTCCCTCAGCCGCTCCCCGTACGACCTGTGCTCCAGACCCTGCACCAGCTCCGTTGCCCTTCTCTGGACACGCTCGAGTCATTCAATGTCCTTTTTGTAGTGAGGGGCCCAAAACTGAACACAGGAATTGAGGGGCGGCCTCACCAGTGCCGAGTCCAGGGGTCAGATCCCTTCCCTGTCCCTGCTGGCCACGCTATTGCTGACACAAGCCAGGATGCCATTGGCCTTCTTGGCCCCCTGGGCACACTGCTGGCTCCTGTTCAGCCGGCTGTCAATCAGCACCCCCAGGTCCCTCTCTGACTGGCAGCTCTCCAGCCACTCCTCCCCAAGCCTGTAGCGCTGCTGGGGGTTGTTGTGGCCCAAGGGCAGCCCCCAGCATTTGGCCTCATTGAAACTCCTCCAGTTGGGCTCAGCCCATGGCTCCAGCCTGTCCAGGTCTCTCTGCAGAGCCTCCCTACCCTCGAGCAGATCAACACTCCCACCCAACTGGGTGTCATCTGCAAACTGACTGAGGGGGCACTCGATCCCCTTGTCTAGATCATCAATAAAGATGTGAAACAGGAGTGGCCCCAAAACTGAGCCCTGGGGGACACCACTCATGACTAGCCACTGGCTGGATTTAACTCCGTTCACCACAACTCTTTGGGCCCGGCCATCCAAACAGTTTTTTACCCAGCAAAGTGTGTGTTCATCCAAGCCTCGAGCAGCCAGTTTCACCAGGAGAATTCTGTGGGAAATGGTGTCAAATGCCTTGCTAAAGTCAAGGTAAACAACATCCACAGCCTTTCCCTCATCCAATAACCAGGTCGCCCTGTCATAGAAGGAGATCAGGTTTGTCAAGCAGGACCTGCCTTTCATAAACCCATGCTGACTGGGCCTGAGCATCTGGTTGTCCCACATGTGTTGTGTGATGGTACTCAGGATGAGCTGCTCCATCAGCTTCCTGGGCACCGAAGTCAAGCTGACAGGCCTGTAATTTTCCAGATCATCCTTTTGACCTTTTTTATATATATGGGCGTCACTTTGACTGATTTCCAATCTGTCAGGACCTCCCCAGTCAGCCAGGACTGCTGGAAAATATGGAAAGTGGCCTGGTGAGCCCCCCAGCCAGCTCCTTCAGCACCCTCGGGTGTATCCCATCCGGTCCCATAGACTTGTGTGTGTCTGTGTGATGCAGCAGGTCACTGACTGTGTTCTCCTGGATTGTGGCGGGAGTGTTGTCTCATTCTCTGTCTTGTGTCTGAGGAGGCCGGATTCCCTCAATAAAACTAGTCTTGTTATTAAAGACTGAGGTGAAGAAGGCATTAAGCACCTCAGCCTTTTCCTCATCACTCATTGCCATATTTTATCCTGTGTCCAGCAGGGGATGGAGGCTCTTCCTTGTCTTTCTTTTGCTGTTGACATACTTATAGGAAAATTACTTGTTATCCTTGAGTGCTGAAGCCAGATTAATTTCTAGCTGGGCTTTAAGACCTCCTGATTTCTGCCCTGAATTGCCTCACAGCATCTTTGTAATCACTGTGAGTGGCTAACCCCTTCTTCTAAAGGCCGTAAACTCTCCTTTTCTCCCTGAGTTGCAACCAAAGCTCCCTATTCAGCCAGGGTGGTCTTCTCTGGCACAGGCTTCTCTTAGAATACGTGGGGACAGCCCATTCCTGTGCCATTAAGATTTCCTTCTTAAAGAGTGTCCTACCTTATACCCTTCAGGACCCTCTCCCAAGGGATTCTGTCAAACAGGTGCCTAAACGAATCAAAGTCAGCCCTTTGGAAGTCCAGAATGTCAGTTCTGTTGTCCCCTCTCGTGGTCTCTCTAAGAATACTATATTATTTCATGATTACTGTGCCCTGGTTGGCCTCCAACCACCACATCATCCACCAGTCCTTCTCTGCTCACAAAGAGGAGGTCCAGCAGGGCACCTTCTCTGGTCAGTTCACTCACCAGCTGTATCAGGACGTTATCTCCCACACATTCCAGGAATCTCCAGGACTGGTCCTGCTCTGCTGTGTTGTATTTCCAGCAGATGTCTGGGAAGTTAAAGTCTCCCACAAGAACAAGGGCAAGCGATTGTGAAATTTCTAAGTGCCTATAGAATATTTCATCCACCTCTCTGTCCTGACTGGGTGGCCTGTAGTAGACTCCCATTACGACATCTGCCCTGTTGGCATTCCTCCTAACACAAAGACACTCCACCCTGTCTTCACTACACTACTCAAAGCAATCATAACAGTCCCTAACATGCAGCACAACTCCACTGCCTCTCCTCCCTTTTCAATCCCTTCTAAAGAGCTTGTAGCCATCAACTGTCACACTCCAGTCATGGGACACATCCCACCATGTTTCTGTGATAGCCACTACATCATAATTTTCCTGTTTTATCCCAGCTTCAAGCTCCTCCTGTTTGTTACCCATGCTGTGTGCATTGGTATACACGCACTTCAGATGGGCTGATGTCCCCAGCACCTTTTTCATTTAGAGGTCCTAATTCCAGCCTGACCTTTCACAGGTGCTACCAGTTACTGATCCATCAATATCCCTTGCATCTTTGTTGTGCTACATGTCTCCATTCCTTGGCTCCACTGGGATGGCAGGGTGAGGGTCATTGCTGGCACAACAGCCCACAGACTGTGGTAACCTTCCCTTGGGCTTATATCTGGGAGTTCCAGCTTTGTCCCCTTCCCCCTTCAAATATAGTGTAAAGCTCTCTCAATAAGACCAGCTAACTCCTACCCCAAGATCCTTTTCCCTGTCTGGGACAGGTGTATCCCATTTGATGCCAAAAGGTCTGGCATCCTGTATACTAACCAGTAATTGAAAAATCCAAAGCCCTGTCAGTTATACCAGTCTCAGAGCCACAAGTTCATCTGTTGAGGTCTCCTGTAAACTTCCTCATCCATCCCTGCAACTGAAGGGGTGGAGGAGAACACTATTTGTGTCCCTGACCCCTTAAGCTGTTTCTCCAAGGCCCTGAAATCTCTGTTCATTGATTTTATACTTCTGGTAATATCATTGCTACCCACCTGAAAATCGATGAGAGGGTGCTAGTCCTGAGGTCTCATTAGAGTGAGGAGTTTTACAGTGAGATCCTTTACCCGGGCCCCAGGATGGCAGAAAAATTCCCTATGAAATGGGTCTGGTCTTCATATTAGGCCTTTGACACCCCTCAGAATGGAGTCACCCACTATAATGACCCTTCTGGTGTTCTTTTTAGAATTGATTTTAATACCTGGTCTATCATGACCCGGCCTTGGTGGACCTTTGTCTTCCTCCTTATTTGGCTCATTTTCTTCTTCCTTCTCTGTTTCATTCACAAGTTCCAGGGCCCCATATCTGTTGCGAAGGGGCACCACGAAGGGTGCTTGCTTTATGTTGTTGGTATTGTAGCTATTGTACTGAAGCATTTTAAGCTATGTTTCTATAATTATTTATGGAATGAGGAAAAACTGTGGAAAAAGTATCATAATATTAGCTTTGACAGTGGTTTTGGACTCACTTTTATAGTGACAAATTAATAGAGAAATTGATGTTTGAGTATCTTCTTTTGCAAGGATGGAGAGGGAAACTTTTCTCATTCTAGAGCATCAGCATCAGATTTTTTATTGTTAACAAGTAGTGCACAATGATGCCTAAACAACATAAAATACAGTCCTATGTGATACTTGATACTATGTGATACCAATGAGAAATACTGCAGCAGGAAACGTTGCCTTGTACTTTTTAAGGTAGGATTGTGATGGAATATCAGATATATTTGAAGTTAGACACTTCTCAGGAAAACATATGCTTTTTATACATTCAAGGAAAGCTTTTCTACCCTGGTAGCAGCTGTTCTTCTGTTTCTCTCAAGTTCTACTGGAGGAGTAGCTGTAGTCAGCTTATGATCCATTGGGGCATAAACAATCTTTATAGCAGATTAGCTATTGTAGTTCACTGACCACAACTCTTACCCAGAGGAAATTGTTCAACACAGTGTAAATATTTGATGTGCTCTCCATACATCTGAATAATTCTTTTTTTCTATACATAGCTTATATGAACAGTGAAGTACTTTTTCAAGAAAGTTTTCACATAGGGGTGATGGTGGCTAAAGTCTTGTCAGAAATGTTTGGGGCTGTACTTTGACTGAAGATCATCCTGGTTATTGTGAATTCTGAGTTTGTATTTGAATTACTTTCATACCAAGTCCTTAGGGCTACTTTTAATTATTTTTCCTGAGATTTAAGAAGTTATATTCAGATATAGTGACACTGTATCAGCTACATCTGCTAAACATGTTTAGTTGGTTTTGCCCCCAGTAGAATCTGAAGAAAACCTCACTGACTTCATTCCATATGTCTGTTGTTACTCTCATGCTTCCTGGGTAACCACAGGAATTGAATAAAGAGAATCAGAGAAACTCAAGAATAGCTGCAGCAATTCTGATCTCATTTTAAAATGATTTTGCAATTACTGTTGAAGAATAAGTCATTCAGTGCTATTGGTTTTCTACTGCTGTGAGACACTCTGATGCTGTTGTTTTGATGTGAGTTTGGATTGTTCATGCAGTGCTGGAGTGCTCAGAGGAGTGACTGAAGCTGTGATAGGGAGAGCCCTGAAGTATTGGCATGGCTAACATCATAGTACTCTTTCTAGATCATGCTTTCCATGATAATGACAAACCACAGTCACTATGGAGTTGATGGTGCTAGTCTAAAGCTATTCACCCCTCGGCATCATTCTTGCTCCTCTGAGGAGAGTTGAGATGTGACATACAGTTGTTCTTTAAAGCAATACACTCCAAGTGAGGAATAGAGTCTGACTGAAAGGCTTGCACAATGCTATGCACAACAGCATGTGAGCTGGAAGCCTCATGTCCCTCCACTAGGCATGGGAGAGAGCATTTTGACTTCTTTAAAAGCAAACACAGTCCCCCACACAGTTCCTACTGCATTTTCATTGCACACTTATCTAACCTCAGAAATACCAGTTCTATGTTCAAAAGAAGACCTGAACTGGCTTGGGTGTTTATCCTGTACCCTACTCCTGCACGTGTTACAACCAGTAAAACAAAGACTTTGATTTCCATTGGCCAGTACATAGGGATATTTTTTTTTTTCCTCTTCCACTTTTAGTTAGTATGTATAGAGATGGAAGAAGAGGTAAATGAAAATATTTCAGATAGTATCTAATGGCCTTTCATGTGCTGAACTCAAACTAATTTTAAACTCCAGACATCGTTTCCTTAAAAGTCACTAAAGAAGGAAGCAAAAACTATAAATTTGTTGCTTTTTTAAGGAAAGGGAAACAGCAAACAAACAAACAAACAACCAAACAACAACCCACCCTTGAGGGAAATAAATCCTTAAGAAATGAACAAGACCAAGGACCTGATCTTACTATCAAGACTTCCTATGATCTGACATACTCAGCATTTATGAAAAGATTCAGATGTTTCTGTTGCACTCCTAAACTTTTTTTTTTTTTTAATTATTTTTTTCTTTCCTGAGAGTCTGTGCTCTCCCCCATTCTTGCCAGTGGAACAGCTTCCAGCCCTCACACTCTTCACCTTCCCATCCCCTTTGGAACAGTTTCTTAGGAACCTAAATTTCTTTTTCATTCATTCTCTTCTGCTTCTGTTTGAAACAGATTTCATTTATTAATCTACAGGTGGTTTCAGGGGGAAATTCCATGTTACAGCTATGATAGTCTAGTTCTTTCTGCTTCCATATGGATTAATTTCACTGATAGTCATACTTGAAAAGTGCTATCTCCTCGCTTTTCCTGGATCTGATATTTATGTTTTCTGAAGGGAAGCATGAGTCAAGCAACAGGCCTCACAGAAAGATAAAGAATCCATCCCTGACAACTGCATCTCCTTATTTTTGTAGAAGAAAACTATTAAGTTGCTTCTAGCCTTAATGTGTGATTCTGTTTTCAGCATGTCTCACTTTGTCAAGTGTTTCATTACCAGAATGTGAATGTGGGGGCTAAAATAAATTAGTGTTGCCGTTAATTTTGTTGCTTAAAAATAGAAATTAGAAGGTAGTAAATTCTTGATGCAGTCTCCTTTTCATGAACTCCTAATTTTAGAAACATCTTTGTTATTTAAAAAGTAAGGCTAGCAAGAACTATCAATATGTATTTTAAAAATTACAATTTTCCTGATCCTAAACTGACTGCAGCAGTAATGTGGTCCTGCCAATATACAACTCCTACTCTCTTCTTGGAAGAATAAAGATAATAGACTGTTTCGGAAGAGTGTATGAATGTATATAAAGTATTTATTTTTAAAAGTCTTAATAAAAGTATCAGATATCAACGTTATGGTATATGTTGATATATTTGCACACAATAATATGCCTTAGAAAATAATAAACACAAAAGCTTAGGACCTGTAATGATAAAACAGTAAGACAGCATGAAAGAAGTGACATTATTGTTTTTCAAAGCTATTAAAATTCATGTTTATTTAACACAAAAAATATGACTAATTTGTGCATCTAGTAATTTTAAGGGTGTTTTTTAATAATGTCCCAATGTTTTATCATTTCATATACTCGTAGATGTCAAATGACCTGATTTCACATATATTGCATTACTGTTACGTTGCTTTTCAGTTTAGGGAATTCAATTCCACCTGGAGGTAAACAATGCCAGTGGCAGATATTATGGACCACATTCATCCTATATGTAATTCTTTTGAAGCATATGAAGTATACCATAAGGAACCTAATGCCTTGAAGGTATTTCTTAGTAAAATATATTTTAGGGGCAGTTTTGCTAGCACAACAAAAAAGCTATGAAATAAAATGTTATGCTTACACATATTAATCCTTATGGAGGTATAGAAATATTCTGTTTTCTTTGAATATAAATACTACACACACACCCCTGAACTATAGCTTTTTTTTTTATTTTAACTCATTGCTAACCCACTAGAAATTCAGATATTAGAGGGTGATAACTGAAGTATTTTTAAAGTAAAAATTCTTACAATGGCATTGATGACTGAAATAGGATGGGTTTGCCTACTGTACTCAGAACAGCAGTTCACCTACTTTTCTGCCTCTAAGAACCTTTATTCAGACACTCTTGTATGTATAAATGTGTGTATAAACAGTGGTTTATTGCATGTAACCATTTGGGCTATCAGGACCACTTGATGTAAGTGTATCATGCTGTGTAGATTGTGCCTACTTAGCTGTTGGTTAAGGCTACAGCAGGTACTGACTGCAAAAGAACTTTAAGTGTAAACTGGTTTATTCCATTTTTTTGTGGAATGTGAATGCAATAACAGACTTTAATGTCTCAATGTCTCTGCAGATAGACAAGTGTAATGTGCCAAACATCTTGGAAAAACAGAAGCTAACCTAACCTTCAGTATGCCTCAAGCATGCAATCCTCCAGTCTGGTTAGGAAAAGTTTGATGGAAGATATTGTTTATGTTATTGCTAAGTGATGGTGTTAAAAATACTGAGTTTTCCTTAAGGATGCTTTTATCTAAAGATCTTGTTTACTAGAGGAAACCATTTTCTTTCAGAAACCAAACTTTATCAATAAAGATGGATTAACATGATTGAAAATCCCATTATGATTTAATAGGAGTGCAGCTGCGTTATAACACTTCATAAATCAATCTGTTAAACTTGACCAGAAGCACCAGTCATTTCAGGCTACAGCGTGGCTGTTTTAACACAAGGCTGAAGATTGAGTCTGCCCTTTAAACTCTTTGTGAAACCAAGGCCTATGAAACATTAACATTATACACTTGATAGTTGTAGATGGAAATATTGTCATAGATTACCTTGCCTAAAACATGGTTTTGCTGTCTGTAAAGGAAGTTGGAAGCCATAATTTGTTGAGCTTTCCATCCTAACCACTTCATTCCCTTTGAAAAATCACATTATAAGGAACTGAGCAGCAATTAATTCAGAGAAAGTGGTTACCTGGTTAGGAAAAAGTATTGACACTAGCAGATGGTTTTGTTTACAGCTTTTCACTGATCAGTTACTGGAGAAGTAGACACCAAAAAGAGACACTGTGAATACAATCTGGTTCTGTAAACAGATAGGCTTGCCCATTAGTGATGCCTGGCTATGAGACTTAAAACTCCTATATTGACTCATTTAGCCCCATGTGGCAGGTCCAAAACTGTGAAATTTGAGGATGCCATTCAAATACTCATTGGTACAATAATGTTCTTTGTCAATATGTAACTCTTTCTAATTCTATTTGCTTTTTAGTTACTAATAAGTAATGAGATGGTACAGTCAAAACCAGATATATTACAGCCTCAACATCCTATTCCTGAATTCTCAGCTTAAAGCCCTAGGCCATCACTTTCATATGAAATTTAATAATATTTTATCCTGTGCTTTTCCCTCCATCTGACTTAATTTTCCTAGTGTTTGCCAGAAGCAAAGGGTAAAGGAAACATGTCTGCTTGCATGCCTTTTACATGCTGCCACCTGCATTCATAAGAATTATTTTGTGTGTGTGTGTATGTGTTTATGTATGTGTGCATACATACATATGCATATATGAACTCTCATTGTATAAATATTTATAGTTTTAATTATAAATTTTAAAGTATTCTCCAAAGTATAGGAGAATCATGGCAAGATGCTCATCTTTACAAAATTCATTTTGTATGAAGTTGTAAATAGATTTGGTGTCACATTCTGCTAATCAGTGATTTTTAAAAAATGAATAATTAAAAGGTTATAAGGACATCACTGTCCTATTTTTGTCTTCTTGAATATGGGAGTCTTGGAAAACAACTTTGCTTTTTGTATTTATCTGCTCACTAGAGAATTCTTTTTCTGCCACCAAGTAAAACAAATGTTACTAAGAGTTTTATAAGGTACTTGTTTCTTAGTGTAGCAGGTCTATGGTTTAAAAGATGTTTGGAAAAAAATCTGAATAAAATACTTCAGAAGAAAAGAGGCATTTTATTTTTTTTAATTGTTTTCAAATGCTTGGCATACTTTCAGAATATAATCCTATTTTTCATTGTTTCTTGGCTGTCAGAAACTTGCAAAATGGCCTTAAGTCAATGAACTTCTGTGTATTACAACCTGAAAAGAGACAGAAAAATTCAAAAGAATTTGATCACTGTAGGGGAAAAATCAGCTCCTTTTTGTTGATTTTTCTACTTACAACATATGCAACAGATGGCAAGATTTGACAAACAAAACCATGATGTATATGTTGTCTGTTTATGAATTAGTTATGCCCAATTATTGCTCAACTTCCATGTAATTGTGCTCTTGTTAAGATTCTTCTACTGTCTACACAAGTATAATTTATCAACAGAGGTGGCTTAATGTGAACAGGGATGCTTACCTAGTGTGCATCTCCTGGGCTGTTCTAGATGGTGCAATGATACTTTCACAGCAGGCAACTTATGCTTTCACTGACCTTGGCACTATTGCAGGGATAATTCTGCTTCTGCAAGAGTAAAGTTTGTATTAAGCAATGTCTTGAATCTATTAGGAATGAGTATGCTTGCCTTAGCCATCTGGAATGTTTATTTGTTTGTACATGTTTTGCTGCCCCAGTGCAAGAAAACAAAAACTAAGGCAGAACCCTCTCCATTTTAGGCTACCTTTTGTCTCTTCCCAAACATGATATTTTCATATACTGATGACTTCTACTATTTGTATGGGATATTTGTTCTGAATTTCCAGTTCTGCTTGGGGTTTTTTTCACTGGGTTTTGAAAACTTCAACCAGCTTAGTTTAAGGTCATATCTTGAGCTCCATTCTATTTCTTTGTCTCCCTCTGTGCAAATCACCTCTAACCCTCTGGTTTAGGAGGACTGAACTAAAAAATCTAGGTGTAGTCTGAAGTAACATTTTGCGAGTAGGTAAACTGTACATGGTGTGAGGGGTGGCATTTGCTCAGTGAATAAGTTTCACATCTCCTCTACTCTCACCTACACAGGAAATACAGAAACCTCTTTCTTTGAAATTGACTCTACCACAGGTTATCAGCTCCAGAGAGAAAAGGGGATCTTTAGACCTGGTTATTCCTTCATAATGGCTACTTTGAAATGATCAAATTTAAAATTACTTTAAAGTAAGAATCATGGTATACGCTTTAAAATTGAGAAGAAATAATTTTTTTTATCTGTCATTCTGCTACTTTGTTTTTCTTTGGGAGTTTTATGTGTGTTTTAAAGTCATGTGAGACCTAATTATATGAAAGTACCATTTCTACATCAGTTTATCTAATATGAATATAATTTTCTGTGTGATGGGGGAAATACTAACCTTTGCTACTACTTTCAGACTTCATGATGTAAGACAGTGGGAGTTAGCAGGGAAAACTTGAAAGTGTTCATTAAAATGCTGAATTGTCAGAAGTGGAAGGTAAATATTTAATGCCAATGGAGGCACAAAACAGATTGAATATAGTCAAGTAGCTACTAAATTTCTTAGCTGGAGCAAAATACTCAGTATGCAGCATCTTCAATAAATTGTAGTAAAACATTAAAAATAGAAGCTTATCTTGAGACTTACATATGCTAATAGTCTTCATGCAAAGGAATGGTTACGCCTTACTGCCTAAGTGGCTAGATCCAAAGTTAACGAACTGCTTGTGGATTTAATGTGCTTTAGATCACATTTTACCAGAACAATGAATAGAAGAAGTCTATTTCATTTCTACCTGACTTCTACAATATGTTTATAGCCTGTTTAAGTACCTTTCTTTATCACTGCTGTGACTGAAGTGAGATGTAACAATTCTAGAGCATACGATATTTCAAACACAACTAGAAGTTATTAGCAATGATTTGTAATAAAATCATTCTTTGCAGGGATGAGAATGTATTTTGTATTTTCCACAAACTGATTTCCAGTTGTGGATAGCCTCCTATCATCTGTGCACTCTTGCACTTTATAGGCAGAGTGAGGTGATATACCTAACATGTATGGTACATAAAGCCTGTTATTCTATTTCTGAGATGGAGAGAGTATTGTACCACTGAACATATTGAGAAAATTTGTATATGTAGTGAGAGAAATACTAGCCTTTACTGCTTTCTTCCAACCTCATGCACAGTACAAAACAGTGGGAGGTTCTGAAAAATAGCAGTCATTACAGTGCAAAATTCCAGAAGTAGATGGTAAATATTTAATAACAATGAAGTAAGAAAAGTAGGATCAATGCCATGATAGCTACTAAGTTTTAATTTGGTTCATTGTGAAAATTCAATTTCTTCTCTATTTTGCAGTGAAAGTGTAAGAGAGGTTAAAAAATGTTTAGCAGGCAGACAGCAGTTATGAAAACATAGAACTGATTTAGAATATCATTTTTAGCAGTTTTCATAGGTTTTATCACGAGTGTATTTGACTTTGACATGGAAGATTATACAGGTAGTCATACAAGTTTTTCTCCTTACAGCGGTCTAAAAAAAATATGTTGTGACTTCTCAGAAGTTTTTGCTTCTTTGCCTCTCAACCTTAATCTACCCACCATGGCTTACTGGCTCTATTCCTACATCCTCACCCTAACTCCATCTAAATTGAGGTGTAGGAGCAGCTGTTCCACTGGGGTGTAACAACATTTGTTAGCTAGGACAGTAGTTCCAGATTAAATTGCTTCTAGATCAGCAGAGAATTTATTAGCAGATAGGAGTCCTTATCAAAGGTAACATAGCAGTTTGTGACTGTAGACAAGGTAATGTTTTTATTTGTTTAAGGCTGTTTTTTTACTGAAGGAAGACTCCACACCTTATTCTGGTGTGTTACCATTTTTAACTACCGGATAACATACTGCAGCATGTACTGAACCTGCCTACAGCATCTTTATGCTGTTCATTCAAAGTAGTAGTTGCTGTTCATTCAAAGTAGTAGTATTTGCAGAACTACAAGCTTCGTAAAACATGAGTTGTCATTAGAAACTTTTGAGATACTAAGGAAAGTTATGTCTCCCTCAGTTTCATTTACAAGATCAACACGATCTTGTAAATGAAGCTTATACAGCTTGCAGTAAATGCAATAGAAACATATATATGGAGGAAAAATGTTTCCTGAAATATATAATTTTTACCCATTCCAACCAGATACTGTATGCAAAAGCACAGCAGAAAAATGCTTGGGAACAGTTCTGCTGATTCTAATTATTTATGAGTCAGCATCAGTAACTTAGAAACTAATTTGTCCAATAATGAACTCTTTCTGTTGCTGAGATAGATAACAAATGGTATTATAATATTCAACAGCAGCTACTTCTTTCAGTGTTTGAGGAAGTTGCTGTGAATAGTGTTTGTCTCCGACATTATTTAAACTGATGAATATTACATATGGCTTGATCTTAGAGCAGTGGAACACAAGATTTGACAGGTTAAAATGCATTCCATACAGCCGAAGACTAATGGAGGTTAAGGGGGTTTGTGTGTTGCAATTTTCTTCACACAACTGTAATGTGGTAGTCAAGCTATGAATAATATGCCTCCTAAAACAAATTGCTTGTGTGAGTAGTATTAGAATAACACACAAATAACAAGCCTAGGAAACACCTGTTTTTCTTTCTTCTATGTAGCAATGCAGAAGTGTAAAGGATTGCAGACAGACCCATTCAAGTTCTTAATGAAATATTGTCTAAAAAGAAAAAAAAATCTATTTTACTTTATTGTTAAATGGGCTTTCTTTCTCTCAGAGAAGAAAATCAGCAGTCCTCTTGTCTTTGTGAAGATCTCTGTACTAAACTTAGAACTGCTGTAAATTCACACTTTAACTTATTTTCTACTGTATCTTTCAATAAATATAACTGATGTGCGTATTTAGTTTGCCAAAAGAATCTAACACTTCAGTTCCAGTTACAAAGGGTCAACCTACAGCTTATTTCTCTATAGCTTAAACAGTCAATTCTTATTTGTGGGTGGATTAACTGTTTTGTAAAGCAACCATGATGCAGTGACATCAAGCTGCTCTGGTTAAGTCAGATTAAGCATTGTGCAAATGCAGCCATGATGTCTTCAAGATCAAATTAAGTGTAGAAGAGTCTTACTGCTTTAGCATGGCATAAGAACTGAGCTAATAAAACCTGCAAACCTGCAAACTTTCTTGCTTACACGTAGTCATTTCTACTGAGTAGCATACTTTACTATTTTTATGGAGTACACAGACACTTGAATGCTTCTGCTAAGAGTCTGTCCAGTTATAACTGCTTTAAATCACTGGTTTTGAGCTGAAAACACCAAAGGCAAGAGGGATCCATGCAAAATATTTTGGTTTTCTTCCCTTCTTACTAATCTTTTTTCCCTACCATGCAGGGTATTCCAGTTCTGGTTATGCTGGTTAGTTGGTTAGTTGAGTAGTACCCAAGTAATGAAGTAGTGATCCAGCAGACCATTTTAATATTTTATTTATTTCTTATTTTAGTTTTTTTGTATGTTGAATTTAAAATTTCTCTGTATAAACCATGTGAATTTGTTTTATAATTCAATACCAATACTTCCATAATAGTATTGATAATATCAGAACTACAATAGTTTGACACACTTTTTTTTCTTTATGCTAATTCCATAATTTTTGTGTTAAGCATGTTTTTCATATATTTAAGTATCCCTTCAGCTCCTGGTATCACTGAGTGTCTTAAACTTATCTATTTTTTCTGTCTGTAAAAATGCATTTATCAGAAACACAAGTAAAAATTTCTGTAGATTTAAATTAGTGGAAATTCAGTCTGTGTCCTGAAAACAAACATGCTTTAGGAAAAATAAAGGCAAAGAGGAAATGGGAAATATTATGTACTTAGCAAGATTTTGAGCAATTTGGATGGGATCTAGAAAATTACTGTGATGTGTAAACCTTTAGAGAATTTGTCACTGAATTCACAATCCCATATTAAACAACTCAGCCCCCTACGCAATGCATAACATAGATGAATAAGAATGAATTTTACAGCAGTCAGCATACAACAATAGTCAGTCAGATATTGAGCTAGGTGTTAAGAAATTCATCGGATGTTACAGATACTGTGAGCTGAGTGTTGTGGTCAACAGGCTGGAGGGAAGGGATGTGCCATCCAGAGGGACCTTGACAGGTTTGAGAGGTGGGCCTGTGTGAACCTCATGAAGCTCCACAAGGCCAAGTGCAAGGTGCTGCACATGGGTCAGGGCAATCCCAAGCACAAATACAGGCTGGGCAGAGAATGGACTGAGAGTATCCCTGAGGAGAAGGACCCCAAGTCCTGGGTGTTGGTTGATAAGAAGCTTAATGTGACCTGGCAAAGTGTGCTTGTAGCTGAGAAAGCCAACAGTATCCTGAGCTACATCAAAAGAAGCATGATGAGCAGGTGGAGGGAGGTGAATCTCCCCCTCTACTCTGATCTCATGAGACCCCACCTGGAGTACTGTGTACAGCTATGGGGCCCCCAACATAAGAAAGACCTGGACTTGCTCAAGTGGGTCTAGAGGAGGGACACAAAGATGTTCAGGGTGCTGGAGCACCTCCCCTATGAGGACAGGGTGAGAGAATTGGGGTGGTTCAGCCTGAAGAAAAGACTCCAGAGAGAACTTATAGCAGCCTTCCAGTACTTAAAGGGGGCTACAGGAAAGATGGGGAGTGACTCTATCAGGGAGTATAGTGGTAGGACAAGGGGTAACGGTTTTAAACTGAAAGAAGTCAGATTTATATTTGATATAAGAAATAATTAGCTTACTGTGAGTGTGGTGAGACACTGGAACAGGTTGCCCAGAGAGGTTGCAGATGCCCCATTCCTGAAATGTTGGAGCTCAGGCTGGATGGGGCTTTGATAAACCTGATCTAGTAGAAGGTGTCCATGCCCATGGCAGAGGAATTAGAACTACATGATCTTTAAGGTCCCTTCCAATCCAAACCATTCTATGATTCTATGACTTTAATTTCAGACCTTTAGGAGGTCTGAATGCCTGAGCTGCAAAAGGCAAACACTTCTGTTACAAGTTGCAGGTTTGAAACCTTTAGGGGTTAGGCTCTGACACAAGTCCCACCAAAATACAGCTGAAAGAATAGTATATTTTTCAGTAGTTTAGATGTTGCATTAAAGCTATGTGGTTTTCTAGGTTATTGGCTACTTCCATGTTGTGAGTTTCTATGTTCCAGGCTATGTAGACTTTTAGGTGCAAGGTAACTAATGTCTCATGTTTCCATGATGTACTTTCCTATCCTGAGATCAACAGACACAAATTGGATTTCTGATGAGTGAAGATTATATTTCTGAAAATACCAGCATTAATAGATATTCCCAATGTACCTCAGAAATTACATGCAAGTAAGCAATTGTTGTGGTATATATGATTGTATATGGCATGTTATCTATGTTCTTGCATATAGGGATATGGTGGACAGGGAAATACCAAGGGTTATCTATTTCTCTTCCTTCTCTTAGATTCCTTTTAAATGGAAACCCTATGCTGTGATTTATAAAAATCAAGAAATCTTCAACACTTGATTCCTTAGAGGCTAAACAAAAGTTGAGTACTTCCTATGTAAAAAAAATCAGCAGCTCTTTCTGAATGCTTTCCCCTTTCCTTCTTGACTAGTTAGTACCTAGTCTTTTCATGCTAACATTTTGGGTGTGCCAGAAAACGTGACTTGAAGAATTGTACCATTAGCAGTTGTGGTATAAATAAAGGGAGTGGCAACGTTTTGCAGTGAAGAACTTGTGTGTCTGCATTCCTCTTTACATATTCCTTTAGAATGGAATTTAAAAACTAACAGTGGAACTAGGAAGTGCTGAGCAAGCGCTGATTTTTTTGAGAGGTTTTTCTGTTCCAGAGATCAATTAACAGAAATACAATTTTGAATTCAAAGCTACCCATAGGCACAAAAAATAAATTTTCAGGGTGGAAATAGATTTAGATCTTTGTTGAACTGTTTCCAGAAATACAGCCTGGAATGTGAAAGTTTTAACTACAAGATTTGTGCCTAGCAACAAAAGATCCCAGACAAATTTTGTAGGAGTGGCTAGTGTTTGGGGAGGTTCTGCTTTTGAGATACCCAGTTTGAGATGTTGCTAGTAAACTTACTTTCTTTAGACAGTAGTAGATATTTGCTCTCCAAAAACTGCTTTCCCTTGTGCAATGCAATACAGATATCTCTTTGTATAAACTTTGAGACTGGTTTACTCTGTATATTTAATGGTGCAAGGGTATTGTTCCTTCCTACACAGCAAAAAGAGCAAAAGCAAAATAAACCCTCTAAAAATCCTCACTGCGTTTAACATTTCTTTCCAGAGAGCTCCTACATATTGACACTGTTATTTAGAAGATATTCCAAGGTACCTGTAGGCCAACATGTTCAAAGATACAGAAACAATTTTATTAGGCAGAAAAGAAGTATCACAAAAAATCTTGAGCAACAGTGCCTCTAAGAGGATTCATATGCAATAGATTTCATCAAAATATATAGGCTTTGGGAGCAAATGCCCTATTTGTTGTGCAGGGTTCCTCTGTCCTAGTCCGTCATGTCAAAAGTACATGGAAATTTTTGACTAATTAGTCTGCCAATTCATATCCTTCAGCAGTAGTCATGATATATGCTATACACAAAACTGTGTTTCTTAGTTTGTCTGGGAGGTCTTCTCTGAGAATGATCGACGTGGCTATCACAAAGTAGACATGTGAATCATGGAAGAAATTGTAGTGACCAGATTATGATACTGTGAATAACTTTGCCATAGCATAGCAGTGTACTGATATCAGGAAATGTCTCAGATTTTTTTCCCAATTCTCCTTCCAGGTTTCCATTTCAGCAATTTTGAGGAGCACACTCATGCTTAGCATGTAAAAGTTCAGTCACTACTAATTACTGTGATTGCAAATTCTAGCTTGACAGTTAGATATCAAACCACATTCTTTGGTGGGCTGTAGGCTACACAATAATCCCTTCTTGCAGGGAATCCACAGAATGATAGTGAGAGAATTATGCTGACTAAAGTCACTATTAACCTGGCACCAACTGTGTTTTAAAATTAAAGTAACAGCCTGAAAGCATAATTTAGGTTTTATAAGTGGATTAGTTTGCTTATGTACTATCAGTTTTATGTAAGTACTGCAAATAAAAATTAAAAAACCTGATGAGATAATTTCTTGCAAATATTACATGGTACGTATGCTTGCATAATTTGAGACTTAATAACTTTAAAGTATGTGCAATCTCAAGTTGCACATAGTTTTGCAAATCAGTAACTGAACAAAACCACAACATTAAAGAACTTGCTTAAGACACAAAAGCACAAAGAAAATAATTTTACAAATTTACTTTTTTTCCACCCAGTTTATTAAAATGTTTCTGCTAAATGAATTCATGAATATCTAACATTTAATATCTAGAGAAACCTCACTGTTGTTTGTGGAACAAGGTTTGGTTATCTGTGGTAGTGTGCAGCTCATCAGGATATAAAAACTAATAAAAGGAATGAGAAAGTTAATTAAGAAGGTGATCATGTGTTACCTTTGCAGAGCCACCAGTTTTTCTGATCATCAGAACACCTTCCACATGAGGTACTGATAGGCCTGTCAGCTTTATAAATATCTGTACTTTGGGTTACTGGGCTAAATATCCAACCCTTGGCTTGTAGATTCGTTGTTCTATTAACATTTTTCTCCTGTATGGTTTCCATCTAGTTTATGAAATGCAAAACTAGAAAGCTTGGTAAAGATAATGGTATTTCTCCTTGTTAATTGCAACATGATTGATTATTTGTCTGCTTTTGGCATGACAAAGCATTGTATCTCTACTATTCTACTGTAAGCATTGCTAGCTTTAACAAGTTGTCTGGCAATAAACAAGTCCTTCTTTAGTAAAGAATGTTTGATGAATAGTAAGAGCAAACAATATGCTTACTTCATGTTAGGAAAATCAGTATAATTTTGTGCTGGGAGTTTAGTGAGACAGTCACTTTTTCTCCTCTCCTTTGAAAGTGGAAACTATGGAAATCATGAGGTTTGATGGTTTGCTTTTCTTTTTTTTCAGTGGTTGTGTCAAGGGATAATACACATGGTACAAATGTAACTGCATCTTGAGGATCTGTTGTTGACTGCAGTTGTATTGGAATGGGATAATGAAATGGGGCTGTTTCGTCCATATTATCATCTACAGACTCCATGAATTTCCTCCAGATGCAGAGTACCAGTTACTAACCTTGACATTAAAATCCTTCTTTAACGCATAAGAACTTTGCCATCTCATGTTCAGTAGTAATACCAAGCAAAAATTTCCTATAAAGTTGATTCCCACTATGCTTTATGGAAGGTAATTATTGGGTAGGAGATACATTACAGATGAGGTTATAAATAAACCAATACCTGTAATAATGCAGTTCTACAGACTACATTAGATGTTCCCTCTCCCGAAAGACTGGCAGTTCTCACCCTTTGATTCTAAAACTGCCCACATTAGCCACCTATTTTACACACTCTTATCTGTTTTTCTCTTGTGTCTCTAATGAAGCAAAAAGCCATCTGTGTTTTACCTTTTCCCTCCTATTTAACTATTGTTGTATTTCACACATCTCATACCGTTGATGAAACTTTTTATTTCTTACTACTTTCAACACTGTTCTCTTAAATCTTGCATTTCTGCAGGAAGTCTTTCACTCTCTATCACATGCTGGACTTTAATTTTCAGTCAAACTAGTTTTAGTGGTGAAATCCAGTTGATGAAAAGTTTTGAGTTTTTAATGCTTTTATAATTTTCTGTTATCAGTTTGGCTCTGAAGACACCTTATGGATGACCCCATATTGATTTGGCTGTATCAAGCTATAATTTCAGAGACATTTGGGAGTCAATATAAGTGGGCATCTGGGAATAGATCTACAAAAGTATATCATACAACCTAAAAGCTTGTTTGAGAGCCTGATGCTTGTGGATCTTACCTTTGGTTGTGTGCCTGAACTTTTATGCCTCTGGATAAGATGAGGATTTCAGTGGCTGCTTTAAATCATGTAGTTGTAAATTAAATAATCTGAACTGGGTCTTGGGCAATTTTAAGAACTATGTTGAGTACATATCTACATAGATAAGTGCATAAGTATTTTTCAGAGTTTGGGGCTGCATGATAAGGCATGACAGGATCTCTTATCTGGTTGTCTTTTGACATTAATAATTTTATACACTTATATATATATATAAAACTTGATTTGGAAAGCATATATGTATATGTAGTTTGGTAAGACATTCTGGTGTCTATTTTAGAATATAACTTGGTCATGGATATGTGAATTTCTTCTGTGAATCTATTGCTATTCTGGAAATTAGAGTAGATATAGACAGGTAATCTTTAATTCTGAGGTAGTTCACTAAATTTTACAATTTATGAATAGCATAGTAAAGTCTTAAGTCAGTGTGACAACATCAGCAATGATTATCATTGTCAAAGATACCATCAAAGGATCATGATATCTCAAGTCATTATTATGTTCCATATTGACCAGGTGCAAGTTGTTTTGTTTTGGGGGGGTGGGGGGGGGGGTGGTGGGGGGGTGGGGGTGGGGGTGGTGAAGCCCTACATTAGTGTTGAAATTTGCCATATATAACTGACAACTTAAGGAGCTTGAACTCATTGAGGTACATTCTACAAAGAATCAATCATTTTGTTCCAGAACTTCAGGTGTGGTTTTCAGTGTACACGAGATACACCTGATATGCCAAGTAGCTGTGTTGTCATTCAGAGGTATATCAACAGGCTGGAGAAGCAGGCCAGCAGGAATCTTGTGAAGATCAATGACATATAATACCAAGTCCTGCAGCTGTGGAATATCAGGCCCATGCACCAGGACCAGCTGGGTGCTGACCTGCTGGAATGCAGCTTTGCAGAGTGCTTAGGAGTCCTGGCAGACAAGAAGTTGAACATGAACTGGCAATGTATCCTTGTGGCAAAGAAGGCCAAGAGCCTTGTTGGCTGTTTTTGGCACAACATTACCAGTGGGCTGTGGGAGGTGGTCCTGCCTTCTGCTCAGCACTGGTGAGACACATTTGGAGTGTGGTGTCCAGGTCTCTGCTCCCCAATACAAGGGAGATATGGATGTACTGGAGTGAGTGCAGCAAGGAACAGCAGACATCATGAGCAGGTTAGAGCATCTGTCATAGGGAGAGAGGCTGATTGCTTAGTCTGGAGAAAAGGTGTCTCAGGAGTACCTTAACAAGCTGTATGGATAACTGATAAGATGAAGTAAAGATGACAGAGCCAGCCTCTTCTCAGTGGTATCCTGTGACAGGACAAGAGGCAATGAGCATAAATTGAAACACGGGAGATTCTAGTTAAATGCAAGAAATTGTTTTATTGTGAGAATGGTCAAACATTAGAACAATTTAAACAAAGATTTTGGAGTCCCCATCTTTGGAGATATTGAAAACCTGACTGGACATGGCCTAGAGCAACCAGCAGTAAGTGACCATGCGGGTGGGTTGGACTACATGACCTACAGAGGTGTCTTCCTATGTCAGCGATTCTGTGAATATATGTGGCTGCATTTGCTGCCTGGACTAATACTGTTCTTTAAACTTTGCATCTTTAAAAATTTTGCATATTGGCTGAGAGAGATCTTCACTGAGAGTGGGTATGAAAGGAGCTCAAGACTTGTACAGGTTCAAAGTTTCAAACTGAGAGCTAAAGGGTAGCAGTTAACTTTGGAGTGTGAGAGCACTGAGGTACAGCCCATATGGTTGTGGGTATTTTTATGGTGCCAGCTCAGTGCATACCTTTACCACTGTTTTACTGTTTAATCCTGGACGGTAATAACTTCCATTTTGTTTGTCCACTTTCTGTTGGTTGTTTTATTCCTAACTAAGTTTTGCAGGGTACAAAATGTTTCTTGTTTGTATAATGCCTCGTATTTTCAGTCCTCAATCTTTTGGTCCCATCTGTGTTCTCTTCATGTAAATGATCATCAGTATGTTCAGAACGCTTCTTTTTTTTTCTATATATTTATGAGGCCACTTGTGTGGAAGGTGTGTAAACTTTTGTACGTATGTCCATCAATTTGGACATGCTTTGGGTGTTACCTTATCCATAAGAGGTTCTGAGCTTTTGTGAATTTTAATCCACACCAGTGTTATGAACTGACTTTGGAAACTACAAGTTTTTCTTTGTTTTATGAGATTAAATACTCTCTTGCTACAGGACAGAGGTGGTGCTTCTTAGGATGTATAGACCTAAATCTATACAATTTTGAGGGGAGAAAAAAATAATCTATGATCGTTAAGAAACTTCTGAGCTTCTGAGCAGTTTACTTATCATATGTATATGAGTTTAAAATAGTAGCTTTGGTTTCCAAATAAGTCCTGTCAATGTGACAATTAGTGACAATTAGTAGTATCTGTAAGAGTATCAAAAACCCACTAAAACCCACCTGCCCTTAAAACTAAGAAACCCCCTCAACATCACAAACCAAACCCACCAACCAAACAAAAAAAACCATGTCATAATGAAGTTGCTTTCATTGCAGTTAATGGTACCAATACTGAATTCTCAAAATCCTGCATTTGCAGAATGTAGAAAAGAATGCCATGCTTTCGTAATAATGTATAACTTACCATAGTGGGGTTTTTTTCCATTGCTCTAGTCCATTTAAGTTCTCTCACATATGCAGACAAATACACAGAGACTCAAAACAGAAATACTAGCACAATTGCAAAACACGCTGGAAGGTGCACAGAGTTACAAGAGTAACTTGGCCTGCCTGTGTCATAATTATCTGATTGTTGCTTCTTCAGCAGATAATCAATTAATCAACATCACTCTCTGGTGTGGGATTGACGGCTTCAAGATCCATGTGTAAAACTCTGGAATGTTTGCCTGTACTAACAGGGATTGGTGTTTTGGGCTTTTTTTTTTCCCAAAACCAGGCTTTTAGTCTTCTCTCAGAGTAAATTACCATGTCTACAGAGTAACATCCTGAGCATGTAATTGTGAGAAGTGATATCTTTGAAAAGAAAATATTTCCAAATTCACAGTTAATAAGTGTGAATTTGTTATTTTCTACATCCACACACAGCTCCAAAGCAAGATGTGGGTAGACTTTCCAGGAGTGGATATGTATTAGAAAATTCACTAGTGTGCATATATGCTGTGGACATGTACACATAATTTTTGGCAAACAATATTTATAAACCAGGATAAAAATAGCAAGAAGAAGGAAAAATACCCAACTGAACTTCACCTTAGTTAATATTTCCCAAATGATACTATGATTTTACAATAAGGGATTTATGCCTACTCCTCAGGCTTGATGCCAGTAAGAATCTTTCCATGTCAGTGGACTTCAAGACTAATTTTCTGTGATTATCAGGAATCACTTTGTCAGGCTTCCTGCTCACTTTTGCAAGGACAGACCTGTTAATTCCAACTCATTTACTTTATGTGGAATGAAAGGTAGATTCAACAAAAGTGGTCATAAGCCTCAAGCTTTTGCTAGTAGCAGTTGATGTTGGTTCTACATACTGTACTCATAGGATAAAATATCATAACTGTGCTTTAAAAATGTCAAAATGCTTCATTCATCAAACAAGGGCATTATTGCACTGCAGCAAAGGAAATGCTTATAGCCAAGTACACAGTGAGTTTTTCAGCCAAGAGATGCAGCAGAAACATTAAATCAGAAGGTTGTCTTAACAAAGCATCTTCTACAGACATCAACACAATAGGACAGAGTGCTCCCTTAGAATTTTGAAGGCATTGGTACACAGGAAGGACAACCAAGTGCATGATGTACATTTCAGACTAAACCCAGAGTTTATGAAACAGAGAACACATCTAAGAGCACAGATTTAAGTTCCTGCCATGTTTAGAATTGCTCATGTCACAAAAGAAATTCAAACTGAAATGGAGATGAATTATTATTTAAGTAAAGTCAGCTCTTTTTAAGTTGACTATAACTACTCATCTAAGTGACCCTTTAAAATGATCATACTGTGTAACACGGATACCCAGTATCATCTGATTAGCACTTTCCAATCTTTTATAATTCATATTTAAAAAAATTTTTAATACTTATTCTTAAAAAATGAATTTATATCCCAGTTATATTCAGTTTTTAATGAAATATATTTTATATATTAATGTATATATATTATTTGTGTGATCTGGACAATTTATTTTGAACTTTATTTAGAACTTCAGTTGTTTGCTTCTAATACTGAGACAGAGAGTTGGAGAAACAGACACAAGTGTATTCAGTGTAGTGCTTAGCTTTTGAAAGTGTTTACTATCAGTTGCATGTTTTGCCCATACTAAAATGGATAAACAAAGATCCATATTTTATAATTGCAGTAGTAGCTACTTGAGTTGACAAATTAATCACATATTTGAGCTTTAACACGTAAACCAAGGAAGCTCTTAATTTGAAGATTTAATTTTAATACAGATTAACAACTGTAAATAAAAAATTGGAATTTAAAATTAAACTAAATATTGGTTGTATGCCATATTTTTTTCTGGTTAGGTTACTGCAGTCTTCAAAAATATGTTTACAGTCATGAACACAATCAAATATTTTTATTAAAACCTAATATGCAGCAGAAGTAATTTGTCTGTGCTGTGTTTAGCTGAGGTCATACCCATGTGCAGTTTGAGTTATTAAGGAATACATGTTTCAGTAAACAAATTGTTTCATCCTTGTGTATGTTTTGGGGTTTTATTTTTGTTTGTTTGTTTAGGAAAAATAAAAATTACTCTATTTTTGCAGTGTTGGTTTTGGTTTTTGTTTTGTTTTGTTGGGTTGTTTGTTGTTCTGTTTTTTTTTTTTCCTTCTAAGTTATCATCATATCATCACAGAATCATAGAGTAGTTTGGGTTGGAACGGACCTATAAAGGTCATTTAGTTCAACCCTCCCTGCACTGAGCAGGAACATCTTCAACTAGATCAGCTTGCACAGAGCATCATCCATCCTGACCTTGAATTTTTCCAGGGAGGGAGTATCTACCACCTGTTTGGACAACATGTTCCGGTGTTTCACCACCCTCATTGTAATAAATGTCTTCCTTATATCTAGTCTAAAGATGTGATGCACAGAGTGAGGGAAAAAAAAAAAAAAAATAAATCTTCATTCTGATGCGAATGGTGCTGACCCATACTAGAAGAAAATCTGGGCAAAGCTTTTTGTATATTTCAGTTGTTGTGTCAGGAAGAAGTTGAGAGAATATAGGGAGCAGTTCAGAAAGGTGGTGTTTATTACCATGTGAAATCCTTCATGGATGTTTTAAAACAGCCTATTAAAATTACAGACAACTCCTTCCATGTAGTAACTAAAACCTCTCCTGAAAGCATGGCCAACTTAGAGCAATTTGTTTATGCTGTTGTCCAGTCACGTTTCAAGCACATCCAGTGATGGAGATGTCACAATCTGTCCAATAACATCTTCCAGTGTTTGACTACTCTCATTATGACTTATTTTTTTTCTAATAGCTAATTGCAATTTCCCTTGCTGCAACTTGTGTCCTTTGTTTCTTGTCTGTCTTCTGTGAATTTTCAAAAGGAGTCTGTCTCCATCTTTTCCATATTCTCCCGTTGAGTAGTTGAAAGCTGCAACAAGATCTGCCCTTGATCTTCTATTTTTAGGATGAGACAAACCAAAGCCTTTAAGTGTCTCCTCTTGCATCACATGCTTCTGTCCCCTAATAATTTTGGTGCTTTTTTTGAGACAAAACAGTAAATGAATAACTGTCTTGTACTAAGGAGCCTGAAGCTAGACACATACAGACTTCTGTAACATGCCAAGTAGCAGAGAATATTCACTTGTCTCAACTGGCTGTTCATGGTTTTAGTGGTAGAGCCAGGTATGTGGTTGGTCTTCTTTACCACAAGGATATAGTGTTGCTCTGCTCAACTTGTTCAGCAAGACACAACCCTCTAGGTGCTTTACTACAAAATTGATAGTGAATATGTTTAAAAATAAAATGGCAAGAAATTTAATATTCTAATTTAGGTAGAAATAGAATTTTATAGCTCAAAGTAACTGCTAGCATAACTGTATGTGGACAGGACAGTCCTATACTGTTGAACATAGGACTAGTTGTAATGACATATGCTTGTCTAATCATCCATGATTCAGAAAGTAATCAAAGTAGTAAAAACTTCAGGGAAAGATAGAAATATTGAATGAAGGAGTACAAAGCATGTCTTATAACAGCAGAAATATGAGATCGGGAAAAGACAGAGAAAAGGATGTTGCAAGTGTTTGAATTGCAGGGGTTGTCAAGCATCTTTATGTAGTTGTGTGCTATATTAATTATCTTTTACCATTAGGTGGTAGTGTAATAGCAGATATACAAAAAAAATTTAAATAAATACGTTTAAATTATAAATACATTATATAAAATATAAATAGTGTTTTTCCTCTGAGTATTAGTAATAGCATCTATATCTGTGTTTCACTATAGTCTAACAATTCCTTTACAATAAAAACATATTTTAACAATTCATAGACTAGAGAGAAGATTAGAGTTTTATTAACCCCAAAGTGGTCTGAATAGGGATCTTAGAATGGCATGGGTATGAGTGTGTGTATACTGGCTTTACTGTGAACAGTGTCAGTATACCTAAATCATGAAGATCAAAAGGAAGTACTGAAGTAAAAAAAGCCTCAGCAAGAGGTGGATGAGTGCATTTTCAATAAATTTTTCTCCATATCATAGGAAAGTTTCTGGAAAAGTAGTTATAAATCACTAGCTTATATCTCACCTCTACTGTCTGTTTATATCAATATTTGTGCAAGACACAGCCTAATAATGTTTTCTTTATAATGTGATTTAAATTAGAGAAGGCCTGAATAAATTGATTCCAGCTTTGCTTTGGTCTCAGGAGCTGGTAAAGAATACTCTTTTTCTTTATTACTGCATGAAAATAATATCATTACATTGAATTTGTCTTAATCTAATACAATATTTAGCATTCAGCTACAATATACCCACATATTAGATTGGAGTAATACATTTTTACTTTTGGATTTAGGGTTTTTTTCATTATTTTTTACTTTAGACTAGATACAATCCTTTTATTGTAGTATTCTTTGCAAGCTCTCCACATTTTCTCATGTTCGTAAAGTGTTGCAGATTTGGGGTGAGAAGAAAATTGTTTATTTTTGCTTTACTCTCTTTTATAAGATGTCAAGGATTGTATCACAGTCTTTTCCCTTCAAATATTTCAATTATTCAGTTGAATTCAATTATATTCAATTCAAGAATAAGGTGCATTTAAAATGTTATTTCTGTTTCTCAGTTTTATTACAATCTCAGTTATTAATCATCTCAGCTCTGTGCACAAGTCATCTATTTTTAACTTCAGAAGCACTTTTCCAGATTTGTTATAATGAAACTTTCGATTCTGTTCACATGCTTTTATATGATTCCAGGCTTCTAGTGGGATTTTATATCTGAGTACAATTAGGGGATGTTCTGGAACATAGCGGCTTGGCTTTGATTTGATTATTACTGCTTAGGTGGTGAATCACATTCTCTGTAGCAATGTACCCAATTTGTCTGATTTTATGAATCAGATTATACTACCTTGTTTGGTTTTCTCCAATTTTCTATTTTTTCCTCCTTAAGTAGTTCACATTTTTTGCTCATGTCTTTGCTGTATCATTTCAGTTGCTTGTGAAGTGCAGGAGTGTATGTTGTACACATTCTCATTCTTGTGAAGGTTTTGGGAGTCCTTATGTCAGAATATTACTTTCTGACCCATAGTTTGAACCTGATATGTGAAGCTAAAATTATTATTTCTATGCTGTAACAAAGACAAATCAACACCTTAAAATGTTTCTAACATAGAAAACTCAACTGCATCATGTTCACTGTGTATCTTGAAGCATATTGAAAAGAGTTAAGCAGGTTTCCTGCCTCCATAAGAGAAGACTCAGAGAAGAGCAAACATCTCAGACTGTATATTAGCTTTATGTATTAAGCACATAATGTACAGCTCCAAAGGAAAGGTTCAAAAAAACCCACCAAAAAACAAAACACACACCCCCAAAAAAAAAAAAAAAAAAAAAAAAAAGTAGAACCACTAGACTGGGTTCATAACTCTAGCTGAAAATTATAATCTCATCATCATGTTGCTCATCTGTGAGAAAAAAAACAAAGTAAGAAAAAGCACACCAATTGTTATTATTAGAGGTATACTACTAAATATTTGTCTAATAAAATGGAAAAAGATCCATGGAATGGATGACATGGAAAAATAAACAGTCAAATAGTTTGTTAAAAACTATTAAAAATATAGTTTTTGTTGAACAACCAGGGAACCTTTGTCCGGTAACATACAGTGATAGTCTGACAAAGACAAAAATGCATGAAAAAGGATGGTACTATCATGGGGGTAAAATCGTGTTGTGTAGCATCTTTTTTTATGCATGTTTACATAGTTACATCAACATAATTTTTACACCTATCCATGCTAATATGTGTTATTTAACCTCCCTAATTTTATTTTTTCCTTATTCTAATGCAGTTGCCCACTGTCTATCTAAACTGCTGCTAATCTAAATAATTTGAGGATACCTTAAGTTTTGAACTGAAAAGATGTAGTCTTTGTTACAAGAAAATGTCAGTTGGTTTTGAAATTTAGGAGTGATGTTATTCCAGAATATGTTCAGAAATAATTTACGCACACACTTTCATTTCTGTTCTGTATGAACTGGTTTGTTCCCAGAATTTGACATGGTTGATGTAGCTTTTCTTGTCAGCCACTGTCTTAACTCATCTACTCTATTTCCTGTCTTGAAAATCTTGAACTAGTTGTAGTTCCTCAAAAACTTCTAACATCAGTATCTGTTACTGTTTCATTGACCTTCATTAAAAGATTTGTTACTTTTTGATTTAGACTCTTATTCTTCATGCTATCTTAAAAGTATAGCCAGGCTTTGTAAAATATACAAAAATATTTAAAAAATTTTCTTTACAAACACAATTCCCGTGTTTTCAAAATGGTTAAAAACATTTTATCATCTCACCCGTAACCTAAATCTATATTCACAAAAGCTGGAAGTACCTGCATGAAAATATTTTGCAACTCATTAAATGTTTCTCTTAGTCAATCTCAACTGTATGAGTACTGTCTCATAGTGTATGTTTCACCAATGTACTTTCAAAAGATCATTTTCTGCAGGCCACACACCAGACTTGCTTAACAACACAATAAACTTTCATACATAATCTCAATTAACTGATCTGACCTGTTATCTCTTTTTAAATAATTTTAACTGTATAACTATCAGTTACAGATTTTAAATGTTGCTTTCAAATGTTTGCCCTGCCCCCCCCCAGTAAAGTTAAATTGTGTTCATGCAACAATAATAGCCTTTTCTTATCAACAGTATCACCCCTGGAATGCTATTGTGAACTGTGTCCTTTGAAAGATGGTTATGGTTGGACAATTTGGAAATTAATGTCTAGCTTGCTGTAGGCTGATTTAATGTTTAATATTATTTTAGTAGAATGTGTGCAACAAATGTCACACTCAGGTTTCTTCCTGTTTTAGGGTACTCTATGTCTTCTTTAAGGGTAAAGCAATCATGATTTATATATACTTTTTTTCCTCCATTATCAAATTTAAACTAGTCAAAATGTGGGCTTTCTCCCTCCCCAAATTAAAATGAGCCTTTTAAATAGGCAGAATCCTGGGAATGATAAGCAATTCAGTTAAAATTATCAAGGTGCATTCAGAGTGAGACAAATGAGTCTGTACAATTTTATAGTTGCACATGTTGCTCAGAGAGGTTGTGGAGTATCCCTCCTTGGAGATATTCAAATGTCATCTGGACATGTTCCTGGGCAACCAGCTCTAGGTAGACTTATTTGATCTCCAGAAGTCTCTTCCAATCTCAGACAACCTCTAATACTGTGGTTTTTGCTTGCTGTTCTCTGATCACTACTAGATGATAGAATACCAACATCTTTCTTCATACTACCCATCCATCTTACTGAGTGTCAAAATAATCTGATTACTGTCAGTTTTGAGTTCATATTTATGCATGTATGTTGTGATAATTTGTATAATTTTTTGTAAAGACTTCATCTGAAAAGAGGAGAAAACCAGCAGATTCCTAAATCCAAGATGCTAAAAATCTCGATATCTTAAATGCAGATAATATGTTTTTCACAACACTCTTGGTAAAAATTTTGATTGTGACCTGATGCTGAATATGTTTGGAAACAATTCATCACTCTTACAGTATAGTACATCACATAATAATTAATTTGGCTGCGAGAGCTTGTCCTGGTTTCAGCCATATAGAGTAAAATTTCCTTGGGCTGAGAGGGAGAACAACTAGATGGCTGGGTCCGGGTTGATCATTGGAGTGCTCCATATCATGTGACATCATGCTCAGTATATAGGAGACACATGCTCTCTCATTCGTTGTTTCTGTTTCCGGGTCAGTGTGGAGGGATTTTCTGGTGAGGTTGGATGGCTGCTGGGCAGGAGTGGGCTGCGTACCTGTCACCATGCTCAGTAAGCCACTGTTGCATTTTTACCTGTTTTGGACTTACTATTCTTACTTTGGGTTTGTTACTAAATATTTTTAATTCAACCTATGAATTTCTTCTTTTGTCCCTCCTCTATTTCACCTCGGAGGGGACGGGGGGGAAGTAAACAACTGGTCATATGGTGATTTGCTACTGGCTGAGTTCAAACCACAACACAGCTAGGTCAGTCCCACTGGTAGTTAGGGAATTAAAGAATTATCAAGGTTGGAAAAGACCTTGAAGATCATCTAGTCCAACCATTAACCTAACACTGACAGTTCCCAACTACACCATATCCCTCAGCACTATGTCAACGCGACTCTTAAACACTTCCAGGGATGGGGACTCTACCACCTCCCTGGGCAGCCCATTCCAACACAATAAACAACCCCTTCTGTAAAGAAATGCTTCCTAACATCCAGTCTAAACCTTCCTTGGCACAATTTGAGGCCATTACCTCTTGTCCTGTCTCTTGTTACTTGGTTAAAGAGACTCATCCCCAGCTCTCTGCACCCTCCTTTCAGGGAGCTGTAGAGGGTGATGAGGTCTCCCCTCAGCCTCCTCTTCTCCAGACTAAACACCCCCAGTTCCCTCAGCCGCTTCCCGTACGACCTGTGCTCCAGACCCTGCACCGGCTTCGTTGCCCTTCTCTGGACACGCTCGAGTCATTCAATGTCCTTTTTGTAGTGAGGGGCCCAAAACTGAACACAGGAATCGAGGGGCGGCCTCACCAGTGCCGAGTACAGGGGTCAGATCCCTTCCCTGTCCCTGCTGGCCACGCTATTGCTGACACAAGCCAGGATGCCATTGGCCTTCTTGGCCACCTGGACCTCATACAATGTCACTTAGAAAGCAAAGGGATTACTTACCTGGAGGAATGGACTTTCAAACATGTCCACCTCTGCTTTATTTTCACTGTTTTGAATATATACATTTGTCATATTAGTGGTCTTGAATTTCACTTCTGGACATTTCTTTAGATTTTTCGGTTCATCTAAGGTGCTGTTGGGGTTTTGTTAGTTTGTTTTTCCCCAAGCATTGTGCATAGGAGTTCAATCTGTCATCTCTTCCTTTTAGGAAGTGGAACACTAATGGTTAGACAAGGTGATGCTGAGCATTATTTCAGGGGTGTTGTATTTGGGGATAAAATTCCCATAGGGAATCTCATCTACTTAAAAGGAAGGAGCACGTTCTAACAGCCCATTATTTTTCTGATTGGTTTTTGGGGGAAGGGGGGCCATTGGTGTCCCAGCCTTTTTCCAACATGAGAAAAATATTTAATAGTTTAATCTGGAAATATTTTCAGAATTTTTGATACTTATTTATTTGGCACAGGTTGCAATACTTGTATTCTTTCTCTCTTGATTCACCATGGTGGTCATTAATGTTCAAGGGATATCCATACAAAAAACTGGAAGACCACATAGGTTTTACAGAGCCACTAAGAATATTCATTTCCTCTGATAATGTTGAGTTATCACGAAGGAAAACCGTGTTAAAACTAAAAATTGCTTTGGTTTCAGGTAAACTTTACCTGAACCCATGTTTTATTCCAGCTGCCTCCATTTAGAAAGCATACAGTTCTCTTGTTAAAGATAAGACCCTATATATTTCAGTTCAGTTTTTTAGAAGTGTTAAAGGTAGTGTCCTGTCTCTAAATAGTTGTCTAAAGTGTCTTTTTTGTTGTTGTTGTTGTTGTTTGGGTGTTTTGTTGTTTGTTTTTGTTTTTTTTGGTTTTTTTTTTTTTTTTTTTTTGTGACTGTTGTTTAAAACTGAAATTTAAATTCTGGACAAGAGCAGATAAACGTTATCCTTTTTGACCCCACCCTTTATAGTCCTATTGTTTTATACCTTGTTGTTAAGGAAGACAGTAAAACTGAAATCAATGATAAAGCAGAAAGGGAATAGAAATAGAAAAAGTAATGGAGTCAGGAGACAAGGAACAGCCCTTGAAAAAGCATTGCTTTATAACAAAATATTTTATAAATAGTAAGTTATTAGTGTCCATTATTAATTGTTCCAATTCCACATGCTTTCTTATGGATGAGGCAATTCATTACACACAATCCATTAATTCATTTCTCACTTCATAAGCCACTTCATGCAAATTTTACCTCAGTAGGTTTCCACTGGCCTTTGAGGAATTATTCTCAAGGTACATAAATGTAAATGATGATATAATCAGGCCTTGTGACTCAGTGTTGGTCTTGCAGAGTGAAGCTATCTGCAAACTCAGGAACACAGAGAGAATAGTAATTACCTATTGTGGCTGCAGTTTTGTAATGTCTGAGGTTTAAATAGGAAAGGATGTCATTGCACTATACTCTGATAAACCTGAAGTCACAGCAGTTATTGCAATCTATCAGCATGATCCCAGCACAAACTGTTCTAGCAGGCTAGAGAATAAAATATTACATAAACTAAACAGTGAAAGATTCTGCTGTCCTGTCCTGTGAAGACTTTTATTAAAAAAGCAGTGGTTATAAGTGTTACAGAGTTTACTTGCTCAACAAGATTGCACATGAAGGCCTTTTACAGTATGGTTTGTGTAACACTTAACACAGTGGGATTCTAATTCTACCTGAAAGCACAGTAATACACTAGTATTAGCACTGTTTATTATATAGGGATAACACTGGTTCTTTATACTTTTAGCACTATATGTGAGTTTATAACCCTAGTCTTAAGGGTTTTTTTCCCATTTTCTTTAATGTGTATGTTTGATTTTTTATTTTTTTTTTTTTTTTAATTTTGTCTCCATTTTATTTTGCTATAGACACCAGGAAAATTCTAGTAATTAAAAGATGAGAAACAATCTTTGCCTGGACTGTGTGTAGAACTTCTCAATGAATCAGAATCTACTTTTACAAATACAATCCTTGTGTTATGAGCTCCATTGCCAGTGAAAATCAATAGCAACAGTTTCCATCTCCATTCATGATCCACTGTTCACTAGTTTCTACTTCTTACTTTCTGGATCTAATTTATGAAAATGCCACAGGGCCCAGACAAATAGAAACAATTTATTTATTCTTTTTTCCCCTCTGACTGAATTCATGGTACTCAATTTATGTTCTTAATTTTAAATTTCTTTGTGTCACTTTGAGTACGCAACATAAAGAAAAAAATACATTTTCCTACATGCGTTAAGAGATTCAGAATGTCAACAGCTGGTGCTCATCTTCTTGGTATAGATTTCAAGCTTTTGAGCGCTGGGTCATTGAAGTCAACAAAATGAGGTTAAGTCAGGGCCTGCATACTTATGAGGTTTAGAGTGTATATTTGTGTGACTCTGAAGGGAGATAAATGTGCTATTATGACAAATAAATGCAAGTATCTGCATTAGCTACAGATGTTTATGAGCTAACGGGAGAGAAATAGCTTGAAAACACATTGACAAGACTTGCTTGTAGGAAAATTACTAAGATCCTATTAAGTATTTTGAATGGTTTAAAATGATTCTGTATTTATTATTATTATTTATAATAAACTTCTGGATGTCTGATCTAGAAACCTTTTATTTTTTTTTCTGACTACTTTCTCCTTTGCGTCAATTGCCAATTGGTAGTTGTGTATTTTTCCTTGCAGGTTATAGGCTTTTAAAAATCAATATATTTCATAGAAAAATCAACAGCAAAACATCTCAAAGGAACAAGATAAATCTCTGTGTGTGTATGTTTATATATATACAAAAGTTCTATGTATATGTAGGTATTTGGCAGCAAAAAAAGGCTGCTCACATGTTAAATCTGTCAACTGGAGCTTCCTACAAAAGAATCAGGATGTGAGGAATGCTAGAAATTTATTACTGTTTTATAATTTTCAGTTGTCTTGTGTATAAATACAAAAATGGCTGTGTTCTCATCTACATTTTTTTTAGTTATACAAATTCCACCTGATGGTTTTTGGTGAGTCATTATGTTATCTGTGAAAGATGTACTCTGGAGCAGAATTAAGTTTAGTGATAAGACTATGGTGAAAATCTAGAAGAATATAGTCTTTGACTTTAATGGGAAAAAATGTACTCTGTGTTCAAATGCATAATTCCTGATCTTCATTGGAGGAGGTGTCTTTTCTGTAACACACAGGATTGCTAAATAGGGAAGAAGAAATCAAAATAAGGAACTGCCCTCAGATGTAGAGGTTGCAGAGCACGTATTTGGAGAATATGCTCAGGTGATGCTAGTTGCTGTGGAGTAAAATTAGATGATAGCAAGATACATTGACTTTGGGTAAAGAAATATTTTTTTGTTATATGGTTGACTGTCCATTATAAAATTAATGTGATTAAAATTATACTAGTAAAAACCCTAAAATAACATTTTAAAGTTATGCTAATAAAAAAAAAATATCCAGCAGTTGAAATTAGTTTTATTTTTTTCAACAGGGAAAAAAACAACAAGAAGAAACAACTCCGTAGTTAAGACTTCTGCTTTGAGTGCATTTTCTGTGTTTATTTCATCATCTTCCAAAATGGAAAATTCTCTCTGTAATCAATCTGTTAAATGTACAGAGAAAATAATTTCCTCAGATTATGAAAGCCATGATTTCTAGTCATAGAGAGCTGAATAACAGAGTTCACATCCTCTGGCAGTGTACTGTTGGGGACAGTAAGTCATAAGCAGATTTCATTGACACCTCAGTGAGAAACATTGCACAGGCTATGAAGTTTTCCAGATTTCTGTGGGGATTCTTTACAGTCAGTGTTGACTTTTTTATTGACAGTCACATCAAAAGTATAATGGAAGTGTAAACCTACAGAAGAAAAAAATGAGACTGTTCTTAAAACTCAGTGTTAGCTAGTCTGGATAAGAATCTGGATAAGATTCTTCCCTTACATGGTCCTTTTTCATGTTTAGCAAAAACTAATGTAATTTCTGCAGCTGCCTATTGCCATTGGGTGGGGTGTCCCATTCCACACCCCCACACCCCCCCACCTTTTTTCCTGACAACTTACCTTTATATTCCTTTATATTTTTTTCCTGGTCCCATTTGGATAAGAAAGCAACACAAAAAAGGGTGTTGGCTCATAAATTCATGTGTTAACAATTTGGGAATAGTGTGTGAGTTCAAAGGATAAAGGTGTGCTCCCCTGATGGAAGGGATGTGCTGCACAGGAGAGGTAACATCTGTTAACAAGTTGAGGTAACACTTACTTTTTGCTATGTAATGACATGTTAAATGAAAAAAAATTCCTATTTCCTTTGTGTCTTTCCTTCACAGCCCCCTTTCTCTCTGGAGACCCAGGGTGAACAAACATGGCACAACATGTTGCTGTTCGTGCTGTGTACATGGCTCACCTCCTGCCCTAGAGTCTATTAACTCCTGATAATGACAAGCACAAGTGGAAATTGGTGACTGACGATACTCAGCACCTGCCCCATCTGTTAGGCAGATGGTTGCACATATGAATTTATTACTGCATTGATAAAAAGGACTTGTTCTGTATGTAGGGAGCTACAAAGGACAAGGTGGGGAAAAGGTGAAGGGATAACTACACCAAGACATACCAGTGGGTGCTTATTCCTTTTTATCCTGCTGCCCATAATCCCTCTGGTGCTCAATTTTTGTGGTATAGTGTGTTTATTTTTTAGCAGTATGGGGGGTTTGCCTTTGTCATTTAATTTATTTATTTATTTATTTATTTATTTATTTTTAAATTATCTCAGTGCCTTACAATGCACTTCAGCTCCGCTCCTTAAAGTTTAAAATGCAGTCTCTCCTGCTTGTTTTTACTCTATATCCTGCCTTTGCATTTGTGGAAAGGAGAAAAGTCTGAATTTTGAAATTTGCTGGCACCTTTTAAAATTTTGTCGTATTTTTGAGATATGCAGATGTCATTTATGGAGAAAGCAAGGAAGAAAACTTGGCAGAGGGACTCAGGTCATGCCATAGGGAATAAATGAAGCCTTGTTTTTACACCATGGGGCAATCCTTGAGCTGACGGATCTGCATCTTAGTGGAACATTGCAAAACAGACACAGTAGGGAGTAAGAAACTAAGCTTTATACAACTCTGATTTACAGATATGCAAAGCTGTAGATGCTATGCCCATTATTGAGAACTGCTATTCAAAATTCCTTCCTTTATTGAAATTATGCCTTTGTGCATAGACATCCATGTTTTGTCCTCTTATTTATAAGTTGTCTGCTGAAATAAATCAAGAAATACAAATTTATAGTTCCCATGATGTTTCTTAAACATAATTGCTCTATTAAAAAGAGTTAGATTCTTTGCTGAGGGCAGGAAAATATTAAGGGTGCAGTTTTCAGATAAGTTGGCTTTATGATTAAGATTATCCATAAAATTTATTTAAAATTTTCTGATTTCTAAAAGTGCCCTGAACAGTGGGGTTTTTGTATTATTTTTGTGCTATCTTGCCAGAGATCAGAATCTTGACAAAATACAAAAATCAGACAAGAAAGAAACTTGCTAAATAGATAGCTTGTGATAGTGATGGTTATTCAGGTAACATCTTTGCCTGTGACATGCTATTGAGTGGTAATATAGCAGTGTTGTTTTTTTGGTTTGTTTGTTGTTTTTTGTTTTTTTTTTTTCTTTTCTCCTGGTATATAAATATTGGCTACCAAACAGAATAAAAAGCAACATTTATGCATAAAGGAGTTGGATATGTTCAACAGACGTGAAATCTAGTCTGAAGAGCAGTGTTGTAAATAAAGTGTACTGTGTTGTATGTTTCTTTGAAAGGGAAAATTGTTCTTGCTACTACTGATGATGTTATCACATGCTGCCGATGGCAGCATGCATATCTGCTAGATTGCGGGTCTGTTGTGACCCTACTCTAAGTAGGCATAACTCCATGGGTCACGCGACCTCTGTGCAAGTCAGATTGTGAAGAAAGAAGTAGCTGCTAGCTCAAGGCTTGAGTTCTGCTGCTCACTTAGCTTATTATGAGCAATACTGTGTATGTGTAGAGTGTTTTGTTTCCTGTTCCCCTGTTCTGCACTCTCCAAACCCATCCTCAGCCTGGCATTTCTGTGTTTTAAACAAACAAACAAAGTAGGAATGAATGAAAATACTGTAAATTATTGTTTTTTAAAATATATATATAACTTGTTTTATAAAATACTATTGGAAAAGTGCAGTTTGGAGTGTGCCATGATTAAAGACGCATCTGTAAAGTCTGAAATTCTATAGGATTACATTATAGGTTTTGAAAGTAACAAAGATACTATAGCCTTATGAAAGGCAAAGGCTGCTTTATTTATATATGTTTTACAGTTTCCTTGTAAATTAACCATGATACAGTCAAAGATTTTCTTTTAAGTACTGAATAAATAAACTACAGCTCTATTTAAGGTCCAGTATACTTCTCTGGTGCCAGATATGCTTCAGCATGTATTTGTCTGACAGGGTGAGTTATTGATCTATCACACTAACAAAATCAGTCAGCAACGTAATATGTGAACTGTTTTGTTAAAGTGAAATGGCATTAAGTATTTAGACAGACATCTGACGATTAATGTTTTTCAAACAACTTGGGGAATGTTCATCAAATTCATTGATCTTATAACATGCAATATACAGAGTAGCTTTCTATTCAAATTAAGAGTCACTGCAGAATGTGCTGCTCTATTAGTGGAAGGGAATTTTTAGTGTTTTAGATGGATGTTTTCAAGGACATTGTGCACCTAGAAATACTTATAGAAAGGCACATAATGAATGTAACTGTTATAGCTATTGCATGGGGATAGATTTTTCTACAATAAACTAAGATATTAATGGACATATTAGATACAGATGTTAATGCAGAAATTATTTTTTGTTTGTTCTGAGCCATAGTAGATTTAATATTTTAATATTGTTTAAGTATTAATGTAAAAATAAACACTACTGAAAAAAATGCAAATACATTTCACATCTGTATGTCTTGAAACTGGAATTGCTTTAGGTGCTAGTCAGTAGACAAAAAAACCCTCATATAAATAATCCCAATCCAAGTTTCCATTATTGCAAGCTCAAAATGGAAGAAAAAGAAGCTCAACAAAGGGAATTATGCAGTGTTTAGCTGATCTTATATTAAATGCTCTAGATGTGTTCAATCTCACCTTTTGTATCAGAATAAAACCTAGTTTTATCAAAGAGAGTTCAGAAACCTTTCTTTGTATTTTCTTTTAGAGACTTGTTCTGTTGGGTTGGTAAATGGATTTGACAGAAGAGAAGTAATTCGAAGCACATTCACAGGTAGAATTGTTTTAGATACTTACAAGGAGAAAACATCCCCCCATTTTCATTATAGAAAAAGCAGTAAGAAATTTGAGCGTTAATCTCTTTGGAGCAAGTTATCCATCCAGCTCTAAGAAGCTGTCAGTTCTAGCTGAAAATATGTTTAGTGGCATTAAGTAAGTGGTAGTGAGTTTTGCTTTTTTACAAGCAGGATGATATATTGATTATCTTGAACAAAATTTACATAGAGGTGAAGGAAAATCATTACTATTTGGTGTGCTAGGGGACAGGCTTTATGGAAAAAGCTAATGCACAGTATTTGTTGGCAATCATTGATTAATTATGAAACTGGTCACATCCACATCCATGGCAATAACACCTACAAGTACTTTTGCAGACTCCAAAACCATCCCAGACATTCCAGAAATACGCAGGCAAACCTTGGTACTGCATGCTCTGTATCTTATGGATTATCAGTGAGTTTATTATAAATTAAAGGATATTATAGACTTTTTTGTGGCAATTTAGGTTATCACAGCTGTCAAAATACCTAGTTCATTAGAGGTCAAAGTTAGTCTCTTTTTCAGTGCATGTCTTTTTCCATTGAACTTTAGCTTTAAAATTCTTTGAGGTTTCTGGACATTTTAAATGTTCATTGGGGGTTGCAGCATGCTGTTTCCAGACATTTTTCTGTTTAGAGTTGTGAATATAGCTGGTGAACCTCAGTTTTCAATTTTGAAAAAAAGTTTATTATCAGGAAGGGCTCAGTGCCTTTAACGATAGGTTTTCCTATCTGTGGAGTTTGGCTTACAGTTTGCTTATTTCTAGTCTTACTAATACAGCTCCTTTAATTACTTGATCTGACACTGTGTCTGTTTACCAGATTTTATCCTCATTCGTTCACATGTGTTTCTACGGGCCAAGCCTAAACCTGTTGGAGGATTGATTCACAGGGATAATTAATGCAAAATCAAGAAACATTTTATGTATTGTCTTACCAGAAATAGAAACGTTATGGTGACAGTAACATATTAGTGTGTAGATGGTTTGTAATCACGACCTGAAAAAGAATCCAAAGCCCTTATTAGGAGATGAGAAAGAATGGTGCAGAGTCTAAAGCGCACTCTTTAACAATAAAGCTGTAATGGAACAACATAACTGTTGTAGGATGTGTATGCCAGTACCTTAAGTTTTTAACATTCTGTTGAATAAGGTAATGTTAGTACACAATAATTAATACATTTAATTCTGGATAGCTAATCACAAGGACTTGATCATGGTTTCTAAATACCCAATTGTTTTTGATACCTGACTGAAGATAGCTATTTAATCTAGTAGAATGAAGTTATATTGGTATAAAGAGATTTGAAATTTAAGAAAAATATATTCAAAGCAAGAAATAAAATGCTTTTCTCATCCAGAAGGTCAATTAATAATTGTAAGTGTTTGGAGACTTGCTAAAATCTCTGCCACTTGAAGTCTAACTCAAGATTTAAGAACTTTTATTTAAGGGTCTAAATTATTATTCTGATAATTGATGACATTTTTTTTTTTTTTTTTTTTTAAACAAGTAAT
The DNA here is from genome assembly GCF_003259725.1 of Athene cunicularia. Taxonomy (NCBI): domain Eukaryota; kingdom Metazoa; phylum Chordata; class Aves; order Strigiformes; family Strigidae; genus Athene; species Athene cunicularia. The sequence goes on from NW_020799098.1 coordinate 21,620,926, forward strand.
TACTTGAAAAATCAAAGCACTAGTTTATGGGAGAAAAAAAAATGTCCAGGAAGATTTAAAAGGCCATTCTGCTTTCTTTGCCAGAGCTAAAAACATGGTAGAACAGCTTTCTGTTTGCCACGCTTTCTTATTCCATGTCCTATAACCATACTCCTATGGTATACATATATATGTATATATTTTGATGTGTCTTATAGATTTTTATCCCTCCTCTTAACTCCTGCTATCATACATTTCTTCTTGGTGCTGTCCTATTTGAAATACTTCTTAGTAGGGTGAAGAAGTAGTCAGTATGTAAGCAATGAAAATGAGCTGAGATTTTTTGCGTGCGTGGGATCAGGACAAGCAGCATTTCTGTCCCCAGTGAAAGACCGGGTATAAGCTGTCTGCCAAGAATGTGTCATTTTTTGCTGGTTTTATATACTAAAGAAATGCCATACTAAGTTCATTCTCAGTTTGACTGTCCTGGTCTCTGAAATGGAGGCTTTGAGTCTGGCCTGTCTTTGATCACAGGTGTCTGGAGAAGGTATTTCAGACTGCCATCCCTTTAAAATTCCTGACTTAGAAGTTAGAATACTAGACCCTCATATATACAATATCAAACATGACGAGATATCCTGATAGGAATAATGGAGTCTGAACTATATTCCAGTCTGTGAATGTACTTCTGGGAATAACAGTATCTGTCTTCTAAGTAGTTAAGTGAGAAGCATGCTTTTTCTTTGAATTTGTATTTAGAGTTCTGTATGTCAAACACTGAGAGAAGTAAACCTTTATTGCTGAACAGATTATCAATTTGCTGGTACTTACAAATATTCTGTAGTCTCTCTTTCATGAGAATATACAGGCTTAGACATAGTAAATGGGGTAGAAACATTATTTTGAGGAACTTGATAATAACCAACTTGTATCTGATAAGCATACTTTTTGGTGTGTTTTAGTTACAAGTTTCAATACAATTAATTTTATTTTATCTTGTAGCAGAATAACTTGTACTATTGGTTTTGTTGCTGATCATGCAACCTGCAATTTCTTTTTTGTCTTATATCTGAGTAATAAGTGGTAGAGCACACTTCTTCAACTTGTTTAAAACTAGATATATATTTCAAAAAAATCAATATTTCATTGCTGGATTAAATTTTCTAAACTGCTGATTGATTTGTGGAGTGTTTCAATGTATTTATATTTGCAAAATATAAAACAATGTATTATACATTTCAAAGATAACCGTTATTACTTATTATTCTGAAATCAGGCTATTCATTGATACAATAAAAACAGAAGCAATAATCCTAAAACACATTATAAACTTCCAGGGCTTTAATATTTTTTGTTGTAAAAATAACTAAAAATTCAACCTGTTACTGAAAACTTTAATCAAAGATGAAACTGTCACTGAAATCTACTGAGACTATTCTGTCTGTGCTTTTTAGCTAATTTTACTTAGTATATACTGTATTCTTATCTTAACAAAACATCTACAGACAAAATGAACAGATGTATCCCATACATGAACTGTCCAGTTACTGTAGAAAAGGATGTCTATTTTGTCATGGATTTTAATGTGAAATCTTTGGAGCTACCAAGCTGTTTAGCAGATGACCCTCCCAAATAATTCAGTAGTATAGTATGCAAGTTAAACCAGTCAACCAATTTAATTCAAGGTCCTATTATGATTACTGGATCCATATTTATTGGGTGGAATTTGTATGGATAATGTGGAGTTTTAGAAAATCTTTTGGCAAAGACAGATACATTAAACGTTGGTCCAGAGCACACAGACACCACTCTTAATGATAAAATGTACAACTGTAAACTGAATTTATTGGAAGGATGTGGCAACATAAATTGCATAGTTTCAACAAGTTGTAATGAAGTTTGTTTTGATAGCAGACAAAACAAAATTGACCCTATCAAGAGAGCTTGTGTCTGCACCTACTGACTTAGGCTTGTGTAGCTGTACTGCAGAAAAATATGTATAGCTACCCTGTCGTGGTAAGTGATAAGATCTCCAAAATACATCTGCAGACTGTGTGACCACAAACAGGTTAAAGTAATTTTGTCATACACTTGTCTAAAAAGAGCTGAGGGGAAAAAAAAGGTGAGCCAATATGATAGAAAACCATGGCTTTCAGTTCATAACTCTAATCTTATATTTTAGAAATGCAATAATTTGCCAAGCTAGGTGACCATCATGACTTTTACCATATCTATCTGCCATATTCAATGACAATGAATGATGCCTATGAATATTTTTGGCTAAGGTACTGCTTTGATGCAAATTTACTTGAATGCTGGTATTTAGACAAAGTTTCTCCATGTCTGTGTTTATGTTTGTATTTAAGATTTTTTTAAATCAATGTCTTTTTATTAAAATCATCTTATATACTGGCTGTACCTCCAGTGAAGTGGAAAGGAAGAATTATTATATAGGAACATTGTGCACAAATGAACTATGGAGTCTCTCTTTATTTTTCCCTCCATCTAAAGCTCCTCGCAGAATGAATAGAATGGCTAATATGTACCCATCTTCTTTTGTATGGGGAGTTAGTTACAGTATTTCTAGCAATAAAATAATTCTTATAACTGTATCATAATTTAACCATGTTTTTATCAATGTTCCTGAAAGGTCATTTTTAAAATTCTGCACTTAAAATTAAATTTAAAAGGCAAAACAAGAAACCTAACATCATCTGTGTTTAGTCCCACTACACACTGAGAAGAACATGTGTGTTTACATGAAGAATTAGTTGGGTTTAGTTGCACGTAAAGACTCGATTCTTCAGTATATATGCACATACTGTAGTTTCACATGTGTAACTTGAAGATTACCTGATCTAAAAACTGAATATAAATTGCCACTTGTGATTCTGTGGGTTATATACTTTGATTCTTTTTCTTAAGTGTAAACTTGAAGGTGCAACCAAAGCACATTTAAAAATAGTTTTTGAAGTGAGGCGAGTTTAATGTATGAAAATAAAATCAAAATAAGTGTCATGAGCATACGCTTTTTGCAAATTAAAACTTACATACTGATTTTTAATAAGTTTTAATAGATTTTTATATGTTTAATACATTTTAATATAGATTTAAACATTTTAATAAATTAGTTATATCCTGAACAACACAATAAAACCCCCATGCTAATGATAAAGCACAGCAAGATGCAGCAGCTAGAAACTAGAAAGTAGAGTTGGTAGAGGTGTTCTCTTTAACAGAGTAATTAGCTGTTGAAATATATATATTTAAAAGGAGCTGTATGTTAATGACCAATAACTTTGAAATAACCTGTATCTTACTTTTAAATTATGCTTACTGAAACACTGCAATGTTATTAGGTATTAAGAGGGGAGATTTTGCTATCATTTGATATAATTTATAATTGTGATGTGCATTTCTTCTAACAAAACTGTAGGTCAAAAAATATTTAATTATATATTAACCTATCTGGATTTATTTGCTTAGCAAAAGCATGAAAGATTTATTTTTATGGAAAAAGTACAAGTAATAAACCATGTAATGCCTAAATAAAAATTTACAAAAGGGTTCATCTGATTTTGGAGGCAGGGGTAGGGCAGAGTTTGGGTATTACTGACTTGTTCTTTCTCATTCCTTTACTTGGGGGGGGAAGAAAGAAGTTTTGATTCTGAAAGCTTTCTTTTCTGACTCTTTGTCCTCCTATTACTATCATGGATGAAGAGGCATAATCTCTCTCCTTGTTTCCAAAGGATTGTTTGTGTAGCATAATAAGAGTATGAAACTACAGTGAGTTATTCAGGATTTCTTATTTTGTGCCAGTATGTTGTTAATTTCAAGAATCTCTACAAATAGATTCAGCTCAAACAAACAAACAAAAAAAAATTAATTTCTTTTGAATCTCAAGATAAATTTGAAACTTTCTTGAAGTTAAGAAAAACATATTCCTTCCATTCTTTCTTTTTCTGCCCTTCCTGACTTGGATTGTAACAAGAAATTGAAAGAGGTAGTATATGAAAAACTATTCTCATGTTGTTTTACAAAGAAAACTTTTTCAGACTGAAAATCAATGCAACAGAATAGTCCTAAATCAGATGAAATTGAGGAGAGGATCATTCCAGCTTCCCAACTGTATTAATGAGACTTGATCTTGTGACCTGATTACTAGAAAAATTCCTCCTTCAAACCACTTCAAATTGTAAATAATTGTAATGAATTTAATTGGGAATGACTTTGTTCTACTCCTCAGCTCCTCAGTTGGTAGAAGGGTTTAGAAGGGTTCTCTGTTCCATTTACTGAGCTCACTATTCATTTTCATTCACAAATTATTAATGATCTAAGGTCAGAGGCAGTATTCCGGTTTTTCTTCTATTCTTATTTTTCAGCTAGTGCAAGTTGTATGAGCTTTAACTGGTTTATATAAACTTTTACTGATGTTGCTCTGAGCTTTCTTATTTTCTGCAATTCCAACTGAACAGAATACTCTTCATTTCTGGGTGCACTAAATAGATAAGAAGGTTGTACATTTTCATAAAACATCCCCTTGTCCCATTAAAAATACAAAGAGAAATTAAGGCTACAGTATAGCTCTTTAATTATTATGTAGCTTGTTGCAGAGGAACCTCACTGTACATTAAATAAGGAACATGAAGTTTCTCAAAAGGCGATCGTTACAATCCAATGCTGGTAGCAGAAATTGGGGAGACACAGAATTGAGATGCATCTCTCCAGTAAGTGTTCATCAGCTTGAGTGCTGACTTTAAGTTCATTGTTCAAGAGGCAACTGTCATGTGCATTATTGTCATTTTAAAAATATGGTCAAACGAGGAGCTGCTTCTACCTCCTATTATTACATCCAGAATATTGATGGCATGAGTTGTCTCTTTTTTTGTCTTTGAGACTTTGAAATAGTCCTTTCATCCTTGGAAGCATCACTATCAGTCTGGGTAAAGAGTAAAGAGTAAACTTATATGGAATAGTGTAATTTCTTCTGCTGCAACTTTTCTATATGGTTGAGAATAATTCATGTGGTTGAGAACTGAAGCTATATTACATGTTGCTGTAGCCAGGATGCTTACTGTGAGGGCAAAAAAAAAGACTTGGGCTTCCAACCCAATTTCAATATGTATTTTGTTACTTTTCATAAGCCTGAGAATATCTTCACTAGTAAGATATAGAGCCATACTTTTATTCCCACAAGCGCCAGGGAGAGGAAAACAATGAATATTATTTTATGCAATGCAGAATATCAGGTAGGAATATGAGTATGTGCACAAGCACTAAGTTCAGAATAGCTGAAGACTGGAACATAGGGTTGTATTTTGAGCAGAGGATATAGCTGAATGTGGTTTTTCAGTGTTATTAATAAGCATTGAACCCACTGAATTGTAAAGTGAAATCTGCACAGCTCCGCCATAACTTTCTTCAGCTGCGGATGTGCTTTGAAAATGCCTCTATCATGCATTGTTGTTGCTATAGGTAATATATGAAATGTATGGATTAAACCTCAGCTGGACTTCAAACTGTTTACCCTGAGGCCTGTCTGTTTATGAATAGAAGCCAATCTTAAAACAGTTATGGAAATTATATTCTTGACTGCTTGAGTACCTACTGAATTCTTAGGCTAAGAGAGAAGCAAGAGGTTTTTTAGAGTTTATATTTAAAGCTGAGTTTTTAAAAATGTGGATGTGTATGAAAGACAACCAGAGTTTCTTTGTATACTTTATTTACTTAAATACTCTTATATACCTAAACATGTCCTGTCTTGTATTTACTACCCTGCTTTTCTGTACAGCATGTGCATTTATTTATACAAGTGACTCAGTACCTGTCTAGACAGCTTTCAGATTGTCCATTAAAACCTTTAAAGCATACAGGATATAAAATATCCTAATAATTATGTGATTATTTAGTGTGTATATGTACAAATGCTAATAAGGCAGATGGAAGAATTTAAAGTGAAAATCTAAATTTTCAGTATAGATACATAAGAAATTGTTAAGTACCAGTTTCAACTTTAAGTCCATTTTGTTTTCTTTTTAGCTGCATAAAATAGTATTTTAAACCTTGGGACATTTATTTGATGAACTCAGCCTGTCAAAAAATTTAGTCAGAAGAACCAAAATGATGAAATATTAAAACATTATCCATGCTATTAATGATACCAAGTTGGAAAACTGTCATTAAACGTGCTAGTTTTCTGACAACCTAAGAGAGCTTTTTAATATCTCTCTATTGTAATTTCTCTCAATGTGTTAATTTTCAATAATTAACCTGTTGTCCAGAATACTGGATATTAACCTCCTGTGGGAAAATTATTCCCTTAGAGGGATTATTTTTATGCTTTGTTTAGCTAACTTGTTGGTTATTGGTGTAAAGAAAGGAAGCAGATGAATGGAGAATGTGTTGTACCTCAATAAATGGGAAAATTTCTTTTGTGAGTAAAAGAAAATGAAAGTATAAATATGTAATCACTGATAATATCACTGTTCTCCATGGTGAAAACATTATGTAAGATAAATTCATAATTTGAAGTAGTTTATGTATTCTGCATTCCAAATATTTATGTTAGTGATTAAACAATCTTAGTTTTGTTAGAATGGAATAAACTTTAAAAAATGGTTCTTAGAATAACATTATTATAAACTACTTCCTACTCCAACAGCTGCTCTACATGTTGAATTGAAAAGGTTTGCTTCCTAGATTAAGCAATCCAGTCACTGGGCTATAAAGGCATGCCAAATCAAAGGTCACTCCATGGTAGAACCAAAAACCAAACTGGTATCTCTGGACTTAATGTTTGCTGCTACAACAAAACAATGAAACCAGGATTTTTTTTTATTTTTTTTTTTAAATATGATTAACAGAAATTAGATCTATAGTTTATGCTATTATTCACTGTGCCCTAAATCCTAATACTGTAGAATGTTTTAGTTCAAGTGATCATTCAAGCTAGTATTTTCTTGGCAATGAAATATAATAGATCGGTGCATTATCTCAGCAAGTTTCATTGACACGTCTCTAGAATGAGTCTAATCTTCCCTTTGTGAAAGCAACCCAAATTATCTCAGTAATTCTAAGGATAGAGAGGAATGAGCAAAAAGTAATAGAAAGGGAAATTAGCTTCTTCATTATACAGGAGCTTTATATATACACTAACGACATTTTTTGTGTGCATTAGTATTCCCAAGTGCAATGATACTGCAAACTACCTAATGAAAGGATACAAAGGATCACTATTCAGACAATTATTTCTATCTCCTTGATCAAGTGAGATAGGATAAGCAGATGAAGGTTATGCATGAGTATCAATGTTCAGTCACACAATAATTCAGGTTGGAAGGAACCTCAGGAGGTCTCTAGTCCAACCTTCTGCTCAAACCAGAGTCATCTATGAGGTCAGATCAAGTTCCTTAGGGCTTTATGCAGTTTGATCTCTAAAACCCTCAAGGGTGGATGCTGTACAACGTCTCTGTACAGCCTGCCCCACTGTTTGACTGTCGTTGAGGTGAAAACATTTCTATCTATATACAGATGGATTCTGTCTTGTTTCAGATTATGGCCATTATTTCTTATCCTCCCTCCATGCCTCTGAGCAGCCTTACTCTGCTGGTTTTATGACCTCATAAGTACTTCTGCTGTTAGGCCCCCCTGAAGATGTGTCTTTTCCAGCTCCCTCAGCCTCTCCTCACAGGGCAAGTGCCCCAAGTTTGAGCTCACTCCAGTTTGTCCGTGTCTCTTGTATTGAGCAGGACATCCAAAAGTAGACACTTGAGTCCAATCTCACAAGTGCTGCGGAGAGGTGGTAATCGCTGCTGTGGACCTCCCGGCCATTGTACTTTTAGTGCAGCCCAGGATGCTCCTGCCCTTCTTTGTTTTCAGGACACACTGCTGGCTCGTGTCCAGCTTGCCATCTATGAGCATGTGCAGGCCCTTCTCAGCAAACCTGCTCCAAAACCAGTCAGGTCCCAGTCTGTATCACCTCAGGGACTCTTCTTTCCCAGCAGTAGAACTTGACATTTATTCATCTTGAATTTTGTAAGATTCCTTTTGTCTACTTCCTCCAGCTGGTTTAGATCCCTCTGGGTGGCCATCCTGCTCACAAGTATAAGAATTGATCCCCCAGTTTGATTTCATCTGCAAACTTGATGAGAGTTCATTCCATTCATCTCCTCCAGGTTACTGATATACTAAACAGGACAGATGCCAGGAGAGACCCTTGTGGTATTCCACTCATTGCTGGATTGCAGGTGGAGTACAACCTACACAACACACTAACCACTACTCTGCCCAGTCATCCAACCAGGTTTTTCACTCATCTGCTTGTCCACCGATCAAGATCATAACATTCTAACTTGCATACAAAAATAATGTGGGAAGCAATGTTGAAAGGTCCTCTAAAGTTGAGGTAAAGGACCTCCACTGCTTTTCTCTTATCCACAAACTGTCCTTTTTTCATGGAAGGTAATCAGGTTGGTCAGGCATTATTTACCTGGAGTACATCCATGCTGACTATGCCCAAACACCATCTTCTCATAGAATGGTTTGGGTTGTAAGGGACCTTGAAGATCATGTAGTTCATGGGCATGTAGACCATGTCGCATGGGCAGGGACAGCTTCCATTAAATCAGGTTGCTCAAAGCCCCATCCAGCCTGGCCTTGAATCCTTCCAGGGAGGGGACATCCAAAACTTCTCTGGGCAACTTGTTCTAATGTCTCACCACTGTTACAGTAAAGAATTTCTTCCCTATATCTAATCTAAATATGCCCTATTTCAGTTTTAAACCATTATTCCTCATCCTATCACTACACTCCCTCATGTTGAGATTCTCATCAATCAGTCCACACTCTCAAGTCTTTTTCCACAGGGCTGCTCTCAATCCACTCATTGCCCAGCCTGTATTTGTGTTTTTTTTATTGCCTCGACCCATGTGCAGAGCCTTGCACTTGGCCTTGTTGAACTTCATGATTTGTGCATGAGCCTGCCTCTCAAGCCTGTTGAGGTCTCACTGGATGGCATCCCTTCTCTCCAGCGTGTCATCCGCACCATTCAACTTTGTGTCATTGGCAGACTTCCTGAGGGTGCACTCAATCCCACTGTCTGTGTCACTGACAAAGAAGTTAAACAGTGCTGGTCCCAATACCAGGGTCACCCTGCAGAATGCCACTCATCACTGCTCTCTACTTTGGACATTGAGCTGCTGACTGTAGCTTGGGGGTGTTGGTTGACAAGACTTTCATCATCATTCAGAAAAGTGTGCTTGAAGCCCAGGAACAAAACTGTGCCTGGGCTGCATTGAGAAAAGTGTGGCCAGAAGGTCAAGGGAGGTGATTCTCCCTCTCTACTCTGCTCTCATAAGACCCCACGTGGAGTACTGTGACTATCCAGCCATTTCCTTACCAGCAGAGTGATCCATCAGTCAATTCCATGTTTCTCCAATTTAGAGACAAGGATTTTGTGTGGGACTGTGTCAAATGCTTTGCACAAATGCTTTCTTCTTCATATGCTGAGAAATTTATTCTGGGAGGACTCTCTGCCTTAATTTCACAGGGACCAAAGTGATAACTGTATTTCTCAAGGCATACATTTTTAGAAGATGGATGACCTTTTTTTTTAGAAGATGAATGTAACATTTTCCCTTCTCCAGTTCTGGACTTGCATGGGATGCGTTCTCTCATGTAAACCCTGAATTAATCCTCATCCACTGCTGATAATTCTCCTCCTTATCCCTGTCTGTAAACACAAAGGCCTTGTAGGTGGAAAGTCAGATGAAGAATGCATTGGGTACCTTAGCCTCACTGTTGTGGTTTAAACCAGGAAGGCAGTTGGGCATCACACAGTCACTCATGTACTCCCCCCACAGTGGGATGGGAGAGAGAATCAGAGGGATATAAGTGCAAAAACTCATGTGTTGAGATAAAGACTGTTTAATAGGTAAAGCAGAAGCAGCATGAGGAAGCAAAGCAAAAGAAGGAATTAATTCACTACTTGCTCAGCATGACATCATATGATATGGGATATCCTTTTGGTCAGTGGGGGTCAGCTGTTCCAGTTGTCTTTCCTTCCAACTTCTTGTGCACACCTCGCCTATTCACTGGAGAAGCAGGAAAGGCCTCTGCTGTGTGAGAACCGCTCAGCAATAGCTAAAACATCTTTATGTTACCAACACTATTTTAGTCACAGATGAAAAGTGTAGCATGATACAAGGTATTATGAAGAAATTTAACTCTATTCCACCCCAAATCATCGTAGTCACTGTCACCCACCTCATTTACCACTGGGCCAACATTTTCCTTGCGTATTCTTTTGCTGCTACTGGAGGCTGGTTTTGTTGCCCTTGATGTCCTGTGCAAGTCTCAATTCCAGTTGAACTTTGGCTTTCCTGATGCTTCTTCTACATGGTTGGGTCCAGTTAGTAAATTTTCCCTTTTTGTCTGCATTTATCTGTGGCTTTGATTAACTTCTGAAAATAAAATTAGAAATATATTTATAGTTGTATATATTAACTGTACTATGTAATAACAAATTTCTCGGTTAAGAAGTGCCAAGTCCTTCTGTTCAATAAGAAGAAATAAATTGGTTTAGAAGACATCTGAAAGGTCAGATCATGATATTGAAGAATTTTTTTAGTAGTACCCAGAAATGGAAGTAACTTCAATTTTATGCTTTCCTCTTCCCCTCTTCAAGTATTTTTTTAAGGTATAAATATAAAACAAGGTAAAAGAAAGCTGTAGTTAAACACTTAAACGAGAATATTTCTAGTGGACTAGATTCACTATGTGAGATTTGCTTGTGATGTATTAAAAAATATGACCATGAAGCAGTAGAGTACAGCAAGTCCATTTTTTACTTTTGCTAGTTTACTACTTGCAATATTTGCTTTGCCCAATGTAGGAAGTAGACCACCTCCCCGAGATACCTCATTAACCTTAAAACTTTGTGACATTCATAGTGTTATTTGATTCTAGTTACTGCTCCAACTCTCTCTCTCTCCTTCTTACCTTACCTCCTGTTACTTAAAAGAGGGGATGTCTGATAATTTTGCCCCTGCCATACTGCCCTGGAAGAATATAACTTGTTTGTATGGTAGCCAAATATCTGAGGATTATGTTGTTAAATCTGACGTTCAAAGATGACATTCTGAGATGTTTTAAGTGTTCCAAAAAGATTAAGTAAAACCTGCAGAATCTCTGGATTACTTCAGCATGTCTCAAATATGTTCATTTGTCAGTGGCAAAGAATTGCAGAAGTTATTTAAAGTCAAATGTCTAGACTTTGCCAGATAAAACTGATCACAGAAATCCTATTCCAGTTATTTTTGTTAATCCATTATTACAGTTTATTCAATGGGGAGATGCCAAAATATCTTGCTAATGATGAAAACCTCAGTAGATAACAATAGCACTGGGTAAAAAGCCACTATTTAAGCAAGAATGAAAATTAAAAGGCTCCAGGATTCTAGCTGAAAAGTCTAAAAATAATGAATACATAAATTGTGTTCTGAAATATTCACTAAGGAAAACTGAGACTCAGATGCCATGGATTCTAATTGAAGCTGGAAAAACTGTATATCTTTTCATATCTGAATAATGATGTAAAATGCTTTAGGGATGATAATTATGATACTTTATATCTAGTCTGAATTATATGATATATAAAACAATAAGAAGATATAATCTTAAAACTTAATGTATCTTTGTGTATTTTCTTCCACGGTGAATACAAAATTAAAATTAAAACTTGTGAGTATGCAATTTTTTCCAGAAGTAATCAACATTTCAAACTCCTGTGGGAGAACTAAAAAGAATTAAGTGATTAATATAGAAATTTGTGTTCTATTGTCTTATCTAGAGGAAAAAGATTGAAACAGTGATTTTTGTGGTGCCTAGAATGATAATGCTAATATGATAACATGAAATTTCAGATTTTTAAGGTCTCTAGTATGCATTGAAATAGCCTATCAAAAAATCAGTAGTTTCAAAACCTCTAAATTTGCCCTGTTTAGGTCTTTAATCAGACTATATAAATCATTTGGAGCAGACTTTTTTTGCACAGTTCTCAGAAAGCTAATTCATTACTAGGACTGAGAATACTGAAGACTAATTAACTGTAGTTGTGCATGTAATAATGGTAATCAATGATGACAATAATGTTCGTGATATTGAAATGTAGTGTTAAGTACTGTAGGATTTAATCATAGGAGGAGGACATAGGACATACTACACCAAAACTGCACAACATATGAAGGAATTCCTACTCCATAAAGCAAGTGTGCAATATTTTCATAGCCCCTTGCCATAATCCAGTATTGTCTGGTCAGAATTTGTCAGTTCACTAGATTCCTGTTATTACAAAGTTGAAGTCAATCCAGCTTGTTTTGTCAGTGAGGAGGAAGATAGAGATCGAGGGAGGTGTCACAGTATTATTATTATTATTATTATTATTATTTATTAAACAACTATTTTATCAAAAATATGCTAAAAATTATCTAAATGCAGTTATTAAAATAGATAAATCATCAAAGCTAATGGCAATTTATTTTTCATTTTTCACACCAAAATACAAACAATCTGACAAAATAGTTTATGATGTCAGGAAACTACTCCTGAATTAAGTATCATCTCGAATTGTTTCTCTTGCATATACTTATATTACATAAATCCAGGAACCATTTCTTTCTGTAAACAGATGTTTCCTTGTGGATATTTTGAGGTGTCCTTACCTTACTGATGAACTACATAGGCATGCATTGCCATTAATCATGTATATGGTTTTGGAAATGTTAACCAAACAAGTTTGTTTCTTGAATACAGGCTAGACATATGTTTTTATCTTTGCTATCCTTCAGCTTTATACATTGATTCTACTACTTGCATTAATTATAAAAACAACACAAAACAAACAAAGAAGCAACCCACAAACCAACCAAACCAACCAACCCAGACTCAGAACAATACCAAAAAAAAGACCGCGTTGATGTGGTCATCAGCATGAACAGATAATGTTTTGCCTTACCACTTCCTGTATACAGAAAAAATGAAAGGGACTGTGACTGTTGATGTCAGACCCACTTTGTTTAAAAATAACTTCACTCAAAATCTAAAAGAAAAAGCAAGCATTAATGGAAAAAAAAAAAAAAAAGAAAGACAAACTTTGTCATGAATAGAACATGCAGTTCAAGAAATGTCTCTGGATAATCCAGCTCAGAGCAGTACTTATTATATTTCTAAACAAAACATAAAATTACAACTTTCTTTCTCTATCCATGTAGTAGCCTGTTGAATGAGAAGTAAAAAGGTTTTTTTCGGGGGTTTTGGTTTTTTAAAATTATGGAAATACTGTTATAGGAAGCTTATAGCTTTGTTCCTCTTTCTTCCTCATATTTGGAAAATGAAGGAAAAAAATCACCTGTGCAAATATGATTTGATTTTTGAGTTTATAAGGTCAGCTGGTTGAGGGGTCAGCTCCTCAGCCTGTAGAAGTACAGGTATGTTGAACATTTTCTGATGAAGAAATAAATATTAATTCTGTAGAAACTTAGACCTCTATTCTTCCCTATCTGTATGCAGGATTAAAGAATAGAGTAACAGATTTCCTCTTTCACCTGGCAGATCAAAAGTACACATCTCGGAATAATGTCTGAAGGTGTCAGTGTTCACTAAAGGTGAGAGAGAACACAAGAAAGCATACATGTCTGATCAGGATTCATTTGCTAGTTAGGAAGTGATTGGCAGAGAAAGAGGTATTAAGCACTCAGGCTCAGCGAAACCAGAATGAACGTACAGCCAAGATTACCATCTGTTGAATATGAAATGCTTGGATCAAGACATTATAGATACATTTCCCCAAACAGCAGGGACAGCAGTCTTTTTTGGAAACAGTATCACAACAGAGTAGAAAAGCATTAAGATAGAAGAAAAAAAACGTTCACTAAATTTTAGAGAGCAAATTACTTTATTGGTGCAATTGAACTGTATTTAAATTGTGCTGGATCTGTGAAGGACTTTACAAACAAACTCTAAATTAGCATGTTGGATTTCTGACAGTTGTTATACAAGCATATTATTATATTATTATTATTGCTAGGTTTCAGGGGATTCAGTCCCAAGTGACCTCTGAGCTGTGGAATGTGATCTTTTAATCTGAATAAAGCTAGAGATTTTATATCACTTTTGACCCTTCATTTCCTAAAGTAGCTGACTTTAACAAACACTTAACCAGTGAAGATTATTCTACTTCCATATGCAAAGAACTGTTGTAGAAGGTAGAGACTAGCTCTAGCTCATGAGGGTAGTGACAGGTGTTTATCTATGCAATTACTCTTTCCCACTGGCTTTCTTTAGTTGTAAAATAGAATGTGGAAATCAGGACTAGATCTTCATGATCCAAGACTAATCACATCTGTGCAATCAGCAGCTCAGATGGTATCAGGAGCATATAGACTTCCAGAAGGATTAAAGGATCTGTTTTGTGCCTTTCAGTTTTCCCTGCTCTCCGGTTTGATTTTTAGTTAGATAACTAAATTATTTATAGTCCCACTGCCTTTAGTGTTGCTGAAAGATCTACAAAATGACTAGAGAAATGTGAAAGTGCGTGGATGAGCATAAATGTGATATATTCTTAAAACATATATTCTTCAAAGTTTTGACTGTTATGATATATTCTCAGGGAATTATGACCAGTGAAGCTGTATGAACCAGGTTATGTCTGTTGGAAAACTATTTTCAGAACAGCTGATGAAGTTTTAGTGTGATATTCTAGAGAGATTTGTCCCAAGTCTGGCCTTGTGAAATGCTGGGGTTTCAACCCCAAGCCCCAAATTAAGGTTGACACATGGGTGATTCCCACAGCCTTCCCAAAGGGGGGGTGAGTTTGCCTTTGGGCTTCCCTCCAGGGTGGGTCCAGCCTGGCAGGGAGAGCCATTGGGTAAATGAGCCCCAGGTGTTGGCATTAAGTAAGCAAAGGTCAGGTGTCCCACTTAGGGATAAAAGCTGGGACCACTTGCAGGCAGGGGCAGTGTCTGTCTGTGAGGTGGATGTCCTGTGCAGAGTTCCCTGTTGGGGAAGGACCTTCTGCCTCCCTGGGACTGGGCTCCAGTCAGGTCTGGCTTTTGTAAGTGTGGTCTGTCTAGAGATTCAGTATGTGGTTTCCTTGGTCTTATGTATTTGGCTTGTTGACTTGGTTGTCTCCCGTCCCGTCTATGGGAGGCTGCATGTCACCATTTATTCCCCCCATTGTTTGTTGTGCAGTGTTGTTGTTGGGGTCAGTGGGAGTCATGTAAATTATGTATAATCTGACTGACTTCTTTGTACCCCCATTGCTCGCCCATGTACTGACCCTTTTGTATCAAATACAATTTGGTTATTGGTTCATCTTTATGCTGGCTGTGTCCTTTATGCTAGGCCTAATAATTAGCAAAACACCTTGTTAAGCATTCTCATTAAAAAGTGGGATGAAAGAAGTGTGTACCTTTATTAGATATTAGTTTGTACTACCCTGGGAGAGACATGGGATACTTTAGAAGAGAGGAATAGAAACTAAAATGACCTGGGGAACAATAACAACAACAAAAATCCAAACCAAAAACCAGTAAACAATTTCATAAAGGTATATGCAAGAAGATTGGCTGTAAGATGCATGATGTAATCTTTCCACTCCACTTGTACTAGTGAGCAATGAGTAATATGTCATCATTTGTGTATTGCTTTTTAAGAAAGATGTCAGGTAAGTGAAGAGAATCTGGGGAAGAACAGCAAGCTCAGAATACTTAAGAAATATGACACAAGAGCAGAAAGTGAAAACAAATGTGTTTGTTCTAGTCAGGAGAAGAGATCACTGAGACAAGATGATGGCCTTCAACTATGAAAAATCATGACAGAAAAAATAGTTGTGATTTGAAGCATGAGACATTTACTTCTAATACTAGAAAAAATACTTTAATGCTAGATAAAATTAAGCTAGCGCTAGATGACTTAGGAAAGTCAAGTAAACTAAACATTAAAGGTTCTAGAAATTAAGGCAGTTAATTTGTGGTAAGTATCCAGCTAGATCATTTCTCTCTTAGGATAAGAGGCAGAGTAGACATTCTTTGCAGTTTTGAGGTTACAGAACATATATTGAGTGATTAAAAAAAAAAAAGGTATTTCTTCAAAACCCAATATAAATAAATGTTTTATTCGTACAAAGTATTGAAGTATTTTTATATAAGTGTTGCCAAACACAGCTGATATAAAACTGTCTAGAGATGAAGTGCAAATTACTGTGTGGGGAGGGAGTATTGAACCTTTATTTCTAGTTTCAGCAATATTAATAATCCATGACATTGAGCTCAAGAAACTCACAACTTTTTTTCAACTATACCTTCTTTCTTATTTGTTTTGCATACCTCCCACAGTATTCTCATTTCATCTTTTTTTATACTTGGGAGGAAAAAAATTACTGTGAACAATATCTTACTGATTCTATATGGCTTCTTTTTTTCTAGAACCTACCCATGTTTTGCTGAATCATTCTGTTTCATATTAGTTGATTAGCAGTAATAGAGGATGTTTCAATGGTGAAAATTTTGGCACAATAGAGAAGAGTTGCAGAACACAAAACAAAAGCTCTAGAGCAGAGTAGTCAGGAAAAGGATATTTATTTTTATATCTTTATGGATAAAGCTAGTAGTGGGAAATGTTCTTCATTATAGAAAGATCTATTGCTTGATACTGCAGTGAGAGACACAAAATTGTGGCCAAAAAGCCATGTTCTTAATGTTTTGGAACTGAAGTTCTGCAAAAGAAAGTTTACTTTTATGCTGCTTTTCTCTAAACCTCAGAATCACATTGTCACCACAAGGCTGTTTAATTTCTTCTAAAAATACTGAAAGATTTCAAACTAATATTAATTGTGATTCTTTCTCTTTGTATGATAGATGCTAAAAAAGGTACAGACTGTAGACTTTCAAGGCTTGGTGGTGAGAAAGCCCTTAAAATCAGGATCTATAGGAATTTTCCTATGTGGTGAAACAAAATTGTCACTAAATGTTAATTCCAGATGATACTTGCAGTATAGTTGGCAGAAGTCTGTCTGGGTAACAGACGGTGGGAAAACTTGAGTTTGCTCAGAGTGAGCAGAGTGTGGTTCTGCTCTCATGCAACCTCTCAATATCTGCATCAGTGTGGAGCCAGCTCCAAGCTAACATACCTCGCTCCTCAGGATCGCTTCTTAGGCCAGACTCAGTGTTGCATTAGTGTTGCTGTTCAGCTTCCAGTAAATTCAGAACTGTTGACAGAGGGAGGCTAACTTTTCTGTAATACAGAATGTAAACACATTTAAAGACAGAAGGTTTGTTTCACTTAGGTCATCAAATTGCCATGAAAGTCTTCAGATTTTTAAAAATCAAAATTTTGCTGCCATGCTTACTAGCAAATCAAGCACTCAGCTGATAATGTTGTGAAATATGTCATGGCTTATGTCTGTGTGTACATAAGTTAGCAATGTTTTGGTTTTATATTGTTGACATACTTCTCCCTGTTGAGTTTATGTACTATTTGGTACTACAAGCTTGTAGTATAATTTATCCCCTTTGTTTTATGAACTTAGGAAGATCCATAGGTGTCTTCTGCCTCTAACAAAATTTTAATTATCCACTACCCTTTATTTTCCAAATTGTTTTACTTTTCTATTGAAGGAGCAGACAGTTGACTGGACATAGAATATTTCTTTTAGCCAACAGAGATGTGTGTTTGCTTAGTAGCTTTTCATATGATGAGGATTTATCATTAACATTTACCAATAAACTCACATTGTTAAGGAGCATAAAAAAGTGAAGTTAAATGACTGGATCAAACGCTGCATGGTTGCATTTCTAAACAATAGCTTTGTAAACTAGCAGGTCATGGGGAAGAACACTTAGGCTCCCCAACTTCACAGCACAAAAAAATTTGGCTTACTATTGGTATAGCCTATGAGGTATTACAGTTTAGATTTCTATTTACAGGTTGCTCTTGATCCACATCTTTATCTGGTACAAAGAAAAAACTGCAAGTGAAGCAAAATGCCTCACTAGAAATGTCAGTTTACACTAATGGAGCACAAGCCTCATTATGCCAAAACTGCTTCCTGATAACTCTGATGCATCTGTACTTAAATATAACCTGATTTTATTTCTGTCTGTGTAAAGTTAGAAATAGGCCATTTAAGTCAGTCTCACCACTGTGCCCAGCAAGATCATGGAGCAGATCCTCCTGGAAACTATGCTAGAGCACATGGAAAATAAGGAGGCAATTGGTGACAGCAAACATGGCTTCACTAAGGGCAAATTGTGCCTGACAAACTTGATGGCCTTCTATGATGGGGTTAAAGTGCTGGTGGATAAGAGAAAAACAACTAATGTCACCTGCCTGGACTTGCGCCAAGCATTTGACACTGCCCTGCATGACACCTTGTCTCTAAATTGGAGAGACATAGGTTTGATGGATGGACCACTTGGTGGATAAGGAATTGCCTGGATAGTCATGCTCAGAGTTGAGGTCAACATCTCGATGTCCAGGTGGAGAGCAGTGATGAAGTAGTATTCATCAGGGGTTGGTATTAGGACTGCTGCTGAAACTTGTTGGCGACATGGACAGTGGGATTGAGTGCACCCTCAGCAAGTTTCTCAATGACACCAAGCTGTGTGGTGTGGTCAACACACTGGAGGGAAGGGATGTGCCATCCAGAGGGACCTGGACAGGTTTGAGAGGTGGGCCCAGGCAAACCTCATGAAGTTCAACAGGGCCAAGTGCAAGGTCCTGCACATGGGTCAGGGCAATCCCAAGCACAAATACAGGCTGGGTGATGAGTGGATTGAGAGCAGCTCTGCAGAGAAGGACTTGGGGGTGTTGGTGGATGGAAAACTAACTATCAGCCAGCAATGTGCACTTGCAGCCCCAAAATCCAACCATATCCTGAGCTGTATCAAAAAACGCATGGCTGACAGAGGGGAGGTGAATCTCCCCCTCTTATGAGACCCCACCTGGAGTACTGTGTACAGCTTTGGGGCCCCCAGCATAAGAAGGACATGGACTTACTTGAGTGAGTCCAGAGGAGGCCATGAAGATGATCAGGGTCTGGAGCACCTTCTTTAGGAGGGCAGGCTGAGAGAGTTGGGGTTGTTCAGCCTAGAGAAAAGAAGGATTCAGGGAGACCTTATAGCAGCCTTCCAGTACTTAAAGGGGGGCTTATAGGAAAGCTGGGGACAGACTCTTTATCAGGGAGTGTGGCAACAGAACAAGGGGCAATATAATAGTTTTAAACTAAAAGAGGGCAGATTTTGGTTAGATGCAAGAAAGAAACACTTTACTGTGAGTGTGGTGAGACACTGGAACAGGTTACCCAAAGAAGTTGTGGATATCCCTTCCCTGAAAGTGTTCAAGGCCAGGTTGGATGATGCTTTGATCAACATGGTCTAGTGGAAGGTGTCCCTGCACATGGCAGAGGGTTTGGAAGTATATGATCTTCAAGGTCCCTTCCAACATAAACCATTCTATGATTCTGTGACTGAGTCAATAGAGATGGAATTCATGCCAATAGAAAAGAAAGGGAATGATATCATGAATTCCAACCTTCCCACCAAAAAATTATTTCTTAAACTTTTGTTTTCTAAGCATTTTTGTTAATCACAAAAGGTATACTGATTCCAAATTTCACATTACAGTATGTTATCTTCTGCATGTGGTCTTGATCAAAGTGAACATATGCCGTTTTGCAAGCAGAAAAGAAATTATACTCTTGAGATTAGTTTATCAAATGTGATGTCATCTACGTTATCACAGATATTCTCTGAGTGTCAAAAAAAAAAAAACAGTTGATGAATTTATTTTTTTGTTTTACATACAGTAGTGATACAGCTTGTCATCTTTTCCCCTTGTTAAAATGAATATGAAAAACAAAAACAAAAAAACAAAAACACTTTACATGGATATGTATATATATCTATAATTCATCTCAGTTTAAAGCAACTCCAGATCTCAGGTCTATGGCAATTTGGTACCATCAAATTCTTGGAAATATAAATCTATTTAACTTGGGTACAGTACTTTTAGGTGACATCCCAAAAGAAAATAAATAATCCTCTAGGTGCAATATGTTGTAATGGTGTCTTGTATAGTAATAGTGTATTTTATTAACCTGTTTTGGAAGTAGTGTAACCTGATCTTTGTTTCTCTTTTTTGATTTCAATATGCCATGCCATGGAAAAAGCTACAGTAATTGAGATGCTTAAAGTGAGTGGACCAAAGTTAACCATCTGTGAAGTATTTGGAGGATGATGAAAGGGATTGTCCAGAAGGAGTTTAATGAGAGATGTCACTCCAGCCCTGTCTTGTGCTAGAAAGGAGGCAGAAATACTTGTTATGTAATAGTGTGTTATGTTGTCTCTTTTACAACATTTCTTTTAGTTGGATTTGCAGAGTCAAGGATAGTTGAGGATTAGCATAATGAAATGTTAGAGCTGTATGATTGGTAATCTATGTTCTGGTTTCCACACCTAACAAGGCTCTGCATCTTTGAAGGCAGAACCTGCAGATCTGAGTAGAGCCCACAAACTTGAGCTGGAAATAAGACAGATGCAACAAAGGACTGAGAATACTCTCTGAGCCAGGAAGATGCTTTCTTATATTAAAACAAACAAACAAACAAAACAACAACAAAATTAAAAATAAATGAACAAACAAACCAAAACAAATAAACAAAATATAACCCTACTTTGTTGCGTCTAATTTAGAGAGATTTTTTTAAAATATATTTTTTTAAAAAACAACAAGGCTAAGTTAACAGTGGCAGATACAGGAGAAAAAAAATCTGAGTGCTGGTAGTTCCTGGCTTCTAGAAAGAAGAGTTGAACTTGAGAAGAGTTGAACTTCTTTACTTATTATACTAGTAGGAGCATTCTGAATGTTTTCTCACTCTCCAGTTCAGAGAACATTTCCAGAAGGTTGAAGGTTGTTGCAAACCAGAATTTTCCTCCCCACTTTTTTTTTTTTTGTTTTTCCTAGATAGGAAAGGATGTAGGAAAGAGGTAAAAACCTTAAGAGAAGTCCATGGAGAAGGCCGTGTTCTTTTTTAACTTAGGCTTTTGTTAGTGAGAAACAAGGCATTACTGGAGCAGAATTGGCAACTGAGACATTAGTGCTTATGGTGAAAACAGAACCTGCTTTATAGTAATAAATACACAAGCTGTGCAAGCCATTGGCCTATTTAATTTTATTTTTGTGTTTCTGAGAGCAGTTGCTACGAGTAGATAAAGTGGAGAATGGGATTGCTGCCAGTTCAAGATAGACTTTATTTGCATATGCTATTCATAAGATGGAAAATGGATTGGTAAGACCATTGATTAATCATAAAAAGGACTTTAAATATTTCAGAGAAAGGTGAATTTGTCCAATAGAGAAGAACACAGATGAGGTAAATGATTAAAGGAATAGTAGGTTTGCAGCTAGTGAGTGAAATGTTGAGTGTTCCTCCAGTTGTATCCTGTTACCCAGTCTAACAGGACACAGCATCGGTGAGATAGGGTGACATAGTCAAAGTCCACCTGATCAACTTTTTTGTACTATGTACTATACAACAAATTTTGTACTATTAGAATGTAATATTTCATAGGAAAAAGAAGCTTCAGTCTTGAGAAGAATGTGATTGAATGCTAAAAGATTTATTATCAGAGGAGAAAAGAAAAAAATACAAGATAGACTAACCTGTAAATAATTTAGGAGACAATGTAAAGTAAAATTTAGCAGGTCTGAAAAACATGCATGTCCAATGGATAATATAGGAAAGACTGAATTTGCTATAAAGAGAGTCTGGGAGCAGTTCAGTTCATTCTAGAGTGTAAATATAGTGAAAAATTAGCTTGAGAAAAGCAAGGTGGAACAGGAAGATTATTTTATTTCAGAAAATAGAAGATAACACCTTTAAAATAAATATAGAACCTGGGAAGGAATTTTTGCTGTATCTATGATAAAATTTTCCTGTGGAATGATAGGATTGCTTTCATTTTTTTTGTTGGATTTGTTGGTTAAATTGTTGGGGGTTTTGATAAATATCAGGACAGTTGATTAATGTTATTTCTTCTGAAAACTCCCATTAAATTCAATAGGAAGAGAATTATTTTCAGTATTATTTAGATTTAAAATCTAAAATGGCATGGATGTGGTCTTAAAGACATAAAGAAACTGGAGAATGGTTCTTGCATATTCCCATAGAGTACACATACACTGAAAATTGATGGAGATAAATATTCTCTCTGAAAGCTTTATAAAATGAACATTGTCTCCTGTATTTTTATGTTTTCTAGCCCCACTGATGCTAGTGTATTTTGGGGGCACCCAGCAGAACTTCTCTGAGAAGGATGTTCGTTTTATATTTATAGAGAAAAATCTGACACCCCATGAACAACTCCACTGTAGGTGGAAGAGTCAGTATGCTAACCCCAAATTTTTTTCCCTCTTAAAAAAAGCAACAAAGAAACCCCCACTAAACCAAACTAACCAACAAACAAAACCAGAACAAAGCCAAAAAAACAACACAAAAGGTTTTTGAAAAGCTTCCAAAAATACTACAACTAAAACATTGAAAGCCAGAAAGAAGTGCATAGAAAGAAGAAATGCTGCAATTACCTAGGAAAAAAGAGAAATGTTTGCTTACAGGATCTTGACATAAAATTCATCCTTTCTGTACTTTCTATGGATTCCATTGAAAATTTTTTGGTGTTTTGTTTTTGGTTTTGGTTTTTTTTTGGTTATGTATTTATTTATTTTTAGCATGTGTGTATTTTTTTAACTTTCTAAGAAAGAAGTGTCTGGTAGTTGGTTTTTTGCCCCTTATATTTACATAAATATATGTACTGTAATGCCAATAATTTGAGTATACATGAATCTGGAGTAATTTAATTGTAGATAGAGTGTTAGACAAATTCTCAAATTTGAAAAAGAGAAAATTAATTTTAACATAACTATAATATTTGGAGCTGATATGAGCAGAAGAAAGAGGTATGGAAGTCTGAAGTTACTCTTAATTTCAATGGAATTAACTGGATTCAAGTCAGCAAAACAGGGAATATGAAGTTGTTATTGGAACCAATTCCTTTCTTGTTTGTTCAACCAGCAGAAGAATGTGTTTTCTGTTAATAAATGACATGTAGAAAATGAATGTAGAACAGACCTAAAAATATAGTTCATAACATAGTAATTTATTTCCTTGTGATGCTAGTAGTATAGTGTCAGAAATAATCAGATTAATTTTCTAGCAATTATTTTCCTGTCATTAACAGATCATTCTTTTTTCATCAATTACACATATGGTTATGGCTGAGAGACTAAGGAAAAAAAAACAAAAGCCCAGTCTTCCCCAGATGTTTCAGTGTTGACTATCAGGTATCACTAATGCCTTTCTGTGGGCCTAACTCTAATTTGTATGAAAATCCAGATAGAGATGAAAGTAATATATTAGTTGTACTGGAGAAAACGTTAAGTCAATTATACTCCTGCAAAATTTATAAGAACTAAAGTGAGTTTAAATTTGAATTGTCAAAGGAAATTTTACATGTATTAACCACTCAGTAACACCCATCCAATGTATCTAATTACATACTGGGTTTTGAACCACCATCTCCAAAGCAGAGTAAAAAAGTTTTCCTAAAATACTGTTCATAGACATTGCTGTGAATGACATGTTAAAAGACTTGGAGTTTTGAAGCTAAGGTGTCATCAAAAAAGAACCTAATGTTAATATAGTTTTATTCCTCTTCTGATGTGTATTAGAGCAAGATAGACTAAACATAATTTAGTAAAGAAGTTAGGAAAGCTGTCTTTGACATGACAAAATTAATTTTAGTCTGCAATTACTTACCCCAATATTAAGGAAATATTTTTTGGAACATAACTCCTATCTGTTATGAATCATTAATGTTGAAAAAAATATCATCCATTACTAATGAGACAGCTTAAAGCAAAGTGGAACTAAAACTGTAAAACAAAACAACAAATTTATAAATTTTAAAACTTGTTGCATTTATCTTCAGGGATAAAAGTTTTGGCTTCTTTATTCAACCTTCTTATATGCCATTTCAGAGGTCTATGTTCCAAGAACATTCCAATTCTTAGTGAAGTAATTTGCAGCCTAAGCCAAATTTCTCAAACTCAAGCTGTAAGATTTTCACTTTTTCTTGCATGTGTGAACTAAAAGCATAGTGAAATGGTAATACTGTTTATAGCATTCTACTCTGAATAAAATGGCATGGATACAAAAGGTTTATTGGATTCAGGGGGGTGCTGCAGGGTCACACATTTGCAGGATGTGTATTTAAGTCTATTTTAAAAGAATATTCTCTGCAATATGGACCAGAAAGGCAGAGTGACAGCTGCAATGTAAATACAAAACAGTTTGTGTTTTCCTGGAGCTTATATTATTGGTACAGACACTTAAAGATGAGCAGAAACAGAAAAATATTAATAGAAATATATAGGATAGAAATATATAATAGAAAAATATTAATAGAAAAATATTTAAAATTATTAGTTCAGCATATTCAAACTTTGAGCAAGCACAGTGCAAATTCAACTCACCTTAATCAGAACATTTGATAGGAACACACAAGTTTTGATGGAAATATTGTTGATGGGTTTCATAGCTTAATTCCCAAATAGAATTCCAGGTTACTACAGGAGAAAGTTACCTGACCTGGAGTAATTCCCATGTCTGAGACAAGCTGCATATTTGAAGCTCTACTTTTCTACATCCTATGATTAAAAAAATAAACAAATGAAATAACATCGGGGCACAGAAAGAAAACTACCTGGCTTTTAAGGCAGGCCAAGATGGTTTGTCTGGAGTTCATGAGACAGAAATAATTAATGGTAGAAATGTATTGTACTCTTTCTATACATGTTTCTTGGAGATTTAGCTAAGGAAATTATATTCATGCTCTTATTTGTTCTGTATGCTAATGACTTCCTATTTTGATGACATTAGGAAAAGAAAGGCTTGGGTTTTTTCTACTGTAGACAAATGGTATAGCAGTAAAATTCCTGTCCCCAAGTACATCTCACGAATTGAAATTGCTATTCCATTTTTTCTTTTAAGACAAACACTATCTATGTAGTTACTTATTCTGATTTGAGAGACTCCTGTGCCTAATTAAATGCATTTAAAATCCAAGCTCTCTGCTTTATAAAAACTACGTGGTCTACATGTAAACACTGTGTAAATAACATCTGAATAAAAGGCAAGGACACACATTAGGAGCTGCCAGAATTGTGTTTGTTGTGGCTGCCCTGTTAGCTGCCACTTGAACAGCTGAAGTAGAAAAGTACTGATCAACTAGTGCCAGCTCAAGTGAAAAATATGCCAGCGCAGAGAAAAGTTAGAAACAAACACAGAAATGGGTTCTACGATGTGCGCATATCTGTTGGTAGAGGGGCGAACAGAGCCATTTAATATGAAGCTGTGAATCAAATATTTCTCGTGATTTAATTTATTGGAGAAATAGAGAATCTAGTTCTTAGATTTAGTAACTGTCAGCTGATACTATTCCACATACTTCTACAGAATCTGATACACCATTCTGACTGCAATATTTTTTGAAAGGTTTTTTTATGATTATACGATATAATATGTTTCTAAAACGTTATGGTTGAAATGCAGATTGTTTCCTATGGTATAATACAGTAGGAACATGTGTGTGGCAGAGGGGTTGTTTTGTCTAGAAACTGTCCATGATAAAGATGATTGTGGGACTACAGTGTCTACCATACTATCTGGAGAACATTTATTTAAATGAAAAAAAGACTTCTCAATTGCTACTTATGGACTGAAAGCTTCTAATGGCTTTTTCCACACTGTTCAGTTTTGATATTTGCTGGGAAACTGCATGTTTGTATTTATCTGCTCTAAGCAGCAGATTATGTTTTACTGAGAGAAATTGAAAGTAATCGAACATATGTTAATATCCACTGGCAAAGATTAGTGTGTTATTTAGAATAGAAAAATCTTAAGGAAATTATAAATAATAATAGAAGGGTTTTTTTAAATTAAGTATCTACCCACCAATTTGTAAGTTTACCAAAGTGTTGAGATAGCATGCCTTTCATAAACTAACATGTGTAATGTGTGCATTACAGTATGAGTATAGTAACAGTGTAATAAGGCTTTCAGGCTAACCATTGATCAAACTACCTTTCCTATCTTTTTTTTTTTTTAAAACAAACAAACAAAAAAACAGTAATAGAGAACAATGTTAGATATATACAATTAAATTCTATTGTCTGTTATATAACTGTTGTGGTAGCACAGTTTAGCTCAGAGAAAACAAAGACATAAGAAAAATAAGAAGAACAATTTGTGCAATTAAAATTTGAGAAAAAAATAAGATACCTTTGGATGTGTATGATAAAATGGATTTTGGAGATGCTTATTTTTCCTTAAATAGGAAGAAAGCATTGGTTTTAATGGAAGAAGATGTTCTAAGGATCTTGAATTCTTTTGGAAATAAAACTGCAGCTAGCAATTTAATCTTTGTCTATTTAGAAATACTTTTTAAGGTTGGAAAGATGCCCCAGCCTCCTAAAAGAACTTAGGTTAGATCTTTCTGTTAACCTAGGGAAATACATTACAGCTGATCCTTTTTTTCAGCTATAATTATTCTTTAGAAGACAGGAACTTCTTCACTGAGTAAGAATAAAAGTATACAGGAAAGGGGACGGATACTGCAATCTGTATACTTATACAATAAGATAGGTTTTTCAGTTTTATAAGTTTCTGGTACACAATGAAAAGATGAAACAAGCTCCTCCAAAGAGGAGAAGTAATGGTAATTAAAATAACAGTTTACTAGGGGTATATAATAAACTTGCTTGAGAGTCTAAACCATACTATTTTCTAGAAGACATACTTTTATCTTGCTTCTAGGAAGGGGAAAATCTTCAATTCCTGAATTCAAGGAACTTTCTGGAAGATCATAACAGTACTTTCTGTCCAGAGAAATTGAGTCCGAGTATTTTTCTGAACATGGGGGGGGGGAGTTTTGTATGAAATAATACTGACATTACAATTACCTGCAAGTAATTGAATTAATAGTTATGGAGGCTTAAATGTATGTCCTGACTGATAGTGTTATATTCTCTGACAAAATCTGAAGGGTTAAAGTCATGGATCTCTTGATGTAATTTGGCTAGCAGACTGATGGGAACTATTAAATGAATATCAACTTTGTCAGACTGCTTCTAATACTCTTGCAAATCATATTCAATCATGCTGGTTAGTGAGACATTGATTAGTGTTGGAAGACTAGTGGTGAGCTTAAGTAGAGTGTGACTGGAACAGAGGAGCAGTTGCTTTTCATGAGCCATTATGACTGGTGGTCTTCAGATCCCTCAGAAGCCTTCAAAATGTCTAGCAAGTGGCATGGTAAAAGTTGGCCAATCAAATGGTTTGCATTCATTGCATGCATAGAGCATGTTAATAAGTGAATGACAGCCCTTATTTGCTCATATCAATCACATCTTAGAAAAATATGCAAGGGTTTCATTTGTGCAATTATGGAAACTAACGGACTTGAAATTCAGCTGGTAACAAAGTGTCAAGTCTTCCTGCTCACGCTGACAGATCTCTAATAAGTTGTCATCTTATATTTACTTTAAAAGACTTTATTGCAGAATATTGAATATTTTGCAAGGAGAGCTGATTGCTCTGGACTTCATGCTATTAAGCTGTTGAGAACAAGGTAGTAATAAGCTAAGACCTAGTCTTTTGAGGGGCAAAGACTTTATTAATAAACTCAGCTGAATTTTAACCATCTCTTTTTTGAAATGTTATTGAATGTGTCATACCAGTTAATTGAAATAAGTACTTGATATTGGGCTCTAGAGAAAATGTTGGTAATTATTGCAGCTCAAAGTTTAGCATTTCCTTTAGAGTTTAATTAACAGCATTATGATTTGTGTCATAGAGCAGTTCTAGACCTTGCCACTTGCAAACAAAAAGCTTTAGCACTGCTTTGATTGTTTCGTTGCTAGACAGAGCTTTTATGACAGGTTTGTTCAGCAAATGGGAGAGACTTTGGCTCTGGAGGTGGAGTTTAGGCATACATGCCTAAGAAACCCTTTCAGAAAGATAATCTTCTTGTAGCTACCTTACTCTAACTGTGACTGTGTTTTGAATCACGTTACCTATGATTCTGAGTTAAGATTCACAGTTTGAAAATCATTTCACCTTGAAACCTGTGCTCTGGCGACATTCAGATATAAGCCAAGAAGAGAGCAGTTAAGTTCTGAATGCTCCTAAAACTCAGTGCACATAGTTTAAAATCAGAGTAGAAACCACAGAAATTGTCATTCAAGCATGGCTTGAATATTTAGCTCAAGGAGATTCAGGTCCAGAGCTTCCAACTTTTTTCTGGTGTGAGCCATCATCATCCTGTAGCTGCCTGCTGCACAGATGCTATCAGGAGGTACCAAAAGAGAGAGAGAAGAGTGACCTTGACTCTGTAGCTTGTTAGGCACCCAACTAGGGACAGAGGCCTGGTTTCTAAAATCTTACCAGAGGTCCCTTTCTCCCCTTCTAAAGAATGCTTACCATTCAGCTACAGAGGTAGAGCATGTTCCTGATCTCTCCTACCCAATAAGAGAACACTTGCAGATGTTACTTGGGTGGGAGTGGGGTTGTGTATCAAACTCTCAGGTTTTAACACAGACAAGATGACTTGAGCTATCAGTTGCATTACATAAAAAATTAAGTAAAAGATTGCTACTAAATTCTCTATTCTGAGATACTAGTTCTGCACTTAGATTAAGGTAAATCACCACATTTATCAGTACAATTTCATCTTAGTAACTCTTACTGACTACTTGTAAACCAGAATATTTTCATGACTCCATTTCAATTTGTTTCAAATCTGGGATGATAAAATCAAATTCTTACAGGGGATCAGTACTGAAGGTCATGGCAGATAGTATAAAAAAGTAATGTAATAATGCAAACTGTCATAAACTTTCTTGTTCCCTGAAATTTACTGATACAACTTCATGGAAGTAAAAGGTTCTTTTAAAGATCGGTGTGTGTAGCAGAGCTCAGAAGACATGTACTTTCAGAACAAATTAATATTTCTAATAGTGAGTAACTATGGATTTTCACAGACAAACAAGCATGTCTGAAAATGTCTGCTTTTGTTTGAAACACTTCTCTCCATATCTAAACATTTCCAGACAAGTTTTTCATGTGACAATAAAATGCATAGTTCCTTTTACTTCCACTTATAACATTATTTCCCAGAATTTACAATATGGGAAATTCAAAATGTGTCTTTTAGTTAGGTGTTAGAAAATTATACCTTTGCATTAGAAAACATACCTTTTCACAATTCAAATTGCATTTGGTCAATAAAAGACTGTTTTCCTGTTTAACTCAAGACTCTGCAGTTACTAGTAGTGAGCAATTAATTTAGGAAGTTATTATGGAAGGCCATGTTTTCAAATAAGTCTCTCTACCTAGAAAAGGTTTGGGTATGTGTCTGTTACAAGTTGTGAGGTGTTAAGGTATTCAGCATTTCAGAATGTATGAGGCAGAATTCTTCTGATGTTTATAGCCTTTAAAAGGTTTCAATTCTCTTAGAACTGCTTCCTGGAGAGAATAACCTCATAGTTAAGAACAGAAAGTAGAACTGCAGAGCAAGTGCTTTGATGTGTTGGATACCTGATAGATTTTCTTTATATAAGATGACCTATAGTTATTGACAATACTTTTCTTCTAAGCTAGATTGGCAGAACTACCTGGAGTTAGCTTGTTTTGCATTTCACTTGATGAACAACAGAATATTAAGCATGAAGGAGGTAATTATACTGTTTGGTGTAAGTAAGGTTTACTGTCTGGGATGGCTATTCAAAACTCTACAGAAATTTTATTATACTTGCTTATCTCTTGTATGGGTAAGAGTTGATTTCCTTTAAACTTTAATGATTGTCTTTTTTTTTTTTTTTAATGGGTAGACAAACTTTATAAGCATGAATGCCTCTTATGTTCTTTTTAACCTTCTTTTGTTGTTCTTCAAGAAAAAAAAAAAATCAAACAAAATCTCCCAAACCAAAAACCACCTGACAATATCCTAATAGGACAGAGGAAAGTTCAAAGTAAAACATTACATGTAATACACAATCACGCTATTTGTATTTTACTTTCACAGCAGACCAATAAAATTTGTGAAAAGTAGTCTTAATTACTTAAAAGAAGTTTTTCCATACTGTAAACTTTAGTTTTGTTCTTTTTCCTTCTGTAACTTCATATGATACAATGCCCTTCTATAGTCCATGTGTTCCACCAGCAAGTAGGCATATATAACTTGCAATTTGTATGTTTAATAGGGTGAAACATAATATCTGTAAACTAGAAATGATATATTATAGCAGGCGTTTGTTTTCACACAAATTACTTTTTCCTACAAATTATATACTGAGTTATCTGCAATATTGCTTCATAAGAATTTGGTTGAGTTTCTATTACAGTCAACCTTTTGAACCTTATACTAACATCACTGCAATGTCAGAACAGAAGTTTTGTGAATCAGGCCAGAATTTATTTTGTTTCATCAGACTAAGTTTATAGGTTAGTAAACTTTTAGGGGTGTAACCTTAGGTAAAGCAAAGCTGGTATGGCTCCACAGGTAGCTTCAGCTTCATTTTTCATGTGATCTCTTCATAAATTAGTACTTGTTGATTTCCTAATATTCCTTTGTTTATGTTTTTGTTTGGTGGACTGCTTGGTTCAGTCTTGCAGTGTAAGGTAACACACCAAGATATGCTAGAAGCATCCTATTCTCCAAAGCCTTATTTTATCAGGTCACTGAGTATTAAGATGAAGATTTTTTTAAGAATGAAAACAAAGAACTTCTAAGTGACACAGAATATAAAGGTCTGAAAATGCATCTTACTAGTCCTCTTTGACATCCTTTCCTTCCAGACTATTTATTCAAACAACCTTCAGTGGTTTCCTATATGAAATAAACTCTACAATCTCCTTCAAGTCTATTTCCATCACCTATAAATTAAGACTTTTGGAGGCAGGGGCACAGGTCCCTCTCTGAGCTTCTCAGCTAAGCATGTAGGGTTGATGTTAAGAAAGGAGCAATCTTCGTTTTCCTCTAAAGAGTTCCACTTGACCTAAAGCTCATCAGTC
The DNA here is from genome assembly GCF_003259725.1 of Athene cunicularia. NCBI lineage: Eukaryota > Metazoa > Chordata > Aves > Strigiformes > Strigidae > Athene > Athene cunicularia. The sequence goes on from NW_020799098.1 coordinate 21,652,088, forward strand.
AGAAAAACACACAATGCAGCTGAGCAGCCTTGCTGAGCAGCTTTACACTTTTGAGATGAAAAATATATTATACAGTATTTATGACAGACTAGGAACAAACAAATCTTTAGATTGTACTTCCTATCATAGTGTTTTACTATCTCTGCCTTTGTAACATGGTAGAGATGCAGTCAAATATTTCGGTACTGTCTTTACTGGTTTGAAGAAGATCTGTTCTCTTTTTTGGACACAGAAGTTATCTATTATTTGAATAATTTATTGGTGTCAATATGTTTAATGGTTGGACTAGATGATCTTCAAGGTCCTTTCCAACCTAGATGATTCTGTGATTCTGTGTCTTAACAAAGAGTTTGAAGTTGCGTAATTCTTCATCTGCTTTATAATAGTTAACATGCAAAACCCATACATCTCAAGAGACCTAATCTTTCCTTTCTGTTCAACTGAAATTGTCAGTTGCTATCTTTTGGAACAGATTGGAATCACACTACATTTCCTTCAGATTTGTGGCATCCCACTATGTCTAGTTGATTACTTCGAGTTTGCAGTTCTCATTGATGGCTGAAATATCAGATTCAAAGGATGTCAAAGCAGTATGTGGTCAGTCTCTCTATATGCAAAATATTTGTGCTTTTTAGAAATTTAAGTTGGATTGACTGGAGTTCTAAATGTTATGTGCTAATGATTTAGTGCATCTTGTGAAAGCTATGCCTTAGGTGTATTTTACCTTTCCCTGAAAGATAAATTAGGTAAAACTGAACCAGTGAGAAATTCTCCCAGACATTTATACTTAGAGCCAGTGATCAGTCCTCTGGCAAAGCTTGTGTAGCTGAGGTCTCAAAAATTCCTAAAGAAGTTTTCAAAATATAGAATATTATAGAAAGCTGTATAAGATTTGTTTTGTAGAATAAAAGATGCCTGCAGTTAGACAAGTTTTCTTAGACTGACATACAATAAATGAGAGAATCTAACAACAGATAAGTTAAATGATGCTTGCGTTTTGTGGATTAGTAATGAAATTTTATTCCTGATCTCCTGTTTCTTCCATCAGTGTTACCTCTTAAAATTTGCCAAGTTATTTCTGTAAATCTTAATTTAGATTAAAACATCCCTATAAATAAAAATATTACAAATTAACAAGAATTGTTCTTTTATAGAATGATGAGATTAAGTGCTGTAACAGATTGCTACTTTATTATTCCAGAAGAAGATATAATTATTTTTCAAAAAGTTTCAACTAGAGGCAGAATATTTCTCTACTGAGTTTCAAACAGTTGTGGTGTAAAATACATTAAGTCCATAGAATCACTTAGTGACAGACAAAAATTATATAATCTTTTGGAATTTATCTGATGCTGCATCTCTCCAATGACTTTTAAACTTGTGGATTTAGTACATGCTATCAGTCGTAAAAGGAAAGAAACTTGTTTCTTTAATCTTTCTTTGTATATAGTCTCCATACACAGCTATTCTTGTAAATTACTTTTATGCAGTTACACATTTACTTATGGATTTAGTTTTAGAACACATAGAAGACTTGGGCAAATATTTATTATCCACTGTAAATTATTCCCATGGTGCTTGCACCCTGCTAGTGTTCTTTGTAGGGAGATAGGGATATGTGTGTTTGTGACAATAAATCCAGGGAGGAAAAGCATTCATATTAAGTATTAACCTATGTCAAAGATAACAGATTTTATTTGGGAATGGTTGACATGAGAAATAAAGGTGTAGAAAATACAAGTAAAATTAAGTGTGATCCCTTAAAGGAAAATAAGGGAGACCTGTCTCTCACAGACATTTCTTGAAGCATGAAAATTTTTTAAAGGGCATCCTAATTTATCCAGTTCACAAAGCTATCTGTGATGGCAGGAAAAGAATTTTTTCTTGAAATGGATGCTTTATTCTCTTTCTCCCAATAGCTGTTCAGAGTCTTTTGTCTATTTATATTAATTATTCTTGCTGTAAGAACAGTGCTGTTTTTCATTATTTCATTGGCACGAGAAGCCCTGATTCAGTTTTGCTGTTAATTTTGATCTTTCTGTAGCTCCTTAGTTTCAGTGACTAAAAGCATCAGTAAAGAGAAACAGAGAAAAATGCCATAAAATACTTATGCAGCAGCACAAATTAAGTTTAATAACATTCAAGATATTTGCAATTCCACTTCATATCTGTGATAGGGTAAAGCATGCACCAAGAGTTTGTTTAGCTGTTTATTGCACTGTTACATGTTTAGCAAGTTTTAACATATCTGGTGGGACAAAGATTTGCTAGTATACCTAAATAGTCTAATAAAATTTTCCTTCATACAGAGCAGAATAAAATCAATGTTAATTTTAATGCTGATAAGTATTTTTTTGTCAAAATGTTTTGACAGCATGTTAATTTTTTCGGTTACTTTCTATCTGTATCACTCAAAACATAATTTTCAACTTTGTTTAGCCAGCCACTCATCTCTGATTAGAAATAGAATATATCTGTATATGGCCATACTTTACCAGTACAATTAAATTAATTAACTTGAAGTGTAAGTTTCATGAATAAATCACTGGTGTCCACCACTCTGGACTGAGTTTATCCTATAGTCTAGGCCTAATTTAATGGATCACTATCAGAGGGGCTCTTTACAAAGGGGTATGAAAAATGCTCATCAGCTCTCTGCTGCTCACTCTTACATAAGGACCTGAAATATCCAAGTGTGATGCCCAGTTTCTGGTAGGACTTCATTTAGCTCTTGTATAAGTGTGCCATTCTCTTTGAATTATTCCAGGAAAATAATTCAATCTTCTGACTATGGTGTCTCAGGTGACCGATAATTGTGCACACAATATTTTTGCCTTGAGTTGCAGCTTCAGAGTTGACCCAAGTAGAAACCAATTGTACCATCTTAGAGTGAATCTACTATTTGAATAAATTAGTTATACTCCAGTGTACAATGCTTTATATTCACAAGAACCACAATCCCAACTGGCATCTCTATTATGATCTCAGAAAGGAGCCAGAGACTAAAACACTGTGCAGAGAACAATTTTCTACTGAATATTTTTAATTTGGGAAACCACATTCTGAATGGCCTGGAAAGAAGATGCCTGCACAAAGTATGTACCGTATGATCTATCCATGATACATTGTGAGAGCAATAGTAGGCAATGACCATTTACTAAAAGGAAATAACAGTTTATTGAAAACCTGTCTGAAATAATAACTGCCAAAATACCGAATTACTCCTTCTTGCTTAACAATAATTGTCTTTCAAGTCAGATGAAATTTATAGATTTGTATTTTTCTGTCTGGTTCAGTTTTGTAAACTTGTTTTCCTCTTTTACTACTTTATGCTGCCCAACTCCTATATTTGACCCTTTAAGCACTAGTTTTCTGTCTTGTTCAGATTTTAAAAAGAAACAAGCTGCTAAGTGATTATGACCACTGCAACTGATATTGGGTAGTTTAGCAGAAAAGACTGAGTTTACACTGGGAATAAAGAGAATTATTTTATTTTCCTATATTGTAGTCAATACATTTAGTACAATAATATCTTAATTTCCTTCAGTATATGTACTCTTAAAAAAAAAAAAGTGTTTAACCTTCCTGTTAATAAATTTTACTTAACTGGGTTTTATGCTAACCTAGCAGATATAATCAGGGTTTTTTCCTACCTCTTGTCAAGAACTTAGCCATGCATTGCAAGTGGAGAAAGCTTAACATTGTCCAGTTTCAAATCTTTTGTCAGTTTTACTGGAGTCTGAGTGAAAGCATAAACTAATAATGTAAGAATCTTCTTGATATTCAAATGAGTGAAAAAGATGGAGATTATCTGATTCATTCCTGAAAAAGTAGATGTTGGCTATGAAATAATAGTCCAAAGTATGGGTACTGCACTTCTTAAGAAGTCTGGAAACATCACAAGCTGAGGAACAATGAAGTATTTTCTAAGGTTTAAAATTCTATGGATGTGGGTATACGCTTTGGCAACCAAGCTAAACAAAAGCATACTGACTAGTTTTAATGTGCTGCAAAACAAAATAGTGGATAAATTGCAATATTAAAAAATCTTAAACCAAAAGTATGGATTCATTGAAGAGTACTTTCACTGGAGTTACTGCTGACAAAAATTATTCAATTTTTTACTTTGGTGCTAGGAAATATTTTAGATATTTTGGAGGAATACCTCAAGAAATCTTTAGAGGGATATTCTCAACTGTCTACTCGAGTAAGTGGCTTAGGAAATCTGAAGAAATGTTACCTGGTAGCTGGAGAAGCAAGCAAATACTTTCATCTCAGGGATGAGAAAGACAGATCATTACTAATATGCTTAGACATCCTTTTTCAAGTCTAATCTTGCCTTTAAATTTTATCAAGACAGAGTTCTATTTGTAAAGTAAAATTCTGTTTCTTTACCTCCTATAACTACTGGGTGAATGAAACACTGTAGTATGCTTATGGTCAAGGGCAGGGATCAAAAAAACTATGACACAACTACAGGATCCATTAGATTCCTCATCTCACATGGATTGAGACTGCTATTTCTGACAGGCTTAGACTTTGCAAGTAAAACTTGATTTTTTTGACTTCTCTGTTTTGTTTCATTGAAGCTATTGAACCTTCTTCTATATTTTCTACTAGTATATATAAAAAATCATCATCCTTTTCAATTCTACAGTGAGATAGACCGTGATACTCTAATCTCTTTTAGTATAACATCCCTCTGATTCATGTGTATGATTACAGTCTATCTACTGTACATGAACAAGGGGAATTAGGGCTGTGGTTAATACTTAATTATTAATGGACTGCAACCCAGATGAATCTGTCATAAGTATGTAACCATTCTGAGCTGATGTTTGTAATTAATTCACTAGCTGTAATCTGCACGCACAGCTGAAAAATCAATAAAAAAAATAATGAAAAAAATCCCTTTGAGCAGCACACAAAACACACTGAGAGATTAATTATTTTACTGTATTTGTCTTGTATTTGTCCCTACATTTTCTGAGGTGTGAAGACTTTTCCACATACTCTAAAACAAAAACAAGCCAAACACTCTCCCTCCCCTGCATTATCTCAGTGAGAAAGTACCAGCACTTATAAGAAAAATGCAGACTTAGATGGATTAATTCTGGGGTAGATTTTATCTCTTCTAGGAAAAGTTGAGGGTTGCAAAATAGTTGATCCAAGACCAGGGTGACACTATGGCTCATGCAACTGACATGGAATAAATGACAAGAGTCTGTAACTAGTTAATCAGTAAATCATTTCCTTCCCCTGTGACAGGTGGAAGTATTACCATTTCTACCTGATTTTTATGATTTTATACTTCTGCTGTGCTTCATGATTAATGAAGATGAGTACTATATTTTGTAAAATTTACCCCATTTCTTCTGGAGTATACTTACACAAACAGGAAAAACATGCATTCATGCAATAATCAATGTTTTTTTATTTCTGCTTTTAAAATTCATTTAGTCTTGTGTCATGTAGATCTTCTGCTGAAGGTATGAAAATGCACTCTTCATACTTTTCAATTCACTGAATTGAATTAAATTTGGTTCTGTATCCCAAAGCTTACTAATAGGATTAAATAAGTAAAACTACAAATTTATATGTGTATTTGTGAGAGAAACATGTATGATATGAACAGATTAGGATTATTTTCTATTGTGTGGGATAAGGTTCCCTTTATGTGACATAAAAGGTTAAATGGATCCTTCACAATTGCTATATTTCTTCTTACAACTTCCTCTTGACAGCTACTAAAAAGACAAGTAGTCACAAGTTATTTGTTTCTGCTTCATGCTGAGCTCTACGTTATTTAAATGATCATTTTCATGCAGAGCATGGAGAACTTTCTTCTTCCCTCCATTTGAAAATAACATAATATAAATTAGTACAGTTTCAGCACATTTTACTGTTACTGTTCCAGTTTAACCTTCGAGGGTCTATGACTTGTAACAAAATAAACATTACATGAGTCACACAGAAACCTCTTGGGAACATGAGTAATTCCCTTTTATGAAAACAGTACTACTATTTAATATAGGTTGTTATATATATGTTTTTTAATATATGAGAATGAAATAAGGTCCAGAATCCATCAATATGTTGCTGCATGAAATAGAACTGTATGAAGCATTTTCAGAATGCAGTGGTTTTATCAAGATAATCAGTTCAAGTTACTATCTCATGTGGCAGAAGGATTCTGTAAGGAAAAAGTAACTCACTGAAAAATATGACAGAATATCAGTATTCTCCCTTAAAGTCAGTTCTTAAACTGAAGAATTCAACCAGGACTTCGTTTTAGTTTGAGCTCTTGTCCATATTCACAAGCGGTTCAGTTTTGCTGTTTGTTTGGTTGTTGTGTCCCGTCCCCCCCAACTTTACTTGTGATAAACCATTAAGCAGCCATGCGTGGAGGGGGGGTGTGCCTTTTTAATTAGTCATCCTTTGAGCATAAATGTTAGTCATATCTCGTGCATTTTTATATTGTTTCAACAAATATTAAAAACAAACTTGCAGCTGTCATCACTGTTTTTTTCTGTATGTTCAACTTTCATTATTGATTCTGGATATCCTCTGAGATCCATGTAAGATATCCATGAGATCTAATGACACTGAATGTCTTTTGGGATTGTGCTTTTAGTTTCTAAATGGAAACAATGAATTCATTAATATTCCCTAGAAAACATTACCTGGAGTATCTCCAAAAAGGAGTTGCCTTTTGAATGAGATATAGGCATAAATTGGAGATGAGGAGAAATCCTATAACCTTGTTTTCTCTTCTGTGGCAAGAACACTGGTTTACTACCTGGTGTCCATTCACGATTAAGAAAATACATTATTAAATCCCTATAATCAATAAAAAAATTAAAGGGGAGGCACAGTATACAGCTGAGATGAGCCAATAATGGCTGTTAGCTACTCTGTTCCCTTAGAACTCCTGCAGTCCCATCACTTTGACATGAGTATCAAGGAAATTATGTTGACTTTTGAGCCCTGATTCAGAATTTTCTTAAGTAATCTTTAGGAGAGCTGACATTCTAATTGCTCCACGAATTGTTTCAACTCAGAGTTTGTTAAGCACTGACACTTCTTACTAAAAAAAAATAAAGGTATGTAATTTGACACAGTGACAGATTAATACTTTAGCATCAGATTGGCAGAACAATTAGACAGCTTAAAATTTTCCTACATCTTAATGTCTGTGTTACTTCAGGAAGCCATAGTAAGTCCTACTTTTCTGAAGGATATCTTGCCATTTCAGTGATAAAAGTAAATCAGGCTATCAAAGGATTTAACAGGATTACAAGGAGTCTTGTAGCAATTACATGCAAGTCTAGAAAATTAAAATATAGGGAATTTAAGCCCAGCATGGTGTATTTTGTACAGTACTCGCCACTGGTATCACATAAACTGATACTTCTTAGTCCTCATTACATATATATGAAATTGGTTTTGTGAATGAAATTAAATAATAAAGTCTGAACTACAGGATAAATACAACTTAAACAACGGAAAACTGTATGTTTCTAATGTGCTTTCTTTTATATTATAATGTAATCAGGGTTTAAAATTAATATTTGTCTAGAATTATGTCTGTAGAATTTGATTTCACTTACACATAATATTGTATGCAACCTGTATTGTGTTTCCCCACTGACAACCAACTGATTAGTATAATATGGGCCTGGAAGAGTACTAGGTTTTTAGTGTTTAAAAAAAAAAAAAAAAAAGCCATAGGTATGTTTTATATATAAATAGTCTTTAAGACAATTGTGAAATACTGAAATTCCTTGAATATCAAAGATGCAATGTTACAAGAGCTGGTACAATAATTTTTAGGTAAGAAAGATTTTATGGAGTTATTCTATAATTAGAGGAACAGATAAAGAATATTGTACCATAACCTGCTGGAGGCAATAGTGATAGAAATAACCATGGAATCTAAGCCAGGAATTTTATTGCTTTGGTAATATTTCTTTGGTAACATGTCTGAGTCATGTTAAAAATCTATATAGTCTGGTATAGTCTGATTAATTAAACAGAAGAAATACATCACAATCTTATACACTCTTTATCCTATTTGATTCTGTTCCTCCCTAAAGCAGAGGCAGGTATTATGTAAGCTAAACAAAACCAAAATTTCATATAAGAAGTAAACACTGTTGAAATTTTATTCTTTACAGAGTCTCTCTTATAACAGTTTCAGGTTTAATGGACTTCAGAGGCATGATATTTGTTTTGCACCACTACAGGTGGAAGCAGTATTCAGTCTTTACCTTCTTGATGAAACTGTAAAATGGAATGGATGTGTTGGGACTCAGAAAAGAAAATTTTACAAATCTTAGGTTATCACGTTGGAACCTGAGAGTGGGTTGTTGGGTGTTGGCTTTTTTTTGTTTTGTGGTTTGTTTTTTTTTTTTAATAGCATTACTTTCTTTTTATGTATTCCTTTGATTAACACTTGTCTTAAATGGCCCAAGCGTTTTGGGTTTTTTTGTTTGTAATTAACATAAAATTTTAAGGAGGATGTCATTCTAAAATGGACTTTTAGTTCAACATAAATCCAAATTCTAAGGTTGATTTGTTACTGAACAAGTCAAGAATATTAATCAAAAAACATTTAAGGATTGGACTGAGGCCAAAATACATAAATGTTAGTACTTGTATTAACAGAATTGCAGAGCTGAAGGGAACCTGTAGAGGTCATTTGGTGCATCCTTGCTTTCCTAAGGTAGAATTAGCCACGTTTATAATACCCTTGAGAGGACATTTTCTAGACATTCATAAAACCCTCCCAGTGATGAAGACTCTATAACCTTCCATCACAACCTTTGGTCTCATTTTTTTTTTTCTAATTTCTAACCTGATTTCTCATTGTTCCAATCAAGCCATTACTTCTGGTACTTTCCACTATGGACATGCAAAACATGTTCCCACTTTTGCTTTAGTGCCCTCTTGCCTTTTAGGTACATGAAAAATGCTATTTGCTCCTTCAGCTGCCTTCTCTTCTGGTTAACTTGCTTTCAGTCATCTAGCATGAGCTTTTTTCAGATGTTAATCAGCTACTTTCTATTTTCTTATGGTATTTCTTTATTTGTTTGTTTTATTTTTATTAGTTTTATTGGGAGAGGACTATATAGTATCTCATGTTTGCTTTGACAATTCCACTTCGGTTTCTTGGACTTTTGACATGTTACAGAAGTCAGTCTTGATGTTCTTAATTATTTAAGGGATACTTTTATTTTACTATTTTTCGAGTAAATTATTGAAAACACAAAGTTTCATTCTGTGTTCCTTTTTCCTAGTATAACAAAAGAATAATAAGGTTTAAAATTTGTTCTTTTATATCCTTCTATCATACCTCCTCTCACAGTATTAATCATTCAATCAATGTACATGTAATCCTTTCTGTATTCTGAAATATTTTCTTAAGCACTGAAGAGAATTTCAGAATTGGGCATGATATACATGAAATTATTCTAAGTCCAAAAGCAATTAATGTATTCATTACTTCAGTGCAGTTGGCATATCTCAAACGGTGCATTTGTGTTTGACTTTATTCAGTTTTAGAGATGGCATGCACTATCTCTGCAGTATGTGATAATGCCACATTCAGAATGACAGCAGTCCAAGCCCTGGGGCACTAAATGCTTCTTGAGATATGTTCAATTGCTGTTTAACTGTATTTAGCCTAAGGTGCAGAGAAAGAAAGTGCTGATGCCTTCAAACATGTTTAAGTATTTTAATAGTCTTGGCATGTCAGAATATGCCACAGAACTAACTGGGGAGCAGTTCCTGAATTACTGCAATTAGGATGCAGGAATTTCAAAGACAGTACTACTGTAGCTGTGTATCACTATAGTTTAGGGTTTTTTTCCCCTCTTAAACAGTGATTTTCTACAATATGCACCCTCTCAGCTGTTTTCTGCATTATTGTTCTCTGATCATGTATTTAATCCTTGTTAGGCTTTAAGAATTCTAGCGTGTCTCCAGTCACACAGCTCATAAAACAGACAACCGTTTAATATAAAAGCTATGTAAATGGACTCCTGTTTAATTACAGTCTTACTGATGTTTCTCTTGAATTTTGGATGGTCCTCTGAATATACTATATTTGTGTACAGAGTGCAATAAAAAGTGGGATGAAAAGTGGCTCATCTAAACCACAGTCTCTATCATTACTGTATGACAGCTCCTATTCCTTTTTCTTTTTTCACAATAGCCTGGAACTACTGCCCAGGCATTCTTTACAGGTTCCCAGTAACTGGAACCATGCAGGGATGTTATGGGCCCATCAATGGGAAAAGGCAGCAAAAACTGCATGTAGTCATTGATTAATCAGATACTATTTAGAATCCATCTGCTAGTGAGTCCTCATATCCTGCGGACCAATCTGCATGGTTACAGAAGTACTGCTGTAGCACTGTACTGTAACTTCTCTAATAAAAGGTCCACAGCTCAGAATGCTTCCTGGGCACAGAGTTCTTTCTGGGACTTCTGGGAATATTCAAGTTACTTATCTAGATAGGATGTCAGTATTGCTGCAGAGGGTTTTCAAAGTCCAGGGACAAGTGGAACAGAGCTTTTAGCAACTAAGGTACATCCAGAGTCTGTTGTTACCACAGGCTTTGCGTGTAGTTTGCAAAATCTGGGTTTGTATAAAATAGAAAACTGCTTGTTAAAAAATGTGTGGAGAAGAGCTAGAGTGAGTATGTTAAAAAAAAAAAAAAAAAAAAAGCACATAGCTTGACTACTGCGTTCATAATACTTTCTCTGTACTTGATGAAATATGTTGACCTTTGGTAAGGAATGGGAAGAGAAAATAATGGAAAATTACTTAGTTGGAATATTTTAGTTGTTAATTTTTTGGCTTTAAACTGGATATAGAGCATCATATTTCCCCTCTCCACACTGCCATGGTAGATTCCTTTTTTGATAACAAGCAATCCTTCCAGCCCTAAAGCAAGAGTCAGCTACAATCAGCAGAAACATGAACATACATATAAATAACTCAATCCATTTGCATGCAAAGTTTTATGGAAAATATAAGCTATTACCATTGCAGAAATTAGCCATAAATGTTTAAAGATCTGTTGGATTAATGATAAAGGGTTTGGGGTTTTTTTTAAGTTATAGTTATCAGCTAACTTTAGAAACTGGTGGAAGCTTATATCAGATACAAAGAGAAAATGTGAGATACTGTAAATTAGTGTTCTCCAATATTTTTTTTTTAAGCTTAAGTCTAAGCAGTTGCAAGTGAAGTCTTCATTAAAAATATTCACTTTTTAAATTTGCATGTATACCTAAAAAGTTGTCTAAATATCTGCATTCTAGGGAGTGTGTTTACGGTGGCTTTGTAAATAGCCAAGAAATACATAGTTCTGATGTAGACACACCATAAGAGGATATATTTGAAAACAGTTTAAATGCTATCTTCCATTGTAACTTTGAAGATAATTTTATGCAAATAAAGCTTAAATCTGAGTAGTTGCATATAAACAGTTAAAACCTAACCCTAAATCTACAAATTTCTGTATGACAAGAAATATCATCCCTCCGGGTTTACTTTCTCACTAATTAACATTGCGATAAAATTTGTTTGTTAATAACAAGGATTTTAAGCACCTATTTCAGTCAATTTCCAGGTGTGTAACTGTGGTAGAAATCTTTTGTATGCTTCCTTGATGATTTACCAGTTGTGCTGACAAATTCTTTGCTGTGTCATATTCCATTAGGCTTGTCAGGTAGCAGTGTGGTTGTTACTAGTGTTTAACTTCTAAAATGAGAAATATTTTAAAAAGTGCGTCACTTAGAGACAGATACATTTGGATGTAGATTGTGCTAGAGGACAAAATTGATTTTTTGTTTGTTTTCAAATTCAGAAATTTTTCACAACTTCATGGGCTAGATAACTTAAAAACAGAAGCATAAAGCCACTACTCTGCAAAAGAGAGTCAATCTGTTCAGGGAAGTAGCAAAAATACAGTTGTATTATTTAACTTGGGAGCTGAAGTGGTGTGTTACTTTATTCAAAATGAAGGTTAAATCTCTGTGATCTACTGCAGTGTATAGAAAGTACTCAACTTTTCCTTAACTGACTACTTTAGGTAGTGGTAATAGTTTAGTCCTGACAGCACTGGATGTTTTAATGATCTTCTAATATAACACACACACACACACACACACACACACTGTTCTCTCCTTCCCTGTGTTGCTTCCTACCCCACCAAATGTTGAAGTTATGTCCACCTTTTAAACAGAACAGCAGTTAAAATGCAAAAGGTTTCAAAACATTTTAGATTAAATGTGTGCTTCAATGCTGTACTGATTCAAGCTCTTAGAACATATGCAAGAAAGCAGTGGAGTAGAAGGCTACATTAACTGTATGTGCCAAATATTAACTGAAGGGTGTTTTAGAGGGAAATATATCACGCTGGCTCTGAGAGCCTGAGGGAGGCGAGGCTGCTGCTGCTTTTTCATGTCCCTAGGTCTAACCAGTAGCAAAGATGAAGATGCATTCCCAGTAGGTACATGCACAGAGCACACACATGCACCAAATATATACACAATTGCCCACAAAGATCACACTCAGAGCTTTCACAGGAATACAGACAGCACCAGTGACCTCATTCTGTTTCCCTCTTTGGCTGGACAGGATGGAAGTCCATTAGTGAGAGTGAACATGCACATATGTATACATGTAGATGCACACATAATAGACAGCCCATACTCAGGAGTTAGAAAGGAAATTAATAAAAAGATAGGACAGATGGTGCTGATCAGGCACAGAGCACAAGCAGACAAACTTATTAGCCAGCAAACTATTTACACGTGACTGACCCTTTTATCCCACTATCTCCCTATTTTCCCATTCGTGTTCCTCCCAAAGCCATCTAAAACCCTCCCTTGACCTTGCTTTGGGTTCTCCCCTAAACATTGCATAATAAATCCTGTGCCATCCCAAAATGCTTTTCCCCCATATTCCATAATGTGTCCTACATACCTAGGCAGCAATCCCTCTGTTAGGCAGAAAAGTGATCTGCAGACCAGCTGCCAAGGACTCATGGTGATGAGTTTCATGCCTGGACAATGGGGCTGATGGCTCTGTTAGGCATAACCCTAGGAGAGTGTGAACAAGGTGGTTGTTCCTCCTGAGTTCTTGATTTGGGTTCCTATCTGTCACTATACACACCTGTGCTCCTATGAGCCTGGGAAGATGGACTTTTGATGGGCTGATGGCCACTGTGATGGGCTTGGGAGTCGCCTGTCAGGGTACTATTTGGGTTAGTATTATCCTGCTAGTGTCTCTATCTTCACACCCACAAAAGAGATCAAAGTTCTCCAACAGGGTGTGTCAGCCACATGCTTTTCTTAGAGGTGGTTGCTTCATAAAACGATGCTATAAGGCTGAATTGTACAAGTCCTTATCCTTTGCAGTAAGGAACTCTAATATTTGTCCAGAAGTAAATAACGGATGCACTACAATGTAAAATGCTGAATTTTCAACTGCATGATTCAAGGACCATTAGTGGGGGAAGGATTTTTATCAACCCAAGTAATGCTGGCTCAAGATTTGTTTGCACTAAAAAGAAACCATCAGTATAAGAAGACATTTACAGTTTCAATCTGGAAAATAAATGAACACTGCAACAACAAAAAATCCCTTTTTGAGAAACACATACTCCTATGTTATAAAAAAAGTTCAGACACATTGCCTTGATAAGCAGTTGCTAAGGCTCTTCCAAAGTCATAATTGAAATACTGGTAGCAAGCATAATGTTTAATGGTCATTATCTGGAAATAAGGTGCTGTTTGAAGAGTTTATTGAGATTTAGATGGGAAGGGAATTTGCCCCGTTGTAAAAATATGAAGAAGGTTTGTCTATTTAAAAATCAAAGCACATCAGGTGCAGCTCAGCATGTAATTATGCTTCTTACGTTTAAGAAGTGCCAGAATAATACTAGATTTAGCTGACAAATGGAGAATTTTCCTGTTACAGTCCCCATCTTTTGTCTATATCTGCAGAACACAGTCATCTGAAAATTGATAGGCTGATAACTGTCTATAGTCTTTGAATTCTTCATAGAAAAAAATGTGGGAATCATGGCTGAGTCTAAGTGCAAAAGCTTTAAAAAGTACAAATGGGAAAAAAAAAAAACAAAAAAACAAAAAAACAACACTCAGTTCCCTCCTCCAGGCCTTACACATCTTGGTTACAGAGTTACTCCATTATCTAGACATCAGTGCTGTTTTCCTCATTAAAAACAGTCACATATTGATATATGGAATATTACACTGTATTTAGAATACATATAGATTTTATAAAAATTTTGACAACTTTTAATAATAAATAATATGCAGATGCTTTACAATAGTGCAATTACTAATTAAATGAATGTTGAAATGCATGAAAATTATCAGGACAGGATAAACATAAATCTGACTTTCAAGAGCTTTTACAGTTTTATCAGGAGTAAATCCACAGATGCTGAAATGAAAAATGCTTGCTCTCCAAGCACCTGTTGTAAATATTTTAAATTAAAACAGTTTATTCTGGATGGTGCAAAGGATTTGTTAGTTGCTTTTTTTCTTTTTAAACCTCAGCAGTGGTCTTTATGAATTGAAAAATATTTCACAGTTGGAATTGGCACTGTTTGAGAGGGGTCATCTGGCATCCAAAAATCAAACAAAAAATAGACAAAATAGAAATAACAAAATGAAGGCTGAATAGGCCTTTGAAAATTATTTTATAAGGCATAGGTTATTACTGGTAAAATTACTATTCGCATGAATTTGGGTGTTGTAGTGGAAAGGTAGAAAGTTGCCACAGCCCATATGAAGTGCCTGACTATGTTTCCATGTTGAAGCTCCTTGGTCCTTTTAAAGCTAATTGATTTGTTATAAAAGAAACTGAAAACTTTCATCAAATAACTCATACGAAAGTCATATACAATAAACTGGAAAAGCTAATTTACTTGTTGATTTATGTTCCTTGTCAACTTTGTTTGAAAATCATGTTATTACTTTGTAGGCTGTTCCAGTTATTTCTTGTAGACCATAAAGTACAGTATAACTGATTAAAAGTTTCAGAATCTTACCTAGTGTTTAAAAGAGTTGAGGTAGGTTTTTTTAATTCAGTTGTAATGCAAGTATCCAAATTCAAATCTTAAAAACTACCTGTGTTTTTATCAGGTAGAGACAATCCTACAGTCTCCTGAACTTTGCTAGTTTTCAGTGAAAGCTCTTACAAGTACTGTAGCTAGAAAGCTTAGACACAGTGATCTGGAACAGGACACATTCTAACACAAGTGACATTTAAAACAGTGCATCTATTCAGGCAGCACTCATTCTCCCTGTCCCTCCACATGCACACACAACATGCAGAACTGCTTTATCCGTACATGGTAGGTTAAGTTTATAACCAATAGCAGGGTTTTTGTATGGTCCTACTAATCACTGATTGTACGATTAATGTAACATACTGTGTACTAACAATGAATGCCCAATTGTCAGAAATACAAGTAGAGGTTTACATGATGTACAAATTGAGTCTCATTATCAATAACAGAGCTGCTCACTCGCAGGGCATTTAAGTGTGTTCATAAGTATTTGCAGGGTGCAGGGCCTTGGGTTCCTTTTATATAAATTCTAAGCATTCTTTTAAAAAAATTCAAGGAAAGGTATTTTTAATAATTTCAAGAAAATTGACAGTATGGAATTAAGTGCTTGTTTGATTCTTTTAGACATCAATATTCATTCAGTACCTAATGCCAAATGCTTTTGAGATTGATTTACAAGCACAGGAAGTGGCTTAACAGTCTTATTTTTCAGTTCTTGAGGTTGATGATCTGTACAGATGTTTGTTGCCTATGGGCATATACAGTGTAAAAAAACAAACAAACAAAAAAAACCCAAAAAAAACCCCAAACAACCCTATTACTGTGGTTTTTATGGCAACATTCTTACAAAGACTTTTAAAAATACCTTTTGTGAATTTAAAGATTCTCAGTTTCACTGGAAGTCATTGCAATATTCTTCATTTGTAAAGACAACTCTATTTTACTTTCAGATTCAAGGCCTCTACCAGATGTAGCCCTGACAGGGAAGTGTACCCGAGAGTGTGATGAATATGGCCACTCGGACTCCTGCTGGATGCCAGTTCGCACTTCTCCTGAAAGAAAGCAGAAGAGCCAGCCAAAACTCTCCACTTTCATGCCTGTTGATGAACGGGGCAGTCAGGAAAAGCTGGCCAATGGAGAAGCCTCCCTCATGGGTGATCGCAACAGAAACCTCCTTAACAAAAAGTTGACCTCATCCTATGAGACCTTCAGTGCGGCTAGTTTCAGCAAAAATGAAGAAGGCAATCCAGAGGATATCCCCCTTACACAGACAGGGGAATACAAGCCATCTCCTGTCAATACTCTAACTAGAAGAGAAGTTTACCTGTAGGTTAAAAAGCAGCAACCAAGCTCTTTCATATTCTAAGAAAGAAAAGGGGCAAAAGTCTTAAAATCAAAACAATTTTAACAAAAAATAAGAAACTAAAAAGAGGGGGCCACCAAAGAGACAAAAGATCCGCCTGCCACTTCTGCCTCCATAGCAGGCATTTAATTATCCTGTCTGCCTGACTATAATGTACAATGTAGAAAATGTTGTTACTTGCATGTCTAATTCTCCCTCACTGATTTTTATTTTCCTAAATCTACAGTTGCAAATTCCTCCCATAGTAACGAGCTTGATTGAAAAGAATACAACACACTGTTTTTTCCCCTCTGCAGAAGCATGAGTTAAGCCACTCATTTTGTTTGATTGTCATCTGGCTTGTTGAGGATAACAGGTCAGGGAAAATGTATTCAAAGCATCATCTGAATATTGCTGATCCCCACCAGGGACAATCCTTCAGAAACCATACAGTTATAGAGATAAATATAAAGGAATAATCATTAATAGGCACTTTGTGAAGACCACAGCTTTAATATTCTCACCTCTCATCTGAGGCTGGAAGCAACAGAAATACATTCAGCCTGGGACTGAAGTCAGAAACATGGCATACTTTCCTATGATTCATGAACTCTGGTTCTGTTTTATCCATAGAACAAATGTGTTCTTGCTGTGTCTCTCTCCTTCTCTCTCTTTCTCTGTAATGATTACTGCAACGTAAACACAATTAGTAACACATATACTGTAGGATAGTAATGATAAACTGTTGAAATCATTATTTTGGGCAAGACTAACATCTAGCTGGAAAGATCGTAATAACAAAAAGGCCAAAGATCACACAATGGATCAGGGGAACTGCTAAGTATCGGGGCTTGGCTTAGAAAACCAATATATTCACAAAACCACACATGTACTCACAACACACCTTCAGTTACATTTTGCACAGCAGCATACTTCACAAGCCCAGATGACTTTTTTTTTTTTTTTTTCCATTCAGTTGAATGCCCAAAGGAACTGATGTGGGGTTTTTTGTAATGACATGATATGTTGCAGCAGATGCTGCATATGATATGCTGCATATGCCAGTTCCAGGGAAATTTTAAGATCAAAATTAAAAGTGAAGAGTAGCGATAGGAGGCTGTGTTAATGAGAATGCTTGGTAGGGTGGAAAGGGTGAACAATCGGATGATGCAGTGACAAGAGAATATTACAAGTCAAATACAAAACCTTCTTTCCAGAGTGTAAGGAGTGATTGCTAGGTCTTTTGTCATCAGTGTTGCAGATTACCAATTGCTTCAATTATGTCAAGGATATAATGAAGGTTTTCTTGAAACACAAGTGCATTAAAACCAAGAGAAGTGCAATACTAAATGATGTCAAGACTCAGAATATTTAGGCTAGGTAGAAAATGGTACTGTGATAAACAGTGGTATGATACTCACCTAGCAGGCGAAGGCGAGTCAAAAGGAGTCCAAGCTACTGTGATATGCAAGAGCTCTGGGCTGTAACAATTCTCAAGGTGAACGCTTCTTGACAGGAAGAGGAAATTAAACAGATTTTTGTGCAATAAAAGCAACAAAACATGCAGAACTTCAACCAGTTGCTTTGTAGCTGATGCTGTAGTAATAATGACAGACTGAGCTCAGACATTCAGATGAGAGCGACAATCAAACAACACAGCAAGGACAGCTCAAGGAGGAAAGCATTCAAATCCCTGGCTGTTTAACCTGGCGTTAAGGCATGACTAGATGGCTCTTTAGTATACTGTAGACACAATGTAGCTTTGGGTAGTTTCTTGCTATGAAGAATTGCATAGAAATAACCTTAAACAGCCTAATGTAGAGGTTGGTAAATCAATAAAACTCATCACATTTATCTTTTGAAATCACTTCTTCATATAGTGGGATGTGCCATAATTGGCCATTTTGTTCTCCTGAGTTTACTTTCTTCAAGTAACATTGGTGTATAGCAGTTACGATGAATGGGCACATTTTAGAAAGAAAATATCAAAGATTAATAATGATTGAACATTTTTATGTTTAATTATTTAAGTAATATGGAGAGATGCAAACTAGTACTTTGTTATGAGACTGCATACAGCAGTTACTGCTTTGTATAATCTGTAAGTACCTGTTTAAAAATGCTTCTAAAAATGCTTATGTAATGTATACACATTTTTCTTGCACGTTTCAACAGAATACACAATTGCATAAGACGAATGTTCAACAGAATTTCCTTTAATAAGATTTTATTTAATATTACACAGACACACACAAAAAGTTAGTAGCTTGGTTCCATATATTCTTAGACCCTTTTTCTACAAGGCTAATAATACAGGTCATAGAAGACCTTCAGATTAAAAGGATCAGCAGTCACTCACCAATTTTTGCACCACATAAGACAGTCATTAAATACTTTACTTGTGTGCATCTCCTTAGATCTAAAATGGGTGTGAAAGATTTTTTAAAAAATTCTATCTACTGTAAGTATTCACAGTAATTCTGGTGGAACTAGCCACTATTAATGTGCTGATTACTCTTCTGACCTGGCATGACACACAAATATATTTTGTGTTTGTATTATTCCTCTTTATTTGAAATAGGTTAAAACTGGTGCCACTCCATAAATAGAGTGTTTTTGTATAAAAATAAACAAATAAAACTATAAAAAATAATTAGGGTGAATGCAAAATATGCAACTGTGCCTTTTATACCTATTATTATGGTAAAGTGGTAGTTGGGTTTGGACACTGAGGGATAAGGGGCTATTCCCAACTTTTTTGAACCTGTATATTTACCTGTGTTTATTTTCTGAGAAATTATAAATAATATATTTAAAAACAAGCCTTTTGCCAAACTCAGTTAATGGACCAGTCTTAAGCATTATTAATACAAGGCTGTGGTTTAAGTAGGTCTCGAGTATTTTTTTTATTACTATTTTTGTGGAGTTTGGGATTGTTTTAATTTGTTTTTAATTCTGCTGCCTGGAAAACTATGATCAGTCTATATTATAGTTATCTAGCAAGGTGTCACCAGTTCATGTTGCCAGGAAAATTGAAGATTAATTTTCTTAATTGCTTTAGCCATCATCACATTTCAGTTGTACAGTATAGAAATCATCCTTTTATTTCCTTCCATGGGAAACTCAAATGAGCTTTGCATGTATTTTACCATTAGGGCACCTTTATAGATTGATGCGTTAATATATAACTTTATATGTATTAGAAAATTCAATAGCTTTGATCTAAAATCTAATGCTCATTCTGGATCTCAGATCCATTATGTTTATTCAATATGGTTTCTGACTGGCCTGCTGCCTGAGTTTCAGGAAAAAAAGTTAAACATTATTTTTATGTGGGGGAAGAACTTAAATGGGATTGAAATGATTGGCTGAAAGGTTACCCTAGGAAGTTGTCATTCAGGAAAACAAAGAATATTGTTAAAGACCTTGCCATAAATCCAGACATCACCACCACTTGCAAGGAACATGAACAACAAAATACTTTTCCTTTTGTTTCATTGGTACATATATAGAGTGTTTCCTTAAGGAATGAAGCAGATGAAATAGCAATAGAAATAAAAGTCCATCAGTTAAGTTGTATTACTGACTGAAGAGCATAAACACAAGGAAGAAGACAACATTCACCAGCTACCTGGGGTATGTTTTCAGACAACTTTTTCCTAAATTTTAAAGCACTTGCATTCAGTGTGGTACGATCTGTTTGTAATAATAATCATTGACTATTGTTCTGCAACTTGGATGTTGATAGTGAAGCAGAGAAAAATTTATCATTGTTTATTATGAGTCACTATGCACGCAACTATGCTAAACATGGCAAAATGTATTAAGCGCAAGTCCACCTCTATTTATGAAATATTTACATAATTTAATTTGCTTTTGTACAGTTTTATGTAAATAAATTGCTTGTCATTTTTGTCTCTGCAAATTAAAATATAACATGTTCAACTGGTTGCCCATTTGCCAGTGTACTTTCTCTGACAGGCTATTCCACTTTTACTGGATGAAATCACATGCTAGTTTGCATATTTAACCTATATTTTGCATGGCAAAGATGAAATTGCCTTTGTAAGTGGCTACATCTTCAGCTGCTGATACAGCTGAAGTTTTACCTGTCTGCAGAGTGACATTCAATAAAGATTATTGTCACTCAGGACAGCATACAGCTATTTTTGTGGTAGAAATAAAGTACTTGTAATGATAGCAGTTGTTTCTGATTACTGTTCAAAAGGGCTTCTTATTAAGGTGTGTTTAAAACTTTCATATTCAGGGGAACAACAAACCCAACAATTTACTTAAGAATAATCTTAAGGAAAAGCTCAGGTATTTCCATTATGAAATGACAATTTTCTAATTATCAGCAAGGTTGCTATTTTTTCCGAGAAGTTTAAAAATATTAACAAATCCTAGTGTCAGTGAAGCATATATGCTGAAAAGAACAACACAATTAATGCAGCATTTCAGAACAAAATGTAAAGTAAAAAAACCTCCAGTTCTTTCTAGCTGTGAATCAAATTATCCATCTCAGCATAACTACAGATCAAGAACAAACCCTTCTCAAGAAGAAACATCTAAGAAGCAGAAAGAGTTTATTCCTTAGCTGTCTGGATCACACACTGCTTTTTGTTTGTTTGTTTGTTTGTTTAAAAAAAAAAGCAAGTTCTAAATCAGCCATTAATTTGGGATTTACATCAGTTGTAATATGTGCAAAATACGTTTGTGGAGAGAGGGATCAAAGGTTAGAACTCACCCTCCTTCCTGTTGTTTTCTACAAAATACAGTATTGCTACAGAGACCTTGCAAATCATTGTGTACAATTTCCCTCTGAACACCACAGAAAGTGCTGTTTCTACCTTTTTACCTTAGTTACAGATTAGGCTTTGATTTTTGTGAATATAAGTTGGCCGGAACTTTTTTTTTTTTTTAATAAACTTTACATTGCAAATTTCTTTCTCTGCCTGTGCTTTCAGTTAACATTGCCTGGTCTTCTCTAATGAATGTGTGAAGGAAGATTCTTCCTTTCATAAACAGAGGTCTGAATCTACATGCCTGTGGAGAGAATTCAATCCACCAACTGACCCCAGATCTTTCACATCACATGGGAATGAGCTACCCCTCAACCTCTTTCAGCAGTAGCAGTATTTTAATGAGTAACTTCAATCAAGCTTTCATGTTTATTTTATACTAGATGTAGTATGCAAGTCATGACCTTATGTTTGTTTATTTTGTCTTTTATCTGCATTCTTCTTGTTTACCAACTGCATCCATGAAAGTGATTACAGGAAGATAAAATAAATTTCCTGAGCCACTGAGAGTGGTAAGAGAGGATAATATAAACTGCAAAAGCTAACAATTTATGCTCCCCTTTAACCCTGGCTTCATTTCTCCCTCCTGCACTGCAGTAAAATGTAAATCTTATGCAGAGACTGAAATTAATAAATGTGACCTAGGCAGAAATAATTTCATGTCTTTATTAAGCTCCTGAGAGGAATGTATAGAAGATGCTTAATAGTTCATAAATGTGCAAATCATCTAGCCTATGCAAAAGAAAGCAACACTGGAGTTAGACAAGAATATTTAGTATATTGCTTAGTAAAATGATAGGATTCCAGTCAGTCAGTTCATACAGCTATTTCTTCGAAAACAAGTATGGCTGGTTTAAAGACTTAGATATACTTACCAAGAAACCAGGGGAAAAAAAGTTTAAAATACCTATTCTGTAGTGGTATGGAATAGCTTCTGGGAGAAGAGGGAACAAAGAACAGCAAATAAGTATAATGTAATTGGCACGGAAGTGTTAGAAGTAAAGCCTTTTAGGACTTTTAAACTGATTTAAGGATCCTAAAATAGGGAGATATTAATGCATAATTTGTAGCTATCTACAGTATGGTACTGTAATTTCTAAGAAAGGATTCTTGTTAATTATAAGGCATGTGATTCTATTTAAGGTTGTGTTTATAAAAGTCTAATTAATGGTTAAAAGTATTTATACCTTAGTATTGCTTCTTTGTAAGCTTACTAAGCAAATTTCAACAGGCTCCTAGAGGATCACTGTAGGAGAAGGCAGGTTTGGAAAGACCAAGATGTCAAAGATACAGTTTTCATATTTCTATCTTATTTTCAGCAATGCAACAAACTCCTTCATGTTTACGCTATAATCATGAATTAAAAAAAAAAATAAAAATCTAGACCTTTCAGCTGCCACTGCTTTCCAGAATATTACAGAGGGAACAAAATAGCATAAAACCAGGTTTAATAGACTGATTTATATTAAGTTTTATATTTATATAATATACTGATTTATATTAAGTGTTATATTTACTCCTCCTTCAGTAAATTTTACACTTGGCAAACACAGTGTCATGGAGAAAGCAACGTAAATATGAATGAAATACTAAGTTTTTCCCAATCCTGTAGAGAATCAGAGAAGGAAGAAAAAACAAGAGCAAGAGGAAAAAAATGCTGTCTCTTTTTATTACCTACCTCTCATGGATTTCTAGCACCTACATAAAAGCTCATGAATGGAATAGCTAATACTGGAGTCTATTTTCTTCCCACACAAATGTACACCTTCTCTTCTTCCAACAGACTTGCAGGTTTTATAACTTGTACTAAGTCTAGTTGGGGTAAACCTTCTTGAGGCTTTTTCTGCTTGTATAGTAATGGCACTACACGATACCAGAAAAGCTGATCTTAACTAAGACAAGATTGTGGTGGTAGTAGTCAGATCTAAGCTAGTTGAATATATATATTTGATAAGACAAGTAGAAGTGAAGAAATCAGAATAAGATTAAAAGGATCCTGTTGGTCTGAAAAGGTCTGCAAACTGCTGCACACACAGTAATGATTTATTATCTAGGTCTGATCAAAATGGAAGAGACTGAAAATTTCATAAGCAAAAAAGAGAAGGAGGAATAAAAATAAATATAGATGGAGACCTAATACCAATTAAGTGTGTATATACATACATACAAACCTCTCACCTCTGTTTTTTTTGAAACAGATTTTAAGATACTCTTCAAGGTACCAGAAAATTGACTACTTCTGTCATTAGCCAATGTCAGGGAGACAGAATACTGGACAAGAGGGACCTTCAGCATGAGGTCCAATATCTATTCTAAGGTTTAGTAAGACAGAACAAAAAATATATATTAGTGGCTATTAATGTAAAAGGAAATGGTGATCACAGTTAGAAAACAAGGTAACCACCAAACTTGTTTCAGTTTCTCTCTGGCCTCCTACCTCACATAAACTGCCAGAACAAAAGTCAGAGCTTTTTTTTTTTTTTTTATCTTAGTTTGTCTCCTTTTGCTGGCAGTTCTTGGAATCAGTTTGGCACCTACTTAGCTTTTGTCCACTTTGCCCTGAACTAAAAGAGAACCTCAGCACAATAGGTGATTTCATATTCTCTTTCAGTCTGACCTCTGAGCATCTGGCAGGCGTCATGTTGCCACCCTTATCTTTAGAAGCATGAAAACATAGTAGACTCCCTCACACATAACTCTAAATAGGGGTTTGAATAATAAAAGGGGCCTTATACATGGTTGAACAAGAAGCATGCCTTGAATTTAGAATAATCTGGTGCTATGCTGATTAAAAAAAAAAAAAAATCTGAATTCTGGAGAGGATTGAAAATCTGTTGTGTGTGATAAAGAACAAACCACACGCTGGGTACAACCCTATAATAACAAGAAGTGCATTTCTTCTTGCTCTAATCTGCACCTTATGTAGACATGAAAGGAAAATGTACAAATGCCCCATGTCCCTCTGAAGCACAGTTAAGAGTGTTTCATATATACAAGAAAGAAGGAATCTTCTTTTGCCCAGCCCTGGTAAATTAAGCTTGTTTCCAATCAGTTTGGATACCCCTGTTGATTATTCTGATTGTGTTTATGTGTCATCATTACAATGATAACGACCAATTAATGATACAGCTAGCATGATGTGCTTACTTAAGAGGTCATAGTATTAATCCAGGGAAATAATGTAAAAGTGCTACTTGGAGAACAGGCATTCAAACTATAACTCCCACGAGGTGCTATAATGTATCAGCTAGATACATTATTGCATATTACTATAAAAGTTAAATACCACTTTTCAGTTCCAAAGAAAACTCAGCTAGTCCAAATAAACATTCAGAGATAAATAAACGTGAGAGTCTGGTTAGTCATGGACTGAGAAGGTCACATCTGAGAGTTACAGAATAGTTTTTGTACTGAGTGACTGCCAGTGAAATAAATTTAGCACCTTCCCAGTGATAGGATCTGAAGCTTCCAGAAGTTTACTGTTCAGTGGCACTCAGAAAAAAAAAACAAAACAAAACCAAAAACAACAACAAAAAATAATCCACAAAAACCCAAACCCTAAAACAGAATAAAAGTTTAGAATTAAGGAAGGATTATCAACCAGAATGGATTTTGCTGCTTAAATCAAGATGCAGGAGTATCTTGAATATTTTTCACAGTTCTACCTCTACACCTCTATATTAAAAAGGATATAAATACTAGAAGAGATGCTGAGTAGGGTGAACAAATTGTAGAATAAATAATATAGGACTCTTCAGCCTAGAGAAGAGAACTGAGAGTTTTGACAGTGGTCCATATAAAATCATGAATGGCATGAAGAAAAGTGGGACAAACTATCATTTTCCCTTAATAAACGGACTATGAAGCATCATAAGAAATCATCAGACAATAGCTTCAAGATACATGGAAGATGGTGTGCTTTCCCATAGTGCAACAAACAGCTCAACGTTGTCAGAGCAGATCAATTTTTGGGATGCACTGCATGAATCTGGCTCACATAAAGAATAAAATGAAAAAGCAGATTTATAGATTGATACTTCTTATGAATGACATAAGTTAGGAATTACATAAGTAAAAGACATATCTGTTTGTTTCTCCTGCTCTCTTACCTAAACAGACTCACTAACAACTACTGGAAGCAGAATACTGAGTTGGAAGTCTCTTTCTCTCTCTAAAACCGCCTCAAACCAAACTAAACACACATCCACAAAGAAACAGAAAACACACACACAAAAGACAGCCTTCAATGCCACTATTTTGTTAACTGACACAGTAAAAAGCTTTGCTTCGGGAAGTTTTTATTGATACTCAGTGCTTTTGATACTGTTTTCCCAATGGAGTAATCAAAAATAATCTATGTCTAACCACACTTACTCCTTGGAAATCATCCGCTGCAAGTCCTGCTGATAAAATTTTCAACAGGAAAAGGAAGAAAAAGGGGAAGAAAAAAGAAAAAAAAAAAGTTTAAATTTTCTTTTCTCCAAATTGCAATAAACTTACCTATTAAACTCCAAAACTCTGTACCTCAGGAAACACATTCTTGGACTCACATTAGGTTATAAGTAGTAGAACAGACTGTTATTAGGTTAATTCAGACATGTAAATAGCCTGTTACATGGTTTTTAAAGATAGTAATGTATTTAACTACTTCTGAAATCAGTGACAGGCATTTATCTTGTACACTCCTGATTGTGGAGATTCATATAGTGTGACATCAATTGTGTGGCAAAACAAACCAGAAACATTTGCAAACAAGTTCCCAAGGGTTTGTGCTATTTCAAACTTTATACGTTTTGAACACAGGTGAAAAACAGGTCAGAAAATACTTGAAGAATACAGGCAATGTTTGTGGTCTTCAGAGTATCTGGAGATGTCTATTTTATCAAATCTTCTAGCTGCAAATTTAGCATCAGTTATGTAATTAGAACTTCTGTTATATCCTCTGATAACAATGAAAGAAGACAATTATTTTTGTCAAATTAAAAAACAATGTCTCTTTACTTTCACATTCCATTGGAGAAAGCAATTGTGTATTCATAGAAGTTCATTTTGGAGTCATTAAATTCACTGCAGGTTAATCTGCAGAACACTAATAATTTTGTTTCATACTATTTCTTTTTAAAACTAAATTTAAAAATTAGATTGATACTCATGAAGCTAATGTGTGTAACAAATATTTCACTGAATACAAGTTAGCATTATTTTAGTGTAAAGAGCTTAGAGTCATGCAGCTGTTTTTAAAAATGACATAACATTAAATAACATGGCAGGGAAATGCAAGACTAAGATGTGAATATACATTAGTTTAATTTACACTAATATTCTTTTCAGAATTATTCAGAATACCAGAGGAGTTCCTCATTTATGTAAAAATAATCCTTTGGCAGCAGTGGTAATGCAACCTCTTCAAACTTCAGATCTGGCCTACAAAACAAACTACTCCCTGCACTCCTTGCAGAAGCACAAGTTAAAGACCTGGGAAGTGCATACTGTTTAACCTTAAAATAGATAAATACATAAACGAATAAGTTATCATTTACACAAACTCACATAAACCTTAAGTAAAGTGCATTCTGGTCAAAGATGAGAAACTGGAGACTTTGATTAGGCTTAAATGACTGTCTAGCTGGAAGATTATAAAGAAAGAAATGCAGCTATTAAAGTGATCAATGTGAATTAATACTTAGCTCTCAAAATGAGAGAAACATGACCTTATTTTTATTCTTTATTGTTTTTCCAAATCATAGCTGCTGCTAGTGCTACAAGAAAGCTACTGCTTTAACTTCACAAACTTAAGTTTACGTTAAGGATGAAAAGAAAAAGGCTTTTTTCCCCCCAACTCTCTCAGTGTTTGATGTTTCTTGTGCTGTCATCAGTGATGTCACTAAGTGTCAAATCGGCAATATCTGTTGAGAGACAAGTTCTAGTATTTTTTCTCATCATGGAAATGAGCAGAATCCCTTCTCCCTCAAAGTATATTACTACTTTAAACAAAGCAGCGCTGCACAGAGATGGTAACCAAGTCATCTGATATGTGACTTGTACCTTACTGAAATCATTTAGAAGTAGTTCCTCTACCTTCATGCAGATTGATAAAAGGTTTGTTTGCAAAGCACAGTGCGGGGCTCTGGCTTGCAGTACACTCTGCAGAAGATTAGACAGGAGAAGCTATAGTAACTCTTAAAACCTGAACAACTTAAAGCATACAGTCTGACATGAAGTAGACATTCTCCAACTCCAAAGATATATTACTAACTTTGTGAGAGTACCGATATACTGTAGAAAAAGCTAGGATCAGATATCATGCCTCAGTGAGACAGCTCTGCCTCAGTGACAGAAACATAGCAGTCTTTGCAGACTCTTACAGCTTCTATCCTTTGCTTTGCACTGCAACTGTGGAAAGGAAAAAGAATCAGGTAAGCCTAAAGACCTTTATTTGTACTCCTTGAATCTACCTGCTACTCATTTGTGAATAGATCAATTTCTTACTGAAATCTTTTAGAAGGAAAAAGCTGTTAATATAAGAAGTGATGTTATAAAATCTTTCATGCTTTACTCCAGAGAAAACTGTACCATCTCTCAGTCACAGAAATAAAATCTTGCCTCTGGATCACTACATCAGAATATACACACTTAAGAATAACTGCTCAAATTCTGCTTTCATTTTACCCATGTAACCAGAATTAATCTACACAGGGAAAAATATGAACAGAGCTTGTCCCAGTATACTCAAATTACAAGGAAGGGGAAAAAGAGACGACCTTCTTTGTATTTTTAATTATTTGTCCTATAAATTCTCTTCCTTACTAGACATACTAGATTCTAGTATAGTCTTGATTGGAATGCTAGAAATGTAAAATCTCTCAAACATTTCTTCTTGAAAAAGTTTCTTAAAACTACATTGTGATGATTCCAGAGCTGCAAAGCATCGGCTGGAATGCATGATTTTATTGTAATTATAAAATATAGGTGTGCATTATTTTATTGTTTATTGATATGTACCACTGGTACCCCATTATATTGGTAAAATATACCTTTGTCCAACAGACAAAGGAAAGCAATCTTCCTCTGACAAATTTTTGTTAGTTTTTTTTCCCCTCAAACTTTTCCAGAAACTTCTGCTTTTGCTTGCTGACCTTAAAGTCATTACAGAACATTTACTCTCTTGCTCTCAATAGCACTTAGAGACTTTAAAAAGTGCTTCCTGGGGAGAAAAAGCAGCAGTCAGTGTTGGATTAACACAGCAAGGGCTGGATATACATGACAGCAGTAGCTCAAGTCTTCCCTTACTCCATCTCTCCAAAACCAGAAGAAAGAATAGAGTGAAAGTGCAGTGAGATTTAAAACCTGTCCTGAGAAATTATAATACCTTCCAGTACATACTACATTCAAAAATTAATATAGACATGCTATTGGGAGATTTTTAAAGCATATATTTTTAATTTAACAGGAGTGGCATGGAGATTTCTTGGCCAAATCCTCAGCTACAATAAATCAGCACATAACTTATCCCTACTGCTTTCTGGTTTGGATGATGATATTGCCACAGCCTTTATTCAATAGCTGGTTCATCAGAAAAAATTGCAAACTGTAGTGTATGGTCTCAGTTATTTTAAGAAATTGATTACGGGCTTACGTAGTTGATGTCTTCAACAATGATTTTGCTTTTTTTAGACCACAGGGTCTTCTTCTTGAGAGCTGAAGACAAAGCAAGCGAAAACATCTCTGCTGGCAAACTGGCCAACCTGGTGAGTAGAGCTCTAACCTAGGAGTGGCTGTGGAGGGAAATTACAACCCATGGTTAAGTAAGGAAGAGGTAGTAGGGGTGGGCAGCAAAGGGTGCAATGTGGCAGGTACAGGAGAGACCTCCAAAATAATAAAACAGGTAGAAAGAGGAGCCATCTCTCGCATGTTATATGCACAGAAATGCATGCAGCCTGGGATACAAACAGCAGAGACTGTATCTCTGCATGTGGCTACAGAACTATGACATCATTCCAATTACTGAGCTGTGATTGGACAACTCACAGAAGCAGGTTATTGCAACGGGTGGATACAAACTCCTCAGGGAAGACAGGTCAAGAAGAGGATGAGGGAGGAAAGAGGGAGGTGAAGGAGTAGCTCTGAAGTATGCGAGTCCTGTGGGACGGACAACAGTTTGGTTGTGTGTTCACAGCTTAGGAGCAAAGGAGAGGCTGGTAACAGAGACTCAGTGATGGGAGTTTGTTGCAGTTCACCTGATCAGGGTGAGGAAATGGATGAAGCTCTTTTGAGTAAGAAATTCTGGATCACAGACCCCAATTCTCATGGGGAAACTGACATCTTCTGAAAGGGCACCACGGCAGGAAAGATTTCTGGGGGATATTGGGGATAACTTCTTGATACAAGTACTAGTACCAAACAGGAGTTATGTACAAGCTGTTCAAAAACAAGGAAGAACTGGTTGAGGATGTGATAGTCAATGGTAACATTGTTTGGATTGACAGTGAAACAGTGCAGTTCAAGATCCTGAGGAGAATGAGGGAGATAAGAAGCAGACTCTATATCTTGTACTTCAGGGGAACAGCTTTCAGCTTATTTGGGAAAATGGAAGATAGGATCACATAGGAGAAGGCAGCTTTGCAGGGCAAAGAAGCTCAAGAAGGCTGAGAAGGATACCAGCTAAACACAAGAATGGTCCATATTGGTTCCCAGGAAAACAAGTAGATGTCTCAGCAGGCCAGCCTGACTAAACAAGGAAGTCATGGTGGAACTCCAATGGAAGCAGGGAGAGGCTACTAAGGAGAAATTTAGAAGCATTGCTCAGGCAGGCAGGGATGGTGTTAGGAAAGCTGCAGCTCATCTGGAGCTGAAACCTGTTATGGATGTCAAGGGCAACAAGAAGAACTTCTAGAACTACAATAGTAGTAAAAGGCTGAACAGGGACAATGTAAGCACAGTGTAGAAAGGGGTCAGTGATTTAGTGACAGCAGATGTGTAAGGATGAGGGGCTCAATGCCACCTTTGCCTCAGTCTTTGCTGAGAATGTTTCCCAGGCATCTGTGCTCAGTGAGAGAATTCAGAGACAACCGCCAGGACTGTATGAGGATAAAGTCAGGGTTTACTTCAGACAACTCAACCCATGCAAATCCATGTGATCACATGGGTACATCCAATGGTGCTGAGAGAGATGGTTAATGTCCTTGAAAGGCTGCTATCTGTCATCTTTGACAGGTCATAGATATCTGAGAACTGGAGAAAAAGAAATATTGCAGTCATCTTCAAAAAGGCCAATATGTAAACTTTGGAGAGCTACAGGCCATCAGTTTCACTTTGGTGCCTGGGAAAAATCAAGGAGCAAGTCCTCCTGAAACATAATTTCAGGCACATGAAGGACAAAGTCCTTAGGAAGAGCCAGTATTGACCAAGTGTAAACCTTCCTTGAGAATACTGCTTGCCTCCTGTGATAAAACAGATGGATTTATGGATGAGGTTAGATCAGTAGAGGTAATTTACTTTGATTTTAATCAAGGCTTTCAGCACTGTTTCCTGCATTATTATTATATCACAGTCAAAACATTACAATCTGTAGGAATTAATAAAATAAAAAATAGAACTGGACAACAGCACCACCACCATCACCCCTCCCCCAGTCTGATAGAACTCAGATGGTGGTAATTAATGAGTCTTTCCCGACCTGGAGACCAGTAACAAGTGGGGGGGTTTATCCTAGGACCTGTCCTGTTTAACAGTTTTATCAATGACCCAGAGGTAGTGAATGCAGTGCACTCTCATCAAGTTTGCAGCTGACATCAAATTGCTGGATCAGTTGATACACTTGAAGGCAGGATGGACATCCAGAGTAGACAGGATGAAGGAATGGACAACAGGAACCTCAGCAAGGTTCCCCAATGAGAACAAATGCCAAGTCCTGTGTTTGGAAAGGAAGGACACCTGCAATGATACAGACTTGGTCCTGAGAGCCAGAGGAGCAGCTCTGCAGAAAATAACCTGGCATTGCTGGTGAATGTAAGCTGGGCATGAGCCAGCAGTGTGCTCTGGCAGGAAATAAATCTGAGAGCATCCTGAGCTGTACTAACAGAATCACAACAGAAGATCCACAAGAGTGAATATTCCCCTCTCAACAGTGCATCTTGAGTTCATATCTGGTTTTGGGCTCCCCCATAGAAGAAAGATGTTGATAAAGTATGTTGATTTTAGCACAGCTGGTCCAGAGTTGGAATACTTGCTCTGTGAGGAGAGAATGAGGGAGCTGGAGAAGGGACAGCTTCGGGGCAACCTAGCAGCAACCCACAAGTACTTCTGAGAATGCCACCAAGATAACAGAGCCAAGTTGTTCAGCGTTGCGTCAAAAGAGGATGAGAGACAACAGGCACAAGTTGAAATGAAAAAGGTTCAGACTGGATATAAGGACACACTTTTTTCCCCATGAGGATAACCGAGCACTGAAACAGATTACCCAGAGAGGTTGTACAGTCTCCATCCTTGGCTTTTTTCAAGAACCCACTGAATTAAACTCTGACCAACTTTATCTGACCTCATAGCTGACCCTATTCTGACAGGAGGTTGGACTACAGGTGTCTTGAAGTACCTTCCAACATAAATCATCCTATGATCCTAATATTTTCCAGTTTGGTTTTTTTTGGTTTTTTTTGGTTTTTTTTTTAATGTAGTACCAGCTTGGCTGTGCTTCCACAGAACTGAGTGACAGAACTTAAAGTCATAGATGTTTGCACAATTCTTTAAAAATACTTTTATCTTATGTCTTTTAAAAGATGTGTGAATATGTATATACACTTATAGGCACCGTAATAAAATTAATTAAATTGCTTACACTAATAGGGTCAAATCCTCAGAGACCATCAGTGATGCAGCTCCACTGATATAAGTTTAGTTTTCAAAACTAGATTTGTGGTTACCCAGTCCTGCAAATCCTACTGCTCTAAGACATAAACATTTTAATCTAATGTATGTCATACTGCTTTGGGCATAATCTATTATTACCTGAGACACCCTGCAGATAGAGGAATAGTATAGGATATATTAAAGTAAATGCACCAGCCTAAAAGTCTATGCAGAGACAGACTGCATTGCGTTCACAGATAACTTGGTATGTATGGATTCTGTAGGTAATACAGTAGTGAAGCGTACTACACCTTAAGCTTCACACTCAGGAAAGGCTGGACTTGCTGAATACATATAGATCAGACGTGAAACACATTTGCAGATGGTCTGATGTGTTCCCACCTGAATCTGTTGCTGATATTGATATTCCAGACTTTGTCTGAAAGAAACTCTAGGATTTCAAGGAAGTCTGCAAATTACAGATGGAATAATTTTCCAACCTTTATAATACCTTGGTCATCTTCTTGTCTTATGCAATAAATCAGCCTTCTGCTCCTACTTCTCTCCTTCCTACTTTGTTTCTTGCAAACTTGAAATAAGATCATACTGTTTGGTCTTAAGATCTTCTTAGCTGAAATGAAGGGGAATCATTTGCATCCAAACTGTACAATGCTGTTCTGAGCTGAGATATAAATAAGCACAATAGGTGCTGCTGCACAGACAGGACAAAAGGTCCTGACTATGACTATGACTATGCTATGACTGATGAAAGAGCTACAATGCCGTCAAGAGTCTCATGAGCGTCTCTGCACATCATCACAGTTTTGTGTAAGCAATCCAGCTTGCTCAGGGCCAGCTCCCAGGTGTTTGTATTGTTTGAGATAAAAACACTGACTTCCCATCAAATGTTGTGCCAGTGAGCAGGAAAGCATAACACAAGTAAACCTTAAGCTAAAAGGACAATCAAGCACTTAATGGCAAACTTAACTTTAGTTTGGAATAAGCAATATCAAACAGTGGAGTATAACTGCTCACCATCTGCTGATCTATTGCTTGGCCACTATTCTCTAACATTGAACACTTAAATCCATGTTACATACATGCTTACCATTAGTTTGGCAGCCACAGATGCTGAGTTATAGTGAATCAGTAGCTCTGACAAAAGTTGATTTTACATTCATTAATCATCATTGAGATAGTCAATTTACATGCATGCCGACACAGATCACATGTAATTATCTCTATACAGCATTGAATGTGCAGTAAGCAGGTATACATACAAATGCGTGGCCAAAGAATGATAGATCAAAATCAGGTTCCTAACAGCTATAATGGTGAGCTACTCTAGGAATGTTGATTTTCAGTATCAATTATGTTGTGCTGCCCTTGAAATGTTGCTAAGTGGCATCCACACACTCTTAATCATATTCTTTGCTTACACACTGTATTCAAGTCCTCAAATCTTCTTGTGCTGGGATTGCTTACCGTTTGGTGGGGGTTTTTTTGGTCATCATTATTGAATTTTTTTTCTTGTTATCAGTATAATATACAGTATATTTGGTATTCTGTCAGAATCTTCATCCCTCAGACCATCAGTGGTGCATTTATGGACACTCCAGCTCATTCATACTACAAATATAATCACAAATTAATCATTACGCTATTGTAATTTAAAACTGTATTCAAGAAAAGTGTTTTCCTAACTGCTTCTGGATTTATTTTTCAAGGTCAGATTTACATTTCTCAAGAATTAACAGTATTTATACATCCCTCCTGTACCATTTTTGCAGCCAAACAATTTAAGATTACAAAATTTAAATCAAGTAAGATTGTCTTACTCTGTGACATATCAAAATATAATTATATATTCTGGTAGTCAGCTGAACTTTGTCCCTAATTTGCATCTTATCTTGAACAATTTATTTTCCCACTTGTCATGAAACCTATGACTGGAGCTGATCTTTTATAGACCACTTGGCAAGAGCGAATAATTAGAAATACAGTTCCATCTGCATTAGAATAGTTTTTGTCCACATTTTCGATGCAGACCCTGTTATATGCCTGCCTAAAACTCCCTAATAAGAGCGCAAGAGAAAAAAAATCAAGATGAATAAATGAGCTACCATTTTGGAAATTAGTAAGCCTTATCCTTTCTAATGTAGTATGTAACTTTTATTCGCATTTAAGATTGATTTTAGCTGAATTAGTGTCACTGGAACTATATGATCTTATTCTAGTCCTAAGGGAAAAAAAAAAACATTTATTTCAATCATGATACATAGAGCATTATATTCTTTGTGGAGAGGGTCTAGGATTTTGGGTTTATGTTGCTCCAGTTAAACTGTGTTTAATAAAACAAGTTTGAGAAAATAAATCACCTACTTGTCAAGCATAGCAAACTTGCTGTTTTGAAGTAACATTAACAAGCTACTTATTGTATTCAGTAAAGTAGATATTTGAACTCCATATACATAGGTACACTTGTCCTGAATTCCAGCAGCACAGCAGTGTTCAGGATATTCCAAGAGTTTTAGAAATGTGACTAATTATGTAACAAGATATGCTGAAGGACTTGATAATTAAAAAATAGGGCATAGAAGACATAATTAAAATGCAGACCAACAACATTTCTTTTAAATCTCAGTAAGCTACAATTAAAAAAAAAAAAAAAAGTCTGCAGAGTTGCCAGAGACTTAAGTTTCTTGTATATATAATTAGAAGGGAATATACTTTTTGCTCAGATCAGTCTATGCAACAAGTGACAGTTCATCACCTTAAAATAAGTGTACCTTCCTACTATTTCTCCAGGTCAGAATAGGACATGATTAACATTTCAGGGGGCACAGGGAAAGCTACAAAGTGACAAATTCCCCAAAATATAAAACTAATTTAGGAATATTCACTCACTCCACATCCTGTGAGTTTGATTAGGGGGTTAGCACAACTCAGAGCAGCCTTTGAGTTACAGCTGCAGGAGATAGCTTCCCTGCTCATAAAAGATTACAGAGGTGATGTTGACTGTTCCAGCACAGTTCTGCTGGGTTCAGCGAGGACTAGGAATAGAATCACAGAATCGTGTAGGTTGGAAAAGACCTTGAAGATCACCTAGTCCAACCATTAACTTAACACTGACCTCAACTACACCATATCCCTAAGTGCTATGTCAATCCAAAGCATATCTCTGTGGTATATGCACCAGTGATGCTTATATATACCTCAGGCTTATTCTTTCTCCCAGCTTTTATTTTCTGAGGTTTCTTAGACTACAGCATCTTTTTTATTTGGAAAGATAAGAATGGAGTGCCTTAATTACAAATTGAATTTTCTGGAAGAGGAATGAACACGGAACAGACTAGGTTCTGCATGCTCTTCCTATTCATAGTTTACGTCCCTCCTCCCACTCCTGTTAAGTCCTATAGCTTTATGTTTACAGTTCTTCTTATGAGAAAGGGAAGATATTGTCACAATCATACCTCAAGAATCAGGAAAATAAATTGATTTTATCTTATTACAATGTTATATTAAAAATGGTGGTACCAAGCAGGTGACAACATAAGACTTGAAAGAGATCTGAGATGGAGCCACAACAGGTGTTTGAGTTCCATGGAAAGTTGTTGACAGATGGTCTATAGCAGAACCTTCTGACACCACTACTGAAGAGATTTTAAAATGCTACTCAAAACAACATTACAATGACTAGAAATAGTGATGCTGCACTGAATTTTTGTGTGGGGGGATCACAAATATTAAAGTTAAAAGGGTCACAAATTAAAACAATCAAGAAATTTCCAAAGCTTGATGGGATTTTGAGAATTTAAACTTGTCTTAAGCCCATGAAGTGGGCAATGCCCCCTTCAAAAATATATTTGACACACAATCACAAACGAGACCTATTCCAAGTGAGAGAAAATTAGTAAATACAAGATGTACAGACATCAGTGTAAACCCATTCAAGTACATTGGTTTCCAGCATGATTTATGGGAACAGTGATGCTGATGTGACCAAAGCATTTTCCCAAAACTTCTCCAAATGGAGCTTCAAAGCTGCCTTACCTAGAACTATGATTCTATGTAGATCACGTTGGACTTTTGGAGGTCATCTGGTCCAACTGGTGCTTAATTTTGGGACAGATCCATCAGATTACGTAAGGACTTGTCCAGTCTAGTCCTATTCCAAAGGATGGAGATTCCATAAGCTCTCTGGGCACCTGTTCCAAAATTTAAGAAGTCCTGTTATGAAAAGACTTTTCTTTATAACTAATCAGAGCTTTCTGCCTTCCAAATAGCATTCATTGTCTCTTGTCCTATGACTGTACACCTTCAAGAATAATCTTACCGTCTTCTGCATACTCTCCCAGTAGGTAGTTATAGATAACAAGATCTTCTTTTGTCTTCTCTTAAGGCTGAACAAACCTGGTTTTGTCAGCTGCTTCTTGTATGTTACACATTCCAGCTCTCTAAGTGTCTGAGAGATCCTCTACTGGACATGCACTTACGTCAATGCCTTACTCATGCTGAGGAGCACAAAACCTAATACAATACTTAAGATGTGCTCTGACAAGGAGTGAATGGAAGCAGAGTTACTTTTCTTAATCAGTGAGCTACTTTCTCTCTGATATAGTCCAGTCTGTATTGCCTTCTTTTGCCAAGGTATAATGCTGATATCTCATTTTGCCATCCATGAGGATCATCAGCTCTAGTCTCTGCTAGACTGTACTGTTGCAGAGGGTTAGCACATCCCAGATGCTGGACTTGGCATCTGCATCTATATTTACTGAGTTTGATGAGGGTATTGTTCATATACTTCTCCAAACTTTTGAGGTCCTTCTTAGTAACAGCCTTATCCTCTAACAAATCAGCTGCTCCCTCCAGCTTGGTATTGTACATGAACTTGTTGAGAGTGCATCATCCGGGTCATTAGCAGCAGTAATGGACCTCACATTTATTCCTCATGATCGTTACTTGAATGGGCCAATGCTTTGACTTTGTATTGCTGCTTACAACCCTCTGAGCTCAATGATCCAGCCATGCATCTTATTATCCATTTATCAAGTGCACAACTAATCAACTTGGCTATCAGGAGACCACGAGAAACTAAGTTAAAAACCTTACTAAAGATAAGTTATACAGCATCTCATGTGATTTCCTGTTCCATTTAGCAAGTCATTTCAGCACAGAAGGCTATCAGTGTGGTCAGACATAATTTGTCCTTGGTAAACCCAAGCTTCATCACCACCTCATCTGCCCCACTGAACACCAGTACCTCATTTTCCTTACACTTCCCTTTGCTGCTGAGCTAGTTACAGAAACTCTTAATATGTTTCACATTGCTTCCTAGTTGCAAGTCCATCTAATCTTTGGTTTTCCTACCTGTGTTCCCTTACGTTCAGGCAAAATATTTACATTTTTCATAGGTAGCCCATTATTTCCACCTTCTGTGATATTCCCTTTCATGACTAAACTCAGTGACGATGACCTTATCACTCTTGATCCTTCAGTGAGTACATAATATCATTAGAATGCCAATGCTTCTTAAACTTTCACATGCACAACAATAAACTGAGTCATATATCAAGAAGATCACACCAACAGAAAGAATTCATCCCGCTTTATTTTATGGCTTAATTACTGATCAAATGTTTTGAAATTTCACATTCTCACATACATAAAATTGACTCTGGTTCTTCATTCACTAAAATCAAGTTACAAGAATTAAACATTTATGTAGATATAGGAATTATTTTCACATGAACTTGAAATAAAGTATGAGAATAGAGTAATAGCAGGCAAAAGTTTTCCAAGTCATGTATAACAAAGAAAATTACTTCACAGGCAGATTAATTTCTAAAGTAAAAAAATGAAAGTTGCTGCATCTGGATTGTTTTATTATGGTTGTAATTATTTATTACAGTAAAGCCCAGAGGCACATTATAACAATTATTGTGCAAAAGTACAGCTCTGTAAGATGAATCTAATAGCACAAAAGTATATTAGTGCAAAGGGATGTTGAGGGACACAATCCATGATGGGTTATTTTTCCTTTACTTATATCCTGGTCTTCTAGTGCTTAATAATATAAAATATTTATAGCTCAGATACTGTTGTACTGCAGCAGAAGACTGGGTTCTCAGCTCAGGACTGAGACTTTATTGCCGGAGTTTTTGTATGGATATACAAATCTGTTTTTTCCTCAGAGAACATAGGGTAAAATTGATATTTCTTACAGCTTTAAACCTATTTACCAGAAGACCAGTCCCATGCTCCCTCCTCCCCTTTCTTCTGGCATTCATTTGATTCATTCAGTTGTACCAGATAAGTTAAATCAAAAAAAAAAAAAAAAAAAATCCCCAGAGAACCCAAACACAAAAAAAACCCTAAATGAACAAAAACTGTAAAAAAGGTCTCTCCAACAGATTGGCAAAACTGAATTGACTTACTGCAGAAAAAGACAAACACAGCCAGTTGAAAGAATAGGACTTTCTCCTTTGAAGAAAACTTTCTCCTTTCAACATGTTTGGGGCTTGAGTTCAGCTCCAGCTACATCATATAATTTCACCCTTTGGTTAGATTTTAGAAAGTGTTTAGGCAGCTGAAATAAGATATATCTGTACAAAGCCTTAGGCTTGTGTTGGAGGTTAGGGGGCATGACAGCCACGGTTCTGCTAGCCAGATAAATTAGAACTCAGAAAGTTACAGTAGTACACTCCCACCAGACATCTTACATGCACACACACTTCCACTAACCGCTGGCTATAGTGCATAAGATTATATTGTCTGAAGAGAACAAAGACCCGCATACCTCAAAGTATACTGCAGGTCTGCTCTCCACACAGTGTCTTTCCAGAAAATGTATATGCAGGTCAAGAGGTAGCTACATTCACAGATTTTCCACAGATCAGGATTTGAAAATAGCCTAAGCCTCTTCATTATGTTTACTTCACATTACTCTGGTAAAAAGAATTCAGATATCTTTAATAGAAATAAAACACAGCTGAAATTGAGGCTACATAGGCTTATAATCACAGCTGTCATAAAGCACAGAGAAGAAATAGAATGTTTGTGATACTGGTACTTAGGGAAAAAAACAAGATAAATTAAAAAAAAAAATCACTTATGCATGAAGTTAACTGCAGAAATCAAATCCCCAAGCATCTACCCTTTCAACAGCTGAAGATATAGCTGCTTCTAAGTGTTATTTTCCCTGCTTCTAGCACATCTGGAAGATGACCTTAAAAATTAGTTGTGCTTTCTTGATATCAACCTGTGGAACAAACTACGTACTAAAACTCATCTCATGCTGTGTTGATGCAAGTCACAAGTAAATATTATTATTTAGAAGACCTGGAAGAACAGAATTTGAATGTGGTTAGCTACACAAAAAGAACCCATGAATACACGTACAGCTTGAATATAGGATGTTGTCAGATTGACAGATACTGTCATGCTGTCATTTAAGATGACTGCAGAGATCTGAAGGGTCCTTTTTCATTGAACCTCAATATTTCACTAAGAGAGATGGGATCTGTGTGCAACCTGATTTGAGGCTGCTTTTGTAACAGTGTTGTGGTGGCACATAAGCTAGAAGCATTACACCTTCTATATAGGAGCCCTGATGGCTTTCCCTTGGTAAAACAGCCCAAGTAACAATATTTAATGAGATAGGAATGTATATGTAATCTGCGTATGAGTGGAATACTCAAAGCTGTTTGAGAGGATACTTGCTACCAAAAAAACCCCACAAACCAACAAGCACCAAGCAAAGCCCCACACATAACACCAAAGGTTATGAACGTCTGTTGGATTAAACAGTAATTATGGAATGATCATGAAAATTTTAGGTGAGAAAACCAACCAAACACAAAGGATGAGTCGCTTTGAAAAGAAATATGAAAGAATCATGAAAATTTGCATAAGTGAGGGAAAGAAGTGTTCTTCAAATGGTTTGGTGCTTCCAGAAGTCTCCCTGGGGTATAATGGCCTTTCCTCAGGTTGGACAGAGCAGCCTCCTACTGGATAGAAGAAATCTGCACCAGTTCCTAGTTTAACAGTATGGGGCACAATAAGTAGGGACCCACACCTTTGGGGGCTGTGGTGGCTCTTGGCCTCCTGGAGGGCTTTATCACCTGTGTGTGCACTAGCAAGTTGCAGGGTGCATGGGTACACATTAAGCTGTAGCACCCACATCTACAATATAACTGTGTACGATAGAATGCACTGTGGTGCTTGGTAGCTGGCTGGGGTTAAAACACAACACACTGACAAATGACCTGCTTACATCTCTTCATTTGTGCTAATATCATTAAGGTTATATCAGCAAGCAAAGGAAAAAAAAAAAAAAAAAAAAAAAAACACCAAAAAAACCCCCCCACAACTGACCTTTTTATTTAGACTACAGATTTAAAGTACCCTGTACTCTGCACTGGTGAGGCCACACCTGGAGTATTGTGTCCAGTTTTGGGCACCTCAATATGAGAGAGATATTGAGGTGATGGAGCAAGTGCAGAGGAGGGAAATGAATCTGGTGAAGGGCCTGGAGAATAAATCTTATGAGGAGAGACCGAAGGAGCTGGATCATTTAGCTTGAGGAAGAGAAGGCTGCGGGGAGACCTCATCACTCTCTACAATTACCTGAAAGGACATTGTAGAGATGTTGGTGCTGGTCTCTTCTCAGAGGTAATTAGCAATAGAACAAAAAGGGAATGGCTTTAAACTGCAACAGGGGAGGTTCAGACTGCACATTAGGAAAAAAATTTTCATAGAAAGAGTGGTC
Source organism: Athene cunicularia (assembly GCF_003259725.1). Taxonomy (NCBI): domain Eukaryota; kingdom Metazoa; phylum Chordata; class Aves; order Strigiformes; family Strigidae; genus Athene; species Athene cunicularia. The sequence goes on from NW_020799098.1 coordinate 21,692,960, forward strand.
AGACAGTGGAATAGGCTGCCCAGGGTGGTGGTGGAGTCACCAGCCCTGGATGTGTTTAAGGGTCGTTTAGATGAGATGTTGTGGGATGTGGTGTAGGGGAGAACTTTGTAGAATAGGGCTGATGGTTGGACTCAATGATCCCAATGGTCTTTTCCAACCTGAATGATTCTTCGATTCTGTGAAAGTAATTAGCTTTTTTTCTTATTCAGGCAACCTAAAGTTAGAAGCTGAGAGTGTACTTACTAACAGCAAGTAATTCACAATTTCTGCAGTGTTCTTAAAGCATCTTAAGTATTAATTACTAAGAATAAGAAGCAATTGACTAATCTAGACTCCAGTGAATTAAGACATTTGTATAAAGCTATAAGACACCATTGCTAAGTCATCCCTAGAGGTACCTAACTGCCTACACTTGAACACCAACTTCCTAGTTTACAATGAGGCGATTATCTTTCAAGGAGATTAATCTCCATTTATTAGCTGAGTAATTCTCAGTTATGTTCTCTTCTCATATGTACTGTTGTAAAACAGTCATGCTCTTGCTGTTGTCACTCGTACCTTTAACAACCCTGTTTTGCAAACCTGCCTGAATTCAATGTTATGCAGTTTACTCAAAATGTAACTGAATATCTTGATAATATGATTTTGGTCATCTAGATTCACTAATCTAAAACTTTCCATACTAAAGTTACGGTCACATGCCAGGTACCTTTAAAGAACTTAAATATAAATAGATATATAGACACATACACTCATATACTTTTATACATATTATACATGTATGTATATACACATACACATGTAAATAAAATGCACCATACCCAAATATGCTGCTTCTTTAAAGCTAATGTAGTTAGTCAAGGTAGCTAATTCCACACAAAATAAGAAACCCTTCCCGCTGTATTTAAACTAATAAATGTTGGCTTTTTACACTTGAAGCCTTCTGTAGGTTTTCAGACTGATATTGCTTTTTTCAAGTACCTTTATGAGTATTATCCTATTTTAGCTAGACAGCTTTCTAGAAGGCCAGAGAGCCTGTTACTCAAGAGCTCTGTCTCAGAATACAATAGAATGCTAATTTACAAAACAAATTTTCCACATCAGATCTTGTTTGAATAGTAGTAATTTAATCAGGTTTTCCCTAAGAACACTGGCTTTGACCTGTTGAAAGAATAGCTGGTTAAGAAGTATTTATGAGCTTGTGCACGACTTAGGTGCCAACAGTGTGAATTCACTGTAGCTAGCTTTCTGCCAGAAGATATTCACGCAACCTACTAGAGTATGATACTGAAGGTAGTAAAGAATGGGGCTTCTGATATTACAAGTGGCACCTATGTAAATTGTTTAATTACAGCTATAACTGTTGAACACAGAGGGCTTTATTCATTAACCTGTTTTAAAGTTTCCATAAAATGACAGATTACTTCAAAGTTTAGTTGTCATTCAATACGCAAGTCATCCTCAAGCAGAGGCAACATATGACTCAACCTGCTCTGGAAGGCAAGTCTGTCACATATGTCTTTCTGGAGTATTTCCACAGTCAAGTTTGAAAATTATATTAACTCTCAGAAATTTAATATCTGCTAAGTATTTAGCAAGAACATGTTTCTGCGTGGTATTATTTCAGTAAGGAGAGTACTCAACTTTAAATATGTGCACAACTTAATTGTTCTTCTACCCTAGCAACTCAAGTGTATATATCAACCTTGGAGGTAAATTGTACTGTTAATTAATTTAACAGTAGGGAGGTCAACTTTAAATATTTGTATCTGTGGTCTACCAGTATTCCTGCATACAAATTCAAACCTGTCTGCAGAGATGGTCAGGTACTTAAAAATTCACAATAGATTATCTGAGAAGAAGAATTTGAAATTGTTATTCTTGCTTAATTCTCTGCTTTGATCACTGAAACACTTATTCTGACTCACCACTGCTTAACTTTATTGATAGTATGAAAGTTAGATTTATCTTTGCTGCTCAGTTGTTCAATGTAAAACCTCCCCTCTTCTCCCTAGAGTTTCTAGTATATCCATAAGCCAACTGTTACAGTCTTTACAGGTAGTAATTTAATGATCAGTATCTTTTTATAGCATTAAGGGATCCAGAATCCTCACCTGTACATGAGTAGCAGGAAGCATAAGGAAGCAGTTGCTGCTCCTGTCCTTTGCTCAGTCAAATAGGACAAGCAAGAAGGACAATCACTGTGTTAACAAACACACAGTCACATACAAAAAAAACACTGCATTTCTATTAAGAGATCATTTATTGTATGAATAAGGTATTTTCAGAAGTTTAAAAACTTTCTGAAACAGTAAAGATTACATTTACTAGTAATAAAAATTTAGGAAAGTTAAGCAATTTTAAAGGAGGGGTTATTAGTCATATTTCAAATGCTTAAGTATATCAGTTAATTTGAGAAATTATTCTGATTAGAACTGTTGTTTCTACACTTAAAAAAAAAAAAAAAAAAAAAAAAAACAACAAAAACCCATCCCAGTGAAAGAAGTATCTTTAACAAACCTGGGATGCTTGTTTTGACAGCTTTAAGCTTTTGAGCAACTGTTAGGAACATGCTGCCAACAACACATGTAAAATGTTTAAGAAGAATGCTGACACAGCTGAAAAAATTGTTATAGTAAAAATCAATTTCATCTATGCAGTTTAAATATGACAGACTAAGTGAATAGAAGTGTTTAGCCCACCAGACACAACAGTAATAGGGAAACAGAAATTGTTTGGAATAGACTTTCCATATATCAAATAGGATAATTATAGTAGCTTTCATTTCCTTCAAGGCAAGTGTTAAGGCACACTCCTATCTATTAGAGCAGACATCCAATAAGCAGCACCTATCCTGCATTTTTCTCCACACCTATCCGGTCACAAAACAGTTCTACGGTAAGGTGCTCTAACTTACTCCACTGAAACTTTCAGAACTGAATATTAATCAGGAGGAGAACAGTCATTCTTTCTTTACTTACCTGTCTTACCCACTACAAAACTCTTGTCTCCTTTTACATAAGGATAGGAGAGAAAATGGATTTTCATTGGGGGGGGGCCTAAAAGAAAAATCCTTCCTGGAATCTCTTATACCTTGATAAGTATATTTTTTCAAACTAAAAATGTCTCTTAAAATACTGTCATTAAGAATTAAATAAATTACAGTAAATAGTTTCTGTAGAAGCATTCAGATCAGTATTGTTTGAATATTTCCCTCTGATTCTGTGATAGAAAGCAGATGTCAGGAAAAACTTGATTGGGTGCTAAAATGCAGTCAGAAGTCCCTTCCTGCAGCCTAGCTCCTATTTTAAAAATTCTACACCTGTCCATACTTTGTATTAGGACTTAACACAGGCAACTACAACATAAACAGAGTTTGTTACTACAAATAACTAAATAAATCATTCAAGTCATTCGAATAGAGCCATTCTCTCTATCTTTACTAAATGTGTAGCTTCAAAGTACAGCAACACTAATAAGCATCATTTACTACTAAAATAATTTTTTGGTGTGAGGCTTTACTTTTGAGATTTAACTACTGCACTATAGAATTCCAACTGAGCTCCATGACCCTATCAATATTAAAATTTCTTTCTATAAAACAACAGCTTCAAACGGAGTCAAGAAAATACCATTATTTGCTCTGTATCTTTTCTGTATGTTTGGATCCTTCTGATGATAGCACAAAACTCTGAGTTGTCTCTTCAGTACATGTTGAAACCAATAGATTACTGGGTAAAAGCTAGGCAGACACACCCAAAATAAAAGCCAGTAGCTCATGATAAGTTAAATTAATTAATTAATTTATACTAGGCATGATTTTTGCTGAAGCCTCATATACTCAAATCAAAGCATACAAGAATAAAACAGAGAACTACTCAAGAGCTTTCAGATTAACCCCGAAAATTGGCTCTGTTTTTTCAGGGGGGGAGAAATATAACTTTTGAGTAGTTAGATGCCAGCTTTCTCCTTGTTTTAGCAAAAAGGAAGTATGCAATAGTGAAAGAAAATATAATAGACTCTCAAAACAATATAATTACCTTTTGAGTTGTTATGCCAATGTAGAAGGAGTCCTTTGTAGTATCTACATAATAACAACAGGAAAATTCACAGTTTCCTTACCAAACTTAATTTGCTTTATGTACAATCCACCACACCTTTGTCTCCTTCCCTTAGGCTGGCTAAATCTACTGCCAGGTAGCCCAGCTGCTTTAGCACTAAACACCTTAATAAAACAGCATATTTGCCTTCTAGATAAAGATCAAAACACACAAGTAATTTGATTTTTCTGTCTCTAAAAGAGAACTAATCTTTAACTCATTGAACATTTAGGAAACAACTAACTTCTCAGAAACAACCATCTTTACCCAAAGGAAAATTCCTTTTACAGTATATTGAAGTCTACCAGGTGGTAGAGAGGCCATATAACTGGGTCCTGATTATTTTTTTCTCAAAATGGAACCAGCTGCTCATCTGAGGGTTTAAAGGGCCCCTATGCCCCAGTACACTGCTGCATATGTTTTAAAGTAAATATTGCTTTAGCAAGCATTTAAGGCATAGGTTACCAAAAATCCCCAAACCAGAACAACCAACCAACAAGCACACCCAAAAGACAGATAAGTATCTGAAATGAAGTTACCGTGAACAAAAACTCTTTCCAAACTGACTTACAGTCACTAATATTATGAAGCTAGACAGCTATAGCAATAAAGGTTATGTGCTGTGTTGGAAAGATAGTTTCTCCAGTTTTTCTCAGAGTATTCTCAGGTTGGAGATACGCATGTTAGCTAGAAACCTACTAGAATATCTTGAATATTTAAGACTGATTAAATGAGGAATCAGAATATTCTGAGAGATGATGAAAGCACAGAGAATTTAGGATCATTTCAGGAAAAAATAGAGAAAAATTTCTAATTTTATCTAAATTAAAGAAAAAAACCCTTTATATTCAATGAGAGTTAGTCTTTTAAACTATTTAAGTATTTTAAATTAGGAAATCCTCTACAGGTGCCTAAATAATACACTTGAATATATTTGAAAATACAACATCAAATCATGTATAGATCCCTTAGGATCAGGATTTTACATTTTTGTCATTTGGCTCTGCCATTAAAATGTGCATTGGTGTATAGTAACTGAAATATATCTTAACAGAAATAACAGGGAAGACTTGTCTGATTTAATATGAACATACAGAGTAGAGGAAAACGTAAAATTAAAAAGTTATTTCATTTTAAAGACCTTTCAGACTGAAGTAAATTTTTTTTCTGACTAGAAGCAAAAGAAAGAAAAAAAAATAACCACAGTTACTGGCATTAAAAAACAAAACAAAACAAAACAAAACAAAACAAAAAAAAAAAAAAAACAAAGATTTAAATTTTATTTTTTGGCAATTATCTTCCAGTTTTAATGCTACTTAGTAGAGCATTTGAACAGCATAATCATTTGCCATTTTCTGAGCTGGGTTTGTTTTTTTTTTTTTTAGCTCTGTAATAGCAAAGAAAAAGGGTGGGTTGTAAGAAACAGAATAAATGACAAGAACATGACATGTAATTTTTGATGGCATGAGACATACTATATTTGAAAATGTTCATTATGCAGGGAGAAGATTTGTCATTACTTCCAGTGATAGGAAAGAATCTAAATGATTGGGCTCATGGCACAATATTGAAAGGAGACACTAACAGAATTTACATAGTTAGCTCATAACCTGATAATCATAATCTTGCAGAGATCTCATAATCTGCCAGGAAAGACACAGATCTGATTTAATTGAGCATTACAGCAGGCCTGAATCCTGTTTTCTCATTTGCTGAAAGAATGCTTTATCCTCCTGTTTTGGGTTAACCCCGGTGGGCAGCTAAGCACCACACAACCACTTGCTCACTATTTCTCCTCCACCAGGGGAATATGGGAAGAGGAAAGGAAGACTAAAAGCAGGAAAATTTGTGTATCAAGAAAAAAGAAAATAGTAATAATAATTGTTTAAGAAGTGAACAGTAACTGGAAGAGAGAAAAAGACAAAACAAAACAAGTGGTGCAAAGGAAAACACTCCCTGCCTTCCTTGGGTAGATTGATGCCCAGCCAGTTTCTGAGCAAAAGATGGCTAACCCTCCTAAAATCCCCTCTTTTCCCTTTTACTACCAAGCAAGATGTTATATGGTTATGGAATATCTCTTTGGTTAGTTCAGATCATCTGCCTGGTTGTGCACCCTCCCAAGTTATTACACACTCCCACAATCTATTCTCTGGGGAGACAGAGTGAAAAACAGAGATGGCCTTAATGTTGTGCAAACACTGTTCAGCAAAAGCTAAAACATTAGTGTGTCATCAGTATTATTTTGGTCAAAAATCTAAAACACAGCCTCATATGATCTGTTATAAAGGAAATGAACTCTATCTAAGCCAAAATCAGTACATGTCCAAAATATTTCGTAAAAGGTAAGTAGTAGCAGGATTGCTTTTTTCCTAGCCGAAGTTTAAAAGTTAAGGACACTGTTAAATCCTTTGAGATGTGAACTGGGTGTAAAAAGCAAACACCATAGAATCACAGAATCATATAATTGTTTGGGTTGGAAGGCACCTTAAAGATCTTCTACTTACAACCCCCCTGCCATGGGCAGGGACACCTTCCACTAGATCAGGCTGTTCAAAGCCCCGTCCAACCCGTCCTTGAACACTGCCAGGGAGGGAGCAGCCACAGCTTCTCTGGGCAACCTGTGCCAGTGTCTCAGCACCTTAACAGTAAAGAAGTTCTTCCTTATATCTGATAAAAATCTGCCTTCTTTAAGACCATTACCCCTTGTCCTATCACTACACTCCCTGATCAAAAGTCCCTCCCCATCTTCCCTGTAGGCCCCTTTAAGTACTGGAAGACTGCTATATAGTCTCCCCAGAGCCTTCTTTAATCTAGTCTGAACAATCCCAACTGTCATCCTGTCCTAATAAGCAAGGTGCTCCAGCCTCACTGATCATCCTTGTGTCCCCCTCTGGACCTGCTTGCACAGGTCCATGTGTCCATGTCTTTCTTATATTGTGAGCACCAGTACTGAACACAGTAGTACAGGTGGGCTCTCAGGAGATCAGAGTAGAGGGGGAGAATCACCTCCCTTCACCTGGTAACCATGCTTCTCTTGATGCAGCCCAGGATACAGTTGGCTTTTTGGACTCCAAATGCACATTGGTGGCTCACAATCAGTATTCCATCCACTAATACCCCCAAGTCCTTCTCCACAGGCCTGCTCTCAATCCACTCATTGCCCAGGCTGTATTTGTGCCTGGGATTATCCTGACTCATCTTCAGGACCTTGAACTTGGCCTTTTCGAACTTCATGAGGCTTGCACGGGCCCACCTCTCAAGTCTCTCGGAGTCCCTCTGGACGTCATCCCTTCCCTCCAGCATGTTGACCTCACCACACAGCTTGGTGTCAATGGTGAATTTGATGAAGGTGCACTCAATCCCACTGTTCACGTCTCCAAAAAATATATTAAAAAGCACTGGTCCCAACATTGACCCCTGAGGAACACCACTTGTCACTCCATTCCTCTTGGATATTGAGGCACTGATTGCAACTCTCTGAGTGTGAACATCCAGCTAACTCCTCCACCAAGTGGTCCATCTATCAAAACCACATCTTTCCTATTTAGAGACAAGGATGTCATATGGGACAGTGTCAAATGTTTTGCACAAATTCAGATAGATGATGACAGTTGCTCTTCCTTTGTCCACTAGTGCTGTAGGCCCATCATAGAAGGTCACCAAATTTGTCAGGCACAATTTGCCCTTAATAAAGCCATGTTTGCTGTCACCAATCACCTCCTTATTTTGTGTCCTAGCATATTTTCCAGGAGGATCTGCTCCATGATCTTGCTGGGCACAGAGGTGAGACTGACTGCCCTGTAGTTCTCTGTGTCTTCTTTTTTCCCTTTTTAAAAATGAGGGTTATCTTAGCCCTTTTCCAGTCAGTGGGAACTTTACTGGACTGCCACCACTCAAAACCCAAACTTACTGGACTGCCACATCAAATATGGTGGATAGTGGCTTAACTACTTCATCTACCAGTTCCCTCAGGACGCACAGATTCATTTTATCAGGCCCCATGGACTTGTTCAGCTTCAGGTTCCTTAGATGGTCTCAAACCTGACCTCCTACAGTGGGCAGTTCTTTCTTCTCCCAGTCTCTCACTTTACTTTCTGCATCTTGGGTCATGTGGCTAGAGTACTTACCGGTGAAGGCTGAGGCAAAAGAAGTAATTGAATACCTCAGCCTTCTCCATATCCCAGGTGACTATGCATCCCTTTTCATTCCAAAGAGGGTCCACATTTTCCTGTCTTCCTTTTATCACTGACATACCTGTAAAAACTTTTTTTTTTTTTTTTTCCGTTCACATCCCTGGCTAGATTTAATTCTAATTAATTCCAGTTTAATTAATCCTTTTGATAAAATTCAGTTTACAAAACTATGTGGAAAAAAGGTGGAACCTTCCTGTTGTCCTGATTCAGTTGCTGTAAGAGACTGTTGGACTGTGTTGGTCTTGACATTACTGCTGCACCACTACCACTTCCTGGCCTCAACATCCTGTCGCTGTGGAGGAGTATGCTCTGAAAGAGACGAATTGTCCCCAGAGAAACCACAACATCCGCCTGAAGCTGGAACAACATCCTTGGCAGTGCCTACCAAGCTGTGCTTGTGTGCAAGTCGGGTGAAGTGGAAATCAGGGTGAGGAAGACATGCGGAGGCTGAAGACATCACAGGTCAAGGTCGACACACCCCACACCCCTCAATCACTGTTAACACCTGGGCATGAATGCATGAAGGAAATGGGCAGACTCTTTGGAGAAACTGTCGGGATTGGTGCAATAAAAAGACTGTGTACTCCTCTCTTGGAGTCATTGAAATCATTGGTCAGAGCTGGGATTTTGGAAGAGCTTGGAACTTGGAGCAAAGACCCCATCACCTGCACTGAGACTGAGCCAAAGGGATGTCGCTGGATTCATGTTGGTGGTAACTAATCTTGTTGCATCTCTACTGTTTGCTTGCTTAGGTATTCTGACTTTTCCTTTCTTCTTCTCTCTGTCCTATGACTATTATCAGTTGTTATGGGAAATAAATCTTACAAGGTTGTATGGCATCTGACATTGTTTGTGTCATAAACTTGCTCTTGGGTCATTTAAGAAGCCTCCCCAATATTAGATTGGGACATTTGCCCAAGGGTATTCCTAAACCATATTGTTAACGATCTCTCTGTGATACTAATCTCAGCTATGGGACATTGGCTTGCAAGTGAAATTTGAATCCACGGCTGATGTGTTTGAATGCACTAGGCCTATCTCTGATGTTAGAGTTCACAGTTACAGTCCAAAAAGCAATGAAAACAGAGCAGCTTCTTCAACTAACTGATCTATATCTGACAGTGCTGTGCTCCTAGTCCCTTTCTGGGCAAAGTCCAATACATTAATTTACAACGCATTTGATATTTTCATCTAATATGGTAGAGTCTGCACTTAAATAGAACAGAAATTCAACTACAGTCAATTACCTAGTCTCAGATGGGAACTGTGCAGCTGACAGGAGTAAGAACACACTTTCTAAACTGCCTCTGCTCTGTAAGTAGCAGGAATAGATCCTTCACCTACTTAATTTTCATCCATGTGGCAAATATTTGCCCATATTCCCCGGAAATCTTAACTTTGGTAGTGCTTTGAGCTATCCTAAATTACTGCATTTATTGTGCAGCTAGTCAGTTTGCAGCACAGACACTGCTGCAGTAAACAACTAAGATGTGTCATGAGAGCTCAGGATTTCAGAGTGTTCTGTAGTATTCTCTATGATACACTTCTAAGTAAACTTCTGGTCGAGTAAATAATTACCATTTGGGTAATTAGTGTAATTTTGAAGGTAATTATTATCATTTTGAGATACCTTGCTTACATCTCATTGAAGAATCTAACCACCTGACACAGGGTTTTAGCCAAGGCAATGCCTAAAACGTATTATGAAATCTGACCTTTAAATGCCTACACATTCTACTGAATTGAGTCCTTTCTATTATTTTTATTGCAGTGATGAGATAGTATTGGTATTTGAAAACATAAAAAATATATAATGACATATTGATGTTCAATCATGATCAAATTTCCTCACCATGATCTACATGAATATCATGTTTGTGATGATGTTAGCATGAAAAGTGAAAGATTCTGCTTCTTTAATATGATTGAGTAAATCCATTATTGTTTCTCTTCGTTTTTCATTTCAAATCTTAATTGCTAAATTCAGGATGGCAAGGAAGTAATTTGTTTCAGTGTTGAGAGAACAATTTCCTTGCATTCTTTTTAATTACACAGTAGTCATTACTGTTTTGCTTAAAAGCTTTCATAACTGAGATTATTGTGGTGAAAAGGAACACATTATTGCTAAGACTTCTTAGTCAGTGACTCTTTGAAGAGAGTTCATGTAACATCAGGGGATATCTTCAATGCTTTTATATGGTTCGCATGCATGTCCATGTATTTTCTTAATTTTAAAATAAAATGATTTCTTTATTTAAATAATCTTCTTAATATATGGCATAGATGACATTGAGAATTTTTTTTAATTGGGTTGTGGGTTTTTAAATTTATTTTATTTTTAAAATTTTTCTTGAAAGTTGGAGGCTTTGCATAAAGTACATTAAAGTATCTACATGATTTTGAAGCCAAGCTTACAGCTGCTGCAGTTTTACTGATATTCATCACCTATAAAATTAAAGCAAGAGTGAGACAAATTATTTTGTCTTAGATGGGATCTGAATAGGCCTTAACTCTGTTAGACAAAGCCATTACTACCTCTGCTGCTGCTGAACAAGAGAACCTGTAAGTCCATGGCGGTGAGAAGGGTAAATTGTGAGGACAGGAGGGATTAAAGTAGAAATTATTAAGAGCTGCCAAATCTGACAGCCCAATCTAGTTGAGGCTGCTGCAGCTCCATGTTGCCAAGTCCAGCCAGTAATGAGTCTGAGTCCTCAGTAGGCCCACTGTTAGGGAGGCTCTCAAATAAACAACCAACCACCAAAAATAAAAAAAAAATATTATGAACACAATTAACTAGCTCAGGTTCGAAAGTCTGTGAAAGGAGAATAGAACAACTTCCTAGGGTTTAACATCAACCAAAAACGCATAAGAACTCTATAGGGTTTAGTGGCAACCCAAGACGCTCTGTCACTCACCTGACAAGCGAGGGCTCTCAACCTGGAGGACCTGCTCAGGGCAGGGTCCCGACCCAAGGCCCCTCGAGGAGGCTCCTTGGGCAGCGTCCTGACCCAAGGGGAGAGTCCTCGCCCGCAGCTGCTGCTCCAGGGGACGAGCTCCCGATGGCTCCCCCAGGGGACTCCATTGATCCCCAGGCCCGACCTGACCTGTGGTCAATAGCGGCTCCCGTTGGGCAAAGGCCCCAACCACCGCAAGGCCCCGAGGGCAAAGGCAGCCCCGAGCTGCTGCACTTCAGCAGCCAAGAAGCTCTGCTCTCCTTGGGAGGGTGCACCTGCCACACCCACACATACACATATACTCAATACATACACGCATATGCACACAACAGGCCACATGGATCAACACAGACAGAAAAAGAGCACTCCCACCAGGAACTCCAATGACATCACCCTGTTCCCCAATCTGGCTGACCTGGCCAGTTAGTGGGTGGGAGAGGGAGTACAGATGTACATATATACAATATCGATCCCTCCAGAAGCTGGTTGTGGATACTCCGTCTATCCAGAAGTCAGATAGACAGGTCTCTGAGGCCTGAGACCCTGCTCTAGCTGTTAGTACTTGGACCTATACACCTCCGCCTACCTACGTTCTATGGTTTGTCACTCTGCTTGATAGCACTTGGATCTATGTGCATATATACACACACATAAGAGAGACCTTCATCCAGGAAAATAGTGAGAAATGTAGGTCAGTTAAAAGTCAGGAAAGACTTTGGTGACCAGGTGGAGGGCCCAGCCAGACAAGCGTACTGACCAGCCACCTGTTCCTCCTATTCATCTACTATCCCACGCTTGCTCCTTCTGAAACATATTGATCTATTCCCTTGCCTGCCTTTGGTTCCTCCCCTAAACATCCCATAATAAGTCTTGCACAGTCCCCAAATGATCTTCCTCTCATTCCGTAATGATTCCCACAGCCCTGTAGGCAGTAATGCCTCAGCGATCCATAATGCCCTTCCCTGGATCACTGTGAAGGGTGTCTCACATGGGCATGGGGCTGATGCCTCCTCCCTGATAGCTCTGGGAGGGTGCCATACCAAGGACAGGGCCTCCATTTGCTCTGAGTTGTTTGGTTTCTTCCATCAGTCGTTGTTCTGAGTTCCTTCATGTGTTTGGAGATGAGTCTTCAACCATATAACCAAACAGAAATAGCGAGGTATAAGCAAAACACAGTGGGCATGAAAGTTCATGGGGTGAGATACCAAAACATTTTACTGACCATTTGTAATATGTATGTGCCAAACTAAGGCAGAGCTGGATATTAATATTTGCTTAAATCTGAACTTAGTAGAGACAAGTGATAACAGTCAGTTGAACTGTAAGAAAATGAAAATGCTAAACAAAACAAAGTTTGACCCTTATTTTCTGTCAGCTTTATTGGGGTCCTTACTGAGGAACAAATCCTAGGATGCCATGAACCATTTTGATCTAGTAACTTATCTTGCAGTCTTTATGGTTTTGGTTTTATTTTTTAATTAATCTTCAACCAATTATTTTTTGATTTGTAAATGATTACAAGTGTATCACAACAGTATCCGTGCCTATGTAAATGAGTTAGGATAAATCTAGTTATTTTAGCCTGTTGAAAACTGCCACCTGATGAATGGATTTGATCTATATTTCCTTCATATTATTTAAGGACTTGATACTTAAACATGTAGTTGTGTTGTTCTAGAAAGTTAGTAACTGAAAGAAGATTTGCAATTATAATATCAAATGGGGTTTAAATAAGCATCTGTGCTTGCTAAAAGTGGAGGGTAGGAAATAAACTATTAGAAAGACCATCAATGGCAAGTGATGTTTCCCTATGGAAGGATTATAAATACATACATTTATGCAAGAATTATTGGTAAGGCATTAACACTTTCTCTAAGAATACCTTTCTATTTAGTTATATTGGTAATGATGGAGACCAAACAGCAGCATCTCACCTTCTACACCTTAAACTACTTTAAGAAATAGTGATGCATTCTGTTAAAAGATGCTCAGAGCTGGGCAAAGTCTAGAATTCACCCTTATGTCTTGTTTCTGTCATTTACAAATGAAAAGCCTTTTCAAACCTTCCTTGCTTCTGTCATGCTGAATAGTCTGGCTGTCACTCTTGGCCTGGATTACATTGCTGAAAGCAAATCTGTGTCACTGACCTTACCAGTAAGGTTGAGTATGCCACAGAACGTTTTCCCAGGGGACACCATTTAGAAGTTCTCTGTGAGACTTGTCACCAACATAATAACTATGAGGAAGCGATGATAAATTGTCAGAATTAATCAATGCTGAAATATGTTCCAAGAGATATTTTGCAGTGAGGGCTGCAAAGAGGGTTAACAGATAAGCATTACATGTATGTAATACACAAAAAATAGTTTCAGGAAGGAGATGGGATGGTTTTGACTTTCCATTTGAAAAGCTCATTTTCGAGCATCTAGTAACTCCAGTGAAAGACTCTGAGCACCCAGTTGTTATGAAAAACAGGCCATTGGTGTAGATAGTTAAAGAAGGTTTTAGGAACATAACCTGAAGTATCTATTTTGATTTAAAAGTTTCTCTTTCATATTAAACTAAAAAAGCATTTTGCTAAACGAAGGCTTTATTGAGAGTATTCCATGAGGAAGACAATTAAGGGAAGATACAGTATTATTAATTATTCATTATTAATTCATTAATATTATTATTCATCAATATTTATTAATAATTATCAGTGAATGTTTTTACTGTACAAATCATGGCAATGCTATATTCTCAACAGAAGCATGAGAAACTTAAGAAATAGTAATTTGAAATTTTACCCCATTGCTTTTTATTCTCTCTTATTCTCTTATTGTTATTAATACCTTCAGATAATAATTTCTTTCTTTTTTAAGTTTGAATAAGTAAATTTTTAAACAGGGAGTGTACTGCACTGAAGTAGAATTTGGAGAGAGAACAGAAAATTAAGACCTTAATCTGAAGCAATACAGAGAAGAGTTTGAGAGGTATCACAATACTAAATTACGTTTAAATTGTATCAGGTCTTGAAGAAGTTGAAGATCTTACATTTAATGCACTGTGGAAGAGGGCATCAGTACCTAAACTCTTCACTGACATGTAACAAAAGAAATGAGAGATGAGTAAGGTAATTTTAGACACTTTGATTTGAATAAAGAGTTAAAATTAGCATCATAGACTAAAGGAGAAGTTGCTGTAATCAAGGTAAAAGTTAATCTGTCACTCATTAAACTAGCAGTGTTGTATGGAACTAAATATCGCAGTAAATTTTTAAGCATTTAAGACTGAAGTTTTTACTGTAGCTTGTCTTTAAGGACATTTATTCACTGCCATTACTTCACTTATTATTGTTGGGGCTATTGGAGAAAAGCATTAATGCTAATCAACATATAATTGACTTACTTTGTTTTTATTGTAAAAGGGACATAAGCACTAGTAAAAGTAGAGTTTGCCAGAGTTAATGCCACTGCAGAGCAAACTTAAAAAAATGAGAGTATGACAAAATGACTGTGTGATTTCAGTGCATGTTAATCTACAAGTACTAGCTTAATTCCACTCATATAAGTACCATAACTATCAATGAAAATATCAGGTTAAATTTCTCCTAAGAACCCTAGCACAAATTTGCTTGACCATTATAAAGACCTCCCTACTGGATTCACGTTGCCTCTTTAGTAGTTCATTAAGCTCACATAATTTTGTTACATTCTTTTTGAATCATGCTGAAGAAGCTTTCGGTACATTTTATTGAATGATGTTCATTTCAGTCAAAGAATCACTGACTGGAGTCACAGCCTCTTTGTGTCACTGCCATGTGCAGAAAGTGCACTGTGATAACACACTGACCTACAGTGGCAAAAGGGACTGCTCTTCTGGTAAGCGTGAACTGCAGCTGAACTGTGCCTCCGTCCAGCCCCTCCTTAATGTGTGACTGGAAGAGGCCTGAGTAAAAGGTCTGTTTAGCTAAATCCCTTCAGATCAAGGTAACACTGCTGCCTAGCAGCAGCTTTAACACAGTTACAAAAAGGACATAATATTTATAATGCACTCAGTTTTAACAAAATCTTTGTGTTCAGTGTGTCACAAATACCAAAATATGGTTTTCCCTGTTTTAGTGTTTAGAGGTTATATTTTATTCATAAATTAATTTTCCTCTGTTTAAAAGCACAACAAACTGAGTCTTTGTTTGTTACATTCTGAAAAGTCGGGATTTTAATAGGAGGGAGGATTTGTGTCATGAACAGGCAGGTCCAACAATACTTGTAATTTGATTCCTAACACCCTCACATTTAACTTCACTAAATTAGATAAGGCTCAGGTTTGATACCAGCTGATAAAACAGTAAAAATATCTACTTATATAATGCTTTCACTGTAGTTTTCTTTTAGTTAGGGCATTTGTTTGGGTAGTACATTTGGAACCTGAGATCTGATGCAATACCAAATATTTTACTGGCAGCAT
Organism: Athene cunicularia; assembly: GCF_003259725.1. Lineage (NCBI taxonomy): Eukaryota > Metazoa > Chordata > Aves > Strigiformes > Strigidae > Athene > Athene cunicularia. Next base: position 21,708,656 of record NW_020799098.1, read on the forward strand.
GATACTAAAGTAGATGAAAAATCACATTTTATACAAGCATAGAATGTCTTTCTAACATGCAGCTCTAACTGAACTAATGTAGTTTGATAATGGTTTCTGTAAAGCCTCTTCACTTGTGAACGAAACTATGTCAATCGGGGATCACATCTCTTGTCCCTCTTAACTGCCTAAAGCTATAAACAACCAACTCTGAAGGTGATGATACAGCAGTAGCAGTTATCTATCCCTTTTCCACTGGCTGGAGTTTACTGCGTTCCACAGCTCAGCTGGTAAAGTGTTTCTGGCAAATTCTATCTAATTCACATTCAGAGGAAGGCCAGTCAAATTTTCAAATGATACAGGAAAACACACCAGGCTGCTTATAACAGAGATTACCACAGAATCTGCTACCAACAGGTTAACAAACTAATTTAAACAGCTGTATGTAGGTCTGAGCTAGTTTGTCTCAGAAGTAGTCCTGAGACATCTACAACTTCGTTGGATGTCCTGAGTGTCATAGACACCAGCATAGCAAGGACTAAGAACAGCAACCATCAGCACAGCTAGATGTGAAAGAGGATATCTGTCCTTAGCCTCAAGCCAACTATTTAAATTGCTTGTGCTTACCTGGGTGATTTTGCCTGAAGAGGATGAGGAATCAATCACAGGAAGCACTGCTGGAGGTTGCTGCTCTTCCACTTCTGCTGGCAAAAGGGTAATAAGGAGCACCTGGAGGGCATAACTGTAACAGGGGTCTTCCACCTGCATGACAATAGTAGCGTGATGTCTGTCTACAATCTGTTTGACTGACATAACTATGCTAGCTTTAGCTTGTAATATAGACCTAGGTTAATTAAAGTTGCTTTCTAAATTACTCTCTATATAAATTCTTAAATTTCTGTGATTTAATCTTTTATTTACCTATATTTTCTGAGTGATGTTCCTTTATATTAGCTTATATTATTAATAAATAATTTAATATGATTTCTCTTATTGCAGCATGAAAAGTTTAGATAAAAGCACATAGTACTATAACTTTTCTACTAAGCTTGATGCTTCTCCATTGCATATCAACAACATTAAGACAAGGAAGAGGTGAAAAGAGGGTGAAGATGAACATGATTTTGTCATTGCAAGATCCATGCGGCTTTACTTCAAGAAAATTATTAAAATATCTGTTCTATACAAACTAGTTGAAAACTGGACTCAGTAGGAAAAGCATGCCTAATGATCACAGGCAATAAGTACAGTGATCAGATGCATGTTTAAGATACCTTTTTCAAGATTCTGAGACAAATTACAAAAAGTTGGGTTCAGTATTTAGTTTCATTTGGTGATAAGCAGCAACAGTCAAGCATTTAATTTGTCATTTCATGGTATAACTGAGTGATCTGTGTCCAGTGATGTGATAAAAAGTCAACCACACACAGAGGAGCACAGAGAAGCAATGGCATGTGCAAAACCCCAAATTAGAACCTCATGCAGCTATTCCTAGGCTCATCCCTGGAGAATGAGCAATCTGTAAAAGCCACATCTTCACAAGAAGCGAGGAAAGAGCAAGGAAGAACAAGAAATGGCCATCTCAGGGGACCGTGAGTCCCACTGCCACCTGTGACACCCATCAGGTAAATTAAGGGGAGTAGCTCTCTGGTTCACCTTTTGGACTGAGGGGGATTACTGCCTACAGGTGTGAGACTTGTGATTGGATGCAGGAGAAGCACTTTTGGGGATTGTACAAGACAACAGGATGTTTACGGAATGACCAAAGGCAGGAAAGGTTATTTAAAGTGTTTTGGAGAGCAGCATGCATGGAAAAACAGAATCATGGAATCATTCAGGTTAGAAAAGACCCTAAAATCATCAAGTCCAGCCATTAATGTAATATTGCCAAGTCCACCACTAAACCATGTCCCTAAGCACCACATCTACATGTCTTTTAAATACCTTCAGGGATGGTGACTCAATCACTTCCCTGGGCAGCCTGTTCCAATGCTTGACAACTCTTTTGGTGAAGAAATTTTTCCTAATATCCAGCCTAAACCTCCCCTGGTGCAACTTGAGGCCATTTCCTCTTGTCCTGTTACTTGGGAGAAGAGACCAACACTCACCCCACTACAACCTCCTTTCAGGTAGTTGTAGAGAGCCTCCTTTTCTCCAGAGTAAACTACCCCTGTTCCTTCAGCTGCTCCTCATCAGGCTCGTTCTCTAGAGGGACAAGGGGATAGGAGAGGCTGGCTGTTTGTACCATGCTGACCAGTGGATTTGCCTGGTCATGCCCTACACTCCATCGTGACCGTCTGGCCTGACTTATTAAATTCAATTTCAACCTATTTTCTTGGGTTGAAGGTCTTTTGTGTGTGCATGTATGTGTGTGGGTGTGTGTGGCTGAGGCAGCTGGAGGACCTGGCTACAGGAGGGACCAGTCAACTGCTGGAGAGATTGTGAGCTCTGGAGGTTGACTGGGAGACCTGTTTGTGCATATGAATATCTACGTGGAGGACAATGGAGAAGAGGGGAGGATCCAGCACTAGTGCATCTAAACCTCTTACTGAGGGGATATATGTTATGTGTCCATGTGTAGGTCTGAATACCAGCAGCTGGAGTGGGGTTATGGCCTTGTAGATGGCATGCTCAGGTGATACCAACCAGGATACTGGGATTCAGGGACAGAAATTGTGCAGACTGAGTGTCTGATTCCAGCTGCTGGACAGGTCAACATTACATACTTGTATCTATTCAAACTGTCGGATCTTTATCCTGATCAGCTAGAGAAGGGAACAGGACAAGACTGTTGGTGTTTGTGTTTGTGCAAGTGCTGCATGTGTCTGTATGTGTTGATTAATGTGTCTGGCTATGGATACGAATGAACATGTATTGTATATGTGTGTTTATGTGTGTGCCTACTGGGAATACATGCTGCTGGTTGGACTCAGGGGCATGAAGCTGTGGCAACCTAGTTCTGTTGATGTCAGATTTAGCAACTCCCTAACAATATATGTAGAAAATGGCATATAAAGTCTGAGATTTAGATACACTACTAGTTGCTTATCTACACAAGTTGTATGCATGCTATTTTGAACATATGTATCAATTTTTGGAGAGAATATGTATTTTCTTTTTGGTATAAACTTAATTTATTATGTATGTATTTTTTATAAAATATTTCTTGCACAGACTGTTCTTAAGTAAGTGGTTGAGCTACATAAGTTGTTAGAGCATGATGAGTCTCTAGAGTAGGCCCAGACATGAGAGAATTTAGTGGGAGTAACATGTGCTTCCACCAAATGTCATAAAGATTGATAGTGGAGAAAGGACTGACATACAAGATAGGGATGATGCTACCTGAATTACTACCAGCATTACTACCACTAAAAGACCCCCAAAACATGAAATAGCAAAATCTTTACTACCACTGAAGAACCCATGTCTTCAGAAGTATCATCACCATGAATGACAGTGTTACAGGAAATTAAGGTACACCTGAAATCATGCAAGAAATTTAAATAGCTTTTATATATTCTTGATCCAAGTCCAGGTCCCCTCAGCCTGTAACCAAACGAAATCTATTTAGGCATTGTGCATATGTGTCTTAATGATCATAGTAATATCTCTATAAAGACAAAATATTAATTTATAAATATAAATTTACTAAAGATCATAATTTCCCCTTTGAATAGGGGGGAAATGCTTCAATAAGCATTAAAATTCTTTTATCACTCTTAAAATAATCAAATGGCTGAGGCTTCTTAATTGTGGGCAATAACTGTGTCATTTTAAGATCAATTACAATGTTAAAACATTTTAACTTTGCTTAGAGGTGGGTGTGTAACTATGACTTTGATATGTTTTTTAGTTTGCCTTTTAAGAACCAGCTTTGTACAGAAGACAAAACCTTGAAATATTTAAATGTGATTACATTGATTTAATATATGATAGTCCCACCTGTATGTCATTTCTGATGTACATCTGGCACACACAAAATTAAAAGGTAAGTAACATGATTACAATCAGATTAGTAAGTCTACGCAAGTAAATGAGATTGCAAATCTGTACAAGTGAAAACTGCACTTCCTAGTGAGACCACTTTACATCACATTAGCTTAAAATGAATTCTCAACATTCATATAAAATACTGACTGGAAAATACCTTTGTAATAATACTGTACAAATCCAGAAAACCTCCTCTCTGGTGGGGCACAGACTACTGGCTCTTTCCTGCTGCAACTTCTCACCTGTTATTTAGTTTAAAAATTAATCATTCACATAGGTTGATCATTGATAAAATTGGAAGAATTAGGTTTTTAGAAGACAGAGAATTTTTGTTTTCACTGTGTTTGGGCATCGGGGATAAGTAGAAGTATCAACACTTTACTGAAGAAATACTGTGTATATAGGCAAATAAAATTATTTATACTCAAAAAGTATGCAACTGCATGGGGGTGCAGTGAAATAAGGGATAGTAAAGTATATTTAGAAAGATGCTTTCCCATGAAAAAGTTCCATAAGCCAAAGGAGTGGTTTAAGTTTGCAGTCCTGTGGAAGGGGTTGCTTTGATCCTCAGAAAACTTGTTTTGCAAGTATAGACTTCTGATTGGTTTCAGTTTTAACTCCAAAACTTTCATGCATCTGTATATGTAACAGTTTTAGACATCACAGTTCAGTTGTTTATACACTGTGTAAAATGAGTCTAGTTATGCTCTGGTGCCACAGAATTTTGACACTAGCAATAAAGAAGCTAAATAAAAATAAATGGACAGAGCCTGAAACTCTGACAAAGAAATTCCTGGGGATTTCAAACTGGAGTTCAGCTGAATTGAATTCTAAGTTCTGTTAAGGAGCAGAAAAAATTAATCACATTTAAGTTTGGTATTTATCATCCACTGTTTTGATCTCAATGAACTCCTCTGAAATTTAACTTGATAAAGCTTATTCCAGTCTAAGTTGTTTTCAATAGGCCTTATGATTATAGTAATAAAAAAGCTTTAAAATTATGAGTTTTAAAAAATGGATTCTTCATCACTCCTAATCCTTATATCAATATTCACTTCTTTGGAGAGATATGCTCTAGCTCATCTAATATTGCAGGTTTGACAGAGAAATTATTATGGAAGGTATTTTTTCTGAATATCTTCAGGAAGCCATCCAACTTTAAGTTGTGAATTTTAGAAAACACTCAGTTTCCTTGGAGTTATCAAATCATCAGACCTCCAGAATATTTTGGTCTACATAATTTTTATTTTTTTTTTTTTTTTTTAAGTGTTTCTCTGGTGGGGAAAAAATTATATTCACTGCATTTCATGATGGTTTTACAAATTCCACATAGAGTGAGCATTCTAAAGCCATTAAACCATTAAAAGGACTATATGTTACCACCATTATAGGCTTACAGGGCTTTATTTTTTTTTTTCTTTTAGTTCAAAAGTATCATTAATTTTAGGTTTGAATGAGTATCACTGTGTACTGTCACCTTATTAGCAGACATTTTATTATTACTTTCACATTATATTATTATTTCCTCCCCAAACATTCAAATTTAGCCAAAACCATGGACAAGCAATATCATAAAGCTGTTTCAAAAGCAATTTTTTACACATGAAAGATAAGGTTTTTTAGTTTATTAATATGTAGGAAAGGTATGGGCACTAGCTTTGCCTTTTATGTATTCCCATACAACTAGAGAAACAAGAGAAATATGAATCAAAATATGTTCTGTTACTTTTAGAAATCTCATTGTAAGGATCTCTGTGTCATTAAGGTTGCTGATCAGAAAAGAGTTTGAATCTTTTATGGGAAACATCAGTTTTATGAAAGAGGCATAAAAGAGAAGGCCTACAAAGAACACAGTCCTTGCAAACATCAAGAAAGAGTGAATGCAAAATCTCCTAGCTGTTAAACTTAAAGTCAGGCTATATATCTCCAAAGATTATTTTATAAAGCTAGCACAAGTTAGATGGCCAAATACCTTTATTTATTTAGATTTCTATAAGTAAGTTCTGTATCTATTCAAGTATTACATTAAGGTTTTGACAGAGAACATATCAATGTCTCTAAAATCAATATCCCAAAATAGCTTCAGATGGGCTTAGGAATACATCTTTCTAAAGGGTTCTTCTAATGGCAAAAAAAAATTTACTTATCTAGTAAATTTACTTATCTAGTTTAACAGTGTCTCTCAAGTGCTTTAGCAGCAGGTTTACACACTTGAAATGTACATCAGGACACTCAGAGTATTTCATTTTAATGTGTTCCAAGGTCAGAATCTTCATAGTACTTTATTCAACTTCACAATGATGAGAATAACAGTTTGAATAAATAAATGAAATAAGATGTAAAAACAGCTAACTGCTGTATTAGCTGAAATTTCAGGACAGTATTTTCACTTCAGGGTCATACAAGCTTGATTTACTGGCATCAAACATTTTATATTTAAGAACTATAATTAATAAGGTCATAAAAATCTGTCAAGATAGTCTAAGAATCATTTACTGTTTGCTTTTGATATACAAAGACTGACAAATCTCTGTCACTGACAGTGAAATATAATAAAAAGGATCTTTTTTTTATGAATCATTAACACGTTTTAATAAGAAATCAAGAAATGGTTATAGTAAAATCAGAAGGTGGGATAATGGTGAAAAAAGTCTGAGGCAACTTTTTAGGTGGAAGATCTTCATCTTCAGATGTGGAAATTGTGGAGAAAAGCTAAAAAGCATTGCAAAAAAAAAAAAAAAAAAAAAAGGAAGGAGAGGTATGTTGGGAAAAGTAACTACAATTTGAAAAATGTGAGTGCCTTATTTCTGTTCAACTTAAAGTAGATATCTACTACCTTCCTACATTGTGTGTCAATGACAAACTCCTCTTGTGTTTTCAGTCTCATAGCATTTTCTTCAGAATTCCTCAGATGCTACAGCATAGGAATTAATGGCAAATCTTGTGGATATCCTGCCACAACCAATAATTCTGCTTAATAACTTACAGAGTTTAAGGAATTCTAAACAATTCCAGACTGCATTATTAGAAAATTAATGTTGATATTATAATAATCATTCACTTAAATTATATACAATAAGATATTGGTCAAGGATTAATGACAAAATATCACTTGCATGGGTGTGAAAGCTTGGGGTAGTTTCAATAGGGAAAGCCCTTAGGCAAGTAGAATTTAAATTGGACACAGACACCTACCTGAAAAAAACACTGAAGTTACTGGGTTGCAACATGATGTACAAGTACTGGAATACAGGGTGTCAAATGGAGTTCATTGCTTGATGACAAATTGCCTGGAGTGTCACAGAAAGAAAGTAAAGGAATCAAAGTTTAAAGGAAGTTTGTCGGAGTTTGTAGGAAAAAGCAGTATGATACTGTGAACTGTTAAGATTAGGGGTGCATTAAAGGAAAGGAAATAAGGCACTAAGAGTGACTTTCAGACTTTTCTGAAAGAATTTCAAAAGTCACAGAAATGGTTGGAAAATAATACCAGGGAAACTGCAACAACAAAGAACAGCTTCAAAGACTTGGTTAAGTTCTTCTGCTTAGCAGTGAATATCTTAGTTTTGAGTTGCAAGTGGCTACTATCCCAGGGTTTTGCATGATTTTATTACTTATTCATAGAATCATAGAATCAAAAAGTACCAGGTTGGAAGGGACCTCAGGGATCATCTAGTCCAATCTTTCTTGACAAAAGTAAGGTCTAGACAAGGTAGTCCAGCACATGTCCAGCTGAATCTTAAAAGTGTCCAATGTTGGGGAATCCACCACTTCCTTGAGGAGATTATTCCTGTGGCTGATTGTTTTCACTGTGAAAAATTTTCCTCTTCTGTCCAATTAGAATCTCCCCAGGACTAATTTGTATTCATTACCCCTTGTCTTTTCCATGTGACTCCTTGTAAAAAGGGAGTCTCCATCTTCTTTGTGACGACCCTTTAAATACTGGAATATTTTATATGTAGAATCACATTAGGCTGTTGTGTTCCAATAAATGTATTTTAAACGGTTTCCTTATAAGCTTGCAAGAACTCATTTCTATGAAAAAACAGAACTAGCATGAAAAGTTGTCTGTATTTTTTCTGAGACTCACTGGATAGTCTAAAGAGTAGTATGGTGGATGAGAGAGAAGCGTAAGTCATGTTAAAAAATAGAAGTTCCCTCCCATCCAAAAAGTAAAAGCCAGATTAAAAAAAAAATAAATTCTGACATTAACATTAATGAAGGACTAGACTAAAATCTATGTGACTGTAGTAGATAGCAAAATCCCTGACTTCTCTGAAGGTGGTAAGCCTCTGCTATTGATGGGTCTGTGTAGGAGCCACTAGGACTGTGTAGCCATGTGTTGTGGTTTAACCCCAGCCAGCAACTAAGCACCATGCAGCCACTGTCTCACTCCTTCCTGCCCCACCACAGTGGGATGGGGAAGGGAACTGGGAAAAAAAGTAAAACTCATGGGTTGAGATAAGAACAGTTAAATAATTGAAATAAAATAAAATATTATAAAATAATATTTGTAATGAAAAGGAGGCTAACAAAAGGAGAAATAAAACCCAAGAAAAGACAAGTGAGGCACAATGCAATTGTTCACCACCCAATGTTCAATGCCCAGCTAGTCCCTGAGCAGCAATTGGCCCTTCCTGGATGAGTCCCCCCAGTTTATATACTGAGCATGATATCCTATGGTATAAAATATCCCTTTGACTAGTCTGGGCCCACTGTCCTTACCGTGCTCCATCCCAGCTTCTTGTGCACCTCCTCTCTGGCAAAGCGTGGGAAACTGAAAAATCCTTGATTTAGGATAAGCATTACTTAGCAACAACTAAAACATTAGTGCATTATCAACACTATTCTCATAATAAATCAAAAAGACAACACTCTACTGGCTACTAGGAAGAAAATTATCTCAGTCCCAGCCAAAACCAGGACACCATGGTTCAAGACAATGATTACCTCTAGGTCTCACCATCATGGAGCATGCATTTCCCTTGTCTGTACACACCCATCCATATTATTTAACTACAGCAATCTTATTCAGAGAGTTTATATGGAAAATATAAAACATAGGGTCTCCTGGCCTACTACTAAATACAGTTCCATACTAACTGTATTATACTTACTGGGGTTTTCTGTTTGTTTTTATTGTTTGTTTGTTTTGGTTTGGTACGGTTTGCTTTTTTTTTTTTTTTTTTTTTTTTTTTTTTTTTTTTTTTTTTTTTTTTCCCAATTTGATCAAAATCTGTTTTCAAACTGATTTGCTTTTGGTCTTCTTTCAATCCTTATATAAGATTGATGAAGAGCTGGGAGATTTTATTTGCTTGGGTTTAGTTTCCAGCCTGTTATTTTTATTTCTAGAGATCATTTTCTTTACAGACCCTTGGGATTCTGTAGTTTACCTCTTATGATCCCAGCTGCATTACACTCTGTGCTTCTGGTAATGCTTCTTAAAAAGTTTTGGCATCTTACAGATTGCTTCTACCTTTATGCTGTCCAGAGTAAGATCCATTAGAAAAAAAAAAAAAAGTTTTAAAGAAAAAAATTTCTCATGTGAATGGTACACCTACACCAGTTTGTATATAACTAGCTGAAGTAATTCTTAACTCCACTTTTATTAGGTCTTGTAATCTTTTATGCCTAAGTACTACTATTCTCTCAATACCATCTCAATACCTTGTCATTTATGTGCTTAAATAATTAAATCTTCTATTATACTGATTTTCAGAAGTTAGATTCCTGTTTCTAAGGAAAAATACTGTTTATTGTTAATTTAACTACACAGTTCAACTAATACAGTTGATTTGACAATTATGAAAATAAAATCTGTTATTCAGCTAATAAAACGAGTCAGTTTTTAACTCCGTTTTGGCTTATGATTCAGTGGTTCCCTATGTCTATACAATTAACAGTAACAAAATTCTTACCCCCAGTAAGGACCCTGACACTTCTCATGACATTTTCTGGGTCTCAGTCTTTACCTTATACACTTTCACACATCATGCTTAGCATTAGGGTCCTGAGAACTGCAGGTATAATATTGCTTTCTCTATTAGTAGGACAATTATGGCTATGGCTCCTTCATTACCTCTACTTATACATCTACAGTGCTTTTCTCACCAAAGAAAACACAGAGCCAAGATAAATTTTCCCATTCACACCAGTCATGTTAAAATGTGTTATTCTGCAGAAATAATTAAAAATAGTTTGTGTTAGAGAAGGAACCAGTGGTCCAGCAGCAGGTGAAAATTAACAAATTCAACATTTTGGTTTAATGTAAGAAGTACATAAATTCTATATTGCCTAAATACGAACATGTCCTGGTTTCAGCCAGGATAGAGTTGGCTTTCCTTGGTCTGAGAGGGACCACAGCTAGAGGGTTAGGCCTGGATCAATCGTTGGAGTATTCCATATCATGCGACATCATGTTGAGTATATAAGGGGATGATGGTCTTTTGTTTTGGTTTCAGTTTCCTGGTCAGTTGGTGGCAGGATTTCTGGTGTGGTTGGGATCACTGCTGGGGGCAGGCTGCCTACCACTTGGTTAGCAACTACTGTATATTACCCATTTGGACTTACTATTGTTGCTGCTGTTTTGTTACTATTACTATTTTTTTTTTTTAATTCAACCTATGAATTTCTTTTTTTTTGTCCCTCCCCTATTTCATCGGTGAGGGGTCGGGGGAAGTAAATGACTGGCCATGTGGTGATTGGCTACCCGCTCAGTTCAAACCATGACAGAACATTATCTCCATTTACTGGAAAAGAACAAAACCACACCTAATCATGTGGCCTGACTCTGACTGTGGACTGTAGTTTGCTACTTGATACCTAAAGAAAGTGTATATATAAAAAAGGCAATATTATATGATGCCACCTAGGTAGTCTCCTAGCCTCTAAGAACTTGAAGTTCAGGGATTTCATAGTTCAGACAAAGACTTAATAAGTAGTTTATGTACAAGTACTCTCAGAATTCTGCTATAGTCACCACTGAAAGAATAACATGTAACGTGATTAATTTTGAGACCAAACCTAAACTTCATAAGACAAATTTACATGAAACATCCATTACATAAAATATAGCACAGTTAATGGAACAGGGTGAAGAATGAAGATCTTTATACTGCTTGATGAGTGTGCTAATAACAAGGAAAGGATTGTTTTATCTACATTTTATTTCCGACACAAATAAATTTAATTGGATCATGTTTCATGATAGAATCCAGAAGCGACACAGCTTTAAGTGGAAGGTTAAAGAATGTTATTCTAACCTCACTCTATAGCTAGGGGGCTAGAATATGGCCAGACTGAAACTTCCATTTCCTGGATGAGGGCTTCAATCTTAAGTATAGTGAGACACATGAAGTGATTTGTGAAAAGCATTGGTCCTTTTCCTTTAAGAAAAAAGTCAGGACTGTAGTTAAAGAGAAGGCTAAAATGTACTCTCAAGTAAAATGTCTGTATGGTAAGATTCAGAGCTTGTCTCTGTTGTTATTTTTTTCATACCAGTTAGCTCTCTGCTGCTATGCACTGAGATCTCCCAGATTCACCTCAACCATCACTGAGAATTAGTGAAGAACAACTTCATTACAATCACTTCACCAGTCAGCAGAGAAAGAGCAGGACTTTCAAAACGTGGTTCACCTTATTCTAAGATAGATCTCCAAAATCTGAGATTAAAACTTTTTTGGTGATGCATATTTCCTTACTATATCTCTTGTTAAAAAAAAGCTTTGATATACCATCTAAAGTTAGATGGAATAAGTCCACCTTGAGAGTGCAAGGTCTAAGTGTCTTCTTACTTAGTGAGATAATAATTTTGGATCCAGTTCTAAGGCTCTTAACAGTTTCCCTGAAATATTTAAACCTAAATATTGGTCACAGAGTATTGACTTCCATTCTGTGGAACAAACTCATAGAATTTAGGAGTTCACATCCTAAATCCTTTATGATTTTTGGTTTACCCTACAGTAAACATGCCCAACTCAGTGTTTTCCTTGTCCATTTCCATTCTATTCACAATCAATATTAAACTCACCTTAATTCAAAAGGTATCCTTGTGCTTCTCTTCGTTCTCTTTCTTTTGTCTGAAGCCTTTCTTACAGCAGTAACCTTTTAGTCTTTTGGGTTTGATTTGTTTTCTTTTTAGTAAATTCTTCTATTATTTTGATTCATTTTTAAGGCAATCACGGTCTGTTATATTTCATCTGACTTCCTGTATGACATGGGCAAAAGTAAACCTAATTGTTTATGATTTTTACTCATATCTTGTGGCTGAACCAAAACCCACTTGCTTTTTCTTTTTTCAAGAATTTGGTTAAAATTTCTTAGGTAATAGAAGCTGATGGCTAGGCATGAACATCAACTTCTGATTGTTGTGTTTCAGTTTTATTATTACAAAGTACTTTTGACTATGTCCAAGAAGATATATCTGATATTTAAGAAAATTAAAAATTCAGGGTACATCCCATAATTGCAGTACTTCCAATTTCAGATAGTTAAAGTTTAAATAATAATTATTCTTATTCATACTTCATCTATATTGAACAATTTTACAGGCTACATTGTATAATTTAAGATTGTATGTGGATTACTTTTGGTGCAATCTTACACAGAAGTAAATTGGGGAGGTGGATTTTCTCTTCCTTAGATAATCAGTGGAATATTTTCTTAATTTAGGATTAATTTGTGTATCCTTGCTTGCAAAGAAACACTAATTGTGCATGTATCACTGTTGAATTAGTCCTCAGAAGTCAGGGATTAGTCATTGCACTATTCTGCATGCATAAAAATATATGAATTTGGCATTATAACTGATGATATTAGATTATAATAGAGAAAGTTGCTTTCATTCAAACCAAGCTTTTAAAACATAACAAGAAGCACTGGACAGAACATGACTTTCTTAGCCTAGCTTGTCTTTTTCTAACCCAGCTGTGACATAAAAGAAGACATAAATCTCACTGAGTCCATATTATGTGCACAATTTTCTACCTGTTGTGAAAGTGGACCTGTTGTGAAATTAAGGACTCCATAACTCTCCAACCAGAATTATGAGTTAATAATCCTGTTTCAAGTGTAATGAGCTAAAAGGACATTATGAATTCCTGAATTCATAGTTGATTTCTTTTTCTTTATGTTCATGACATATGAAATGAATAAAGTCTAGTAAAGCGATAGACATGAGAAAAACAGTTTAAAGTTTCTCATCAAAGTCTTATTTCTTCTATAGCTAGCAGAAAAAAAAACAAAAAAACAAACAAACAAAAAACCAAAACCAAAAAACAACAACAAACAAACACCAGCTGAGATCTGCTGTGTGGCAGAGATGCTCTGATCGCCACAAATCCTCAGACCACAACAGTACTACATTTCTCTATGAACCCTCATGTCAATGAGCTAAATTTTTCTCAGCTCTCAACTACCACAGCCCAAATAATTTCAAAGGAGGCTGTGTATGTGCCTTGTGTTTTAGAGCTTCAGCTGCCAAGGAGGCATCTTCATACGCATTTTTATTTTATATTTTGTCAAGTGTACATTTATGAAGAAGGACAGAATCTCTTTGTGCATGCAAGACTTATACATAGCTTTGTTCTTTCAGCTAGGCTGGTCAAAACTAGTCAGTGAATATTCAAAGGAAGCCTTGTAATATATAAAATATCCCTAGAGGGAGGGAATAAATGCTGTTTAAGATACTGAATTATTGGAACGGAGCCAGTAATGCAATTCTTTTTCAGTTACATTTTCAGATGACTCATCAGATCTTCTGCTAATCTCTGCTTTGAGGCTCAGGGAGTATGATCTTTAAAATCTCCTGAATAAGAAAAGAAACAATTTTTTAAAACAGAAGAATCTTTACACAACTTAATACTATCGAGACATCCATCTGTTACCAAATGTGATGCAGTATCTTGTACCAATTATAAATCTAGAAAGATGAATAAACACTGTAATCCTATTTCCTATTTTACCATGAAAAATAAAAGGGAAACACAAAAACTTGTTCCTAGCTGTAACACTGATAAAAAAACTGGCCCATGGAACTAATTTAAAGCAATATTTTTGGGAAAAGTTAGATATAAAAATAATTTATTAAAAAAAAAAAAAAAGTAACGTATATATTTTTTGTAAAGCTTATGCTTTTACTTTTGCCTTTTCTATTTCTTCCAGCTGTTGTTCCACAGTAATTATTTCTCCTTTTTGGTCTGTTCATCCATTGTCTTTTAACTCAAAGCCACAAATCAAATAGCATCTTCTCACTGCTTGTCATTTAGCTTCTTAAACACTGAAGTAGAGAGATAAGGTATTGCCAAAGTCATTGTCAGCAACACTGTCACTTCTGTGCTAATGAATTTACCCATTAATAACTGATAAAACCAGATTTTCACATTCCTTTTTTCCTTCAATTCTTTATTTTTAAGGCAACCAACTGTATAAACAAACTATTACATAGTGTTAGACTTAATATGAAAAAAATCTGTTTGAGCCATTAGTGTTATACATTTTACAATGAAATTAAAAAAGAAGGAAATTGGCTTCATTAATAGAAAAAGAAAAAGAAAAAAAGATAATAGTGAAGAACACTAATGGCCTCCAAGGAAATACTGTGGATATTATTTTTTAATTACTTATGTTTCCACCTTAACAACAGCAACCTACAATGTGAAAAGTAATGTGAGCCTGAGAATGCATGATGGCAAAGGCCAGGATGGAAAATATCCCTAGGGAAGCTTTCCATTATTTTTGATATATTAAATGCTTTCTGCTTTTATCCATGAGTACTACAGAAAAAGGAAAGATTTGTCTGCTGAATTTAACCACTGGTTCTTCTCTGTAAAATGAAAATTTTTAGTTAATTCTATGTTAATCTGCTGTGGGATGGGTTGGGGAGGAAACCCAGGTTCACAGGCAGAGACATTATAGCAAACTTCCTTCTAGTACTATGCAGATTCTTGTTGGTAAACTGAGCCTTAATTTACCTGTTCAGTTTAACAGGGAAGTGGTTAGGACATTGATTTTTCTGTTAACACATACCTTCACTCAATCCCACCATAAAGCAAGCATTTCAACCATAATACTGATGAACTCATAAAATCATAGAATGATTTGGGTTGGAAGGGACCTTTAAAGATTTTCTAGTTCCAACCCCTCTGTCATGGGCAGGCATATCTTCCACTAGATTAGGTTGATCAAAGCCCTGTCCAACCTGACCTTGAGCATTTCTGGGACAGGGCATCCACAGCTTCTCTGGGCAACCTGTTTCAATGTCTCACCATGCTCATCATAAAAAAATTATTCCTTATATCCAATTTAAATCCACCCTCTTTTAGATTAAAACCATTACCCCTTGTTGTGTCACCACAGGCCTTGGTAAAAAGTCTCTCTCCATCTTTCTTATAAGCTCCCTTTATATATTGAAAAGTTGTTTTTTTTTTTTTTTTTTTTTTTAGGCTGAACAACCCTGACTCTCTCAGCCTTCTTTCAAAGAAGAGGTGTTCCAAACCTTAGATCATCTTTGTGTCCCTCCTCTGGACTTGCTCTGTCTTTTTTGTGCTGGGGTCCCAGAGCTGGATCCATTACTCTAGGTGGGGTAACACAAAAGTGGAGTAGAAGGGGAGAAACACCTCTCACCACCTGCTGGCCACACTTGTTTTTATGCAGCCCAGGATATGACTAGCTCTCTGGGCTGCAAGGGCACATTGCTCACTCATGTCTGAGTTTTCATCTACCAGTACGCTCAAGTCCTTCTCTGCAGGGCTGCTGTCAATCTAGTCATCCACCAGTCTGTACCGATACTGGTGATTGCCCCAATCCAGGTTCAGGACCTTGTACTTGGCCTTGTTGACCTTCATGAGATTCACATTGGCCCACTTCTCCAGCCTGTCAAGGTCCATCGAGATGACATGCCTTCCCTCTAGCATATCAACTGCACCGCTTAGCTTGGTGTCACCCACAGATTTGTTGGGGGTGAACTCAATCTTACTATGTAATTAATAGAAATATTGATCAATGCCAGTCCCAGTACAGACCCCTGAGGGACATAATTTGTTACTAATATGCATTTGGACATTGAGACATGGACTGCAGCTCTTTAGATGTAGCCATCCAGCCAATTCTTTATCCACTGAAAAGTGCATCCATCGAACCCACATTTCTCCAATGAGAGACAAGGTTGTTGTATGGGACTATGTTAAAATTACAGAATCACAGAATCATCTAGGTTGGAAAATACCTTGAAGATCATCTAGTCCAACCATTAACCTAATATCGACAATTCTCAACTACACCATATCCCTAAGAGCTATGTCAAATCCTTACAGAAGTCAAGGTAGATTCTATCTGATGCTCTTCCCTTACCCACCAATGCAGTCAGTCCATGGTAAAAGGCCACTAGATTAGCCACGCATGATTTACCCCTTCTGAAGCCATGTTAGCTGTCTGTAATCACCTCCCTGTCATCCATATGTCTTGACTAACTTCCAGTGCTAATTCAGTGCTAATTCAGACCAGTTGTCCTTTTTCTATTCTCTGTCACCATTCATAGCAGGAGTGTCTTGAAAAAAAAAAAAAATTCTATATTGTGAATTAAAAATATTTTTTTCTCAGAATCAAATCTTTACATTTTCATTCTTCACCCATACTTGAAAATAGGTAGGTATCTGCTGTTACTCCAGTTTTTCAGCTGAAGTAAATAGCTGAATTACCTGCACTAAGCATGACAAAAACAATGTAATGGAGCAGCATGAATGTGGCTGTTTAAAGCAAGGGCTGGTGAGCCAGGAGGCAAGTATGACCACAGTACCAGCAGTGCCCTCACAGACAGTCCTAGAGGGTATGAACAGAGTGAACACTTGTAGGGCTGATAGTAGGGTCCATTAACTGACCCTGGCAAGGCAAGCAATAAAACAGGCTCAGGGTCTGTCTCCAGAGTCCATCCAAGACTGAAGACAGGGCTATAATGTAAGTCCAAAGTTTTTCCAGGAGACAAGGAAACAGAGACAGGACTACAGCATAGAAATTATATGCATCTGGGAGCCAGTGCCAGAGAGAAAGGACTGGAGACAGGCACACTCATCACATAGTTCAGAAAAGGACTGGGTACCCAAGCCTGAAAGTAAATGCAGCAACTGGGCAGCAGGTATGGGTTAAGACCCCAGGTGAGACTGGTCAGGAAAATTAAGGCGGTCTCAGGGCCCTGATACTGAATACTGAGGTTGATTTACTCAATTTTCTGATATTTCTAAATAGTATTATAATACCTATATTTAGCAATGCTTTATTAGGCTCATTTGCAGGCAGACTTAATGGATACCTAGTTGTGTCCTTCTGTCTTTTCTGAGCTAGCTCTTGGGTTTAGGAATATATATTATGCATGTTTTTCTGTGTAGGTACTAATTTCTTTTTATTGAATGTAACTGGTAAACTGATAAGTCCCAAAGACCTTCTAATTTCATTAGAGGTACATTCCCCAAGATGTGAACATTCAGCCATGTTTATGAGAGAAGTATCTGGTTCTAAGACTTTTAAAATATGTTCAGAATCCCAACAGACTATCATGGCTGGCAGGTCTAGAACACAAGAAAGGCTAAAAACAAAAGAGATAGACAGATTATTCTATAGCAAATTATCCATGTGTACCATCAGCACAAGGTGTAAAAAAAAGTGCCTAACCAAACAGGTTTTCAAGTGCACAGCCACAAACCAAACCAAACCAAATCTCCAAAAGATCCCAAACTAATATATTAAATTAGGTAACAAGCTTAAGAGAGCAAACTGGTAAAAATTTAAATCCATTGTTTATAGCCCAGATATACCTATACTAACCCACATACCTACCTTCTATTCTTAAGATGGGAAAGAATGTGAAAATAGTATTTAAAACAGCAGTTAGAGAATAATCTAGTTAACAGCATAAGTATGAGACACTAGTTTTGAAGGGAAATTAAGCTAGTCAAACCTCAGGAAGACCCTAGGCTGTTGCTTTGAAAGGATTATGTTAACCAAGCTGACTGACAGACATGGGTTCAGAAAATTCAATGCATATGAATTGATTTGAAATTGTGGGAACATATGTAGCAATAATTTCCTGGAATATGTTTTGTTGTTTGTTTGTTTGTTTTTTTAAAATTATTATTGTTTTTGAAAGGTGTTTCTGAAATCCAAAAACTTCCTGGGGCCAAAAGTATTAATTCAGAACTTTGGGAACATACCTCTTAATTAAGATGCAGAGTCTGAAATCATTCCCTAACACCCATATTTGGGGAAAAAATGGAGCATAATCTATTGGTTAATTGCACCCATAGGAAGAGATACAGTGTTCCCTCTCATTCATTTTTACAATGACTAGTTGTTAGATCACTTGCCCAGGAAAGGGACGTTTGGTTTCAGGGCATGAAGGAGTTCAGTCCTTCATCTCCACAAATTCAAAGAGCACTGTGAGTTAATCGCCTAGCCTGGGTGGAAAAGGGGCAGTCTCTTTATTCATTTTAAAGAAGTGCCAGTGTACAGGAAATAAGGCTTAATCAGGAAAAAGGAAAGTATAAACAGAAGTATGATTCTGTAACTTATTGGTTAGGACACTTATCGGGAATTGTTGCTTCAAATATCCTAGTCTTTCTATTTTATCCTTACAATGAAACACACGTTCAGTGATATCAATGCTCATGTCATCCACCTGCTTTGAGTTACAACAAAATATGATTTTTCAAGTAAATGAAATGAGAAAACAAACACACACACAAAGCTTTTCAAGTTATTTTAAATGATTGTGCGTTCGATCTAGTTCAGTAAATTTGTTTTTCTGAGTTAATGGGATGGAATTCAGGTTGTTATATGACAGTCTTCATTTAAAAGCTTTTATAATACCCTTCAGTAAGAATGATTCTGTATCTTTTTTTTTTTTTTTTTTTTTTTTTTTTTTTTTTTTTATCCTTCTGGGAGCGTGAATCTTCATCCCTCTCTTTCCTGACAATATTACTCTTTCCTCTGGTACATTTTCACTGAACAGTTAGCCCTGGCACATAACATCAGTAACTTCTCTTTTCTTCACACACAGAGCTCTTAGATCTAACTTGAGTATCAGTTTGTTGCTTAGAAAGCTATGGTTAAGTCTTGTCCAGCAGCCCACTCAGAACACTCTCACTCACCCTCCTCATCAGAATGGGGGGAAAAGTAGGATGAGAAAGCTCATGGATTGAGATAAAGAAAGTGAGATCACTTACCAATTGCTGTCATGGGCAAAACAGACTTGATGAGGGAAAAAGTAATTGTATTTACTGCCAAAACAGATTCAGATACTGAGAAACAAGGACAAAAAATTTAAAACAAAATTTTACCCTGCTCACATCCCCTCTTCCAGGCTCAGCTAGTTTCCTCCAGAACAGGGTACACCCGACTACTGTCCCTACCTTGAGTAGCTCCAGGGGGTGGAGTAAGGAAGGCTGTGGTGTAACAGTTCGTCCCTGCTGCTTCTTCCTCCTCGCACTTTTCCCCTGCTCCAGTATGGCATCCCTCCCATGGGATACAATACTCCAGGATAAGACTGCTTCTGTGTAGGCTTTCCACAGACCGCAGATCCTCCCGGAAATGTCCACCTGCTCTGGTGTGAAGTGCTCCATGGCCTGCAGCATGGCTATCTGCTCCACTCTGGTCCTTTCACGGGCTGCAGGGCAACACTTGCTCTGACGCCTGCAGCGCCTCTCCTTGTCTGATATTTGTGTTCACACTGCTGTTTCTCACTTTTTCCTCTTTCTCTGCCTGGGTGGTGGTTTTTCTCTTTCTTAAATACATTCGGAGACGCACCACCAGCTCGGCTGACAGGATCAGCTGCGTGCTGTGGTGGGTCTGTTGCAGAATGGTCTGGGACCAGCTGGAACCAGCTGTGTCTAGCACAGTGCAGCCCCTGGCCTCCTCTGTCAAAGGCCACCCCCTAAGCTCCCTGCTGCCAACACTTTGCTATGGTGAAGTGCTAAGGCTTGGACAACCGGCTCAAGCCAGAGCTGACCTATAGATGAATCCTGTATATTTTATAACTGATAACCATTGTGATAGTAGGTATTGTACTAAGTTATAACAAACCACCTATTCTGATGTAAAAAGTACTAAAGCATTGAAGTACTGAAGCCTGAACAACAGGCCCCAAGCCGAAGCTGCTAACTTAGTCTGTAATCATGAACAAAGTCTGTAAACTCGCTAGTGGAAGAGGCAGCTTAGACAGAACAGAATTAGTAGTGAGGAGAGAATGTATCCAGCTTCCCTTGTTTAGCCTTGTTCAGGGCTGAGAACCCAAGTATCTGCCCTTGTTAGAAACTGCCTTGGTTCTCCCCCCTGAGCCCTGGCCAGGCTGTGGGTGGAATCCAACAGGAGAATGACACCAGATATTTCCACTCAGAGCAAAGGTGCCAGCTCTTCTGGCCTGTCGATCTCTGGTCTATAAGGCCGGGCCCGTTTGCAGCGACGTTGGCAGCCTCACCTCTGGGTGGACGCCCCGCGTAGGATTTCCCCCTTGCCGGGACAAGCTCTGCAAACCCTCGCTGTAACCGGGGCTGCCCAGCCACTGCGGGGATGGGGATGGGAACGTGTGCAAGTGGGGATGGAGCTGTCTTCATCACTGCTCTCTCTCTCATGTAGTCATGATTTGATGCATTACCCTGTATTTTCCTGTTTGCTGCTTTAAGTGCACTATTCTGCCTTTTCTCACTGCATGTTTTCTGTATTACACTGTTACATTGGTTATCACCAGTAAAATACACCTGGTCTTTTCACTCTGGTGTCTGAGTTTAATTGGTATCCTTAATCAGCAAAACATATGGACACCCAATACATAACTCCACTTCAGGTTTGGTTTGCTTCATGTTTCCTTTTGACTGCAAGGCAAAATATAGGTGATGTTCTCATTAAAATACCAAACCAGTTTGGCTTTGACATTCTAGTTGTATTATTTTAGTCCTGAGGGACTCCCACTGTGACATTGCAGCATTACGCCACATGCTCAGGACAGAATGTTTCTCTTACAAGTCTCTGAGAAACAGTCAGATTATTAATTTGCTTTATTTCTGCAGCACAAAAAAACTGTCATGAGACATCAGTGCATATCAGACACTTATGAGCGTTTTAAGTTTAAAAAGATGCTTAAACTTGAAGGTCAATTTAACTGTTCCATAGAAATATATGTTATGACTGGATATAAGCTTGTTCCAGCTTTGTAAGCAAAAATTCATTTAAAACAAAATAACCTCATTGAGTCAAATGGACTTTATGAAGGCAAATTTTGACATCCAATTTCGTTATGTTCAAATATAGAAAGGAAAAACAGACGTGTTCTTCACTCCCTTTGGTAAAATTGTCAACATAAAATGCTTATCTATTCATACAGAATCAGATGTTTCTAATAGCCTGGAGTTTAGAGCATTTAGCTGAGAGAGGCAAGTCTTGGATTCTCACATTAGAAATTTTAAAGTTGTTCAGAGCACATATACAGGGTTAAACCCTACACATGATTTAGAAAAAAGAACAGTTCTGTCTGTGAATGGTGGTGGTATGTAGGCTTAATATTGGCATTGAGCTGCTTGGGATTTCTGAGACTTAAACAGTTCTGTATGCTCCCAGTGTCTGTAAAGTCAGTATTCATGGTGGTACTTTTAGATTCCTTGGCAATTTAGCTTTCACCATGGATGTTTATTTGTTTGGGGGTCTAACTTTGAAGCTAGATGCTGAATGTAACACTTTGGTGTTGGTGCCTTATTTCTCAACTGAATACTTTGTGCTTATTTCCATGTTAATAACTGCAGTCATTCAAAATAAAAGAGTAATGATTTCATAATAGCTGTTGCATAATATGTAATAGCCAGACTTTATAATAATATTGATATTATAATGATATTGCATTATCGTAATATCTTCTCTCATAACTTCCTTATCATATAAAACTACGTGCTATTCATTCATGCAAAATGTTTTAACTGGGAAGTCAGTGTCACAGGAAATATATCCTCCTACTACTGATATTTAGTTCTTTTCCTGCAGGCTAATCAAGGTCTGACAAAGTCTGATGGACGTCTTTAGTACCTGTGAGTAACCTAGCTGAGATGAGTAAGGATTCAGAAAAAAAGGAAAGTAAAATTCAATAATGAACAATTCAAACAGAACAATTATGTGGATATTAGAAAATGTCTGTCAATTAGATAGTTCTTGATTTCCTATTGTTGTTTAGAAGAGCCAAATTATTACATTACCTTAAATTTAATAACTATTAAATTATCTACACATTTTCACTTCCATCAAAAAATTTCTAGTGGTAGCATGAAACATGTAATTCCTGTATACCACACATAGGTTGCAGCAGAGAAAGCAGAGGAGAAAGTAGTGTTTTACATAAACTTTGATACAAATTCCTTAAGATATTTTCAGAATTGGTGCTTAGAAAAAATAGGATTGAAGTTTAATTCAGAATGTAATTACCTTCTTTTGGTCTCTTAAAAGCATGTAATTTTACTCTCAGTGAAATTGCTCTAAGTCTTCAATTACTTCAGTGTCCTGGTTCAACTCGGATAGGGTTAAGTTTCCCCAGCAGAGAGAGAGGGGGAAGGGATCTCCAGCCAGGTTATTCATACCATGCTGGCGTCAGGTCCAGGGGTGGGAAATTTGAATTTACTTTCTCTTTGGCTTTTTGGTGGCGGGACCCACGTGTCGGCTTTGTTCTATAACCATTTTGTGGTATTTCTCTGTATATAATTTGTCTTGTTCACTGTTATTGCTGTTTATTGTCGTTATCATTGCTACTGTTGCTGTTCAGATTGTTTATCACACTGTTGTATTAAATTTCTTATTATTTTAACCCGGGGTCTGTGCCTCACTGCCAGCCCGACTGACTGAGGGTGGGGGAGGGGCAACAGCAATGTGGTCTGTGGTCCCGGCAGGGCTTAAACCTGCACATTCAGCCAAACTTTACCAGAGGGGGGAAAAAAAAAAAAAAAAAAAAAAAAAAAAAAAAAAAAAAAAAAAAAAAAAAAAAAAAGTTACTAAGTACAATACAAGGTAAGAAGATGAAGAAAAACTGTATTTCCTCTTAGGTAGGAACACAAATGAAATCACTATATACCTACGGTGATCTCTGCTTCATGATGACTGCCATCTCTCTTATGTGGGTTAAAATACAGGTTTTATCTGAAAATGCTTAGCTGGAAGTACTTTATATACTATATTACAAGTATGAAGAAATATCTGAATTTTCTGCTCCATGAAATATTTGTTATTTTCATGATCTTCCATATTAATGGACTGCTATTTTAATGATTTCCATTGTGGTCTACTTTTGTCTAGATCTCAACCTTGCCACTAAAAAGGCTTTGAGAAACAGTATTAATGAACTATTTTGTCAAATGTATGTATCTGTTTGTTGTCAACTATCCCATTCTAATTGTCAACTTTAGAGTGAGAAATAAGACAGATTGTCCTGGTTCACCTAGAATAGGGTTAAGTTTCTCCAGCAAAGAGGGGGAAGGGATCTCCAGCCGGGTTATTTATACCATGCTGATGTCAGGTCCAGGCGTGGGAGTGAGGGATCTTTTTTCCTTTGTGGCTTTGGTGAAGGGGAGCAGGGGACTGTCTGTATCCATTGCGGTATTTCTCTGTATATCTTTTGTCTTGTTCACTGTTATTGCTGTTTATTGTTGTTATCATTGCTACTGTTGTTGTTCAGATTGTTTATCACACTGTTGTATTAAATTTCTTCTTGTTTTAACCTGGGGTTTGTGCCTCACTTCCAGCCTGACCGGCTGAGGGTGAGGGAGGAGCAATATCAACATGGTCTCTGGTCGCGGCAGGGCTTACACCACCACACATATCTTTTCCCATCTTTCTCATACCTTTAGATTCCTTAGATAATACTTGCTCCTCTGCAATGAAACAGTGTTACTTTGTTCCTGAACAGTCATAGATGGCCTTTATATTAGAACATTAATGTAGCATACTGTCATGGTTTGAACTCATCCGGTAGCCAGCCACCACCTGGCCAATTGTTTAAGAGCCTCAGCCGAGCAAGAATGCGATAAGGACGTGAACCTGAATGACGGGGGAGAAACTCAAGGAGACAAACAACCCCCGGAAGGGGTTGGGATGGAAGAGGAAGTTCCACAAGGCAGGAAGCCTGGCAAGGCTGATGTGGCACCTTTTATCCAATCATAAGAAGTTTTAAAGTGCGGGCTAACTGTCCAGTCCTGAGGACTTGTACTGCATGTTACTCACGTGTGCGGGAGAACATTATAGAAGGGCTTTCTTAGTTGTAATAAACGGGCATTGCTTGATCACATTGGGCATGTGCGTGCACAGGTCTCTTGCATTTTCCTTCACTTCAAAGTAGATCCCCAAAAACTAGGTATCTACCTGTAGTGTATATATGTTCTGAATGTTTGCACTAAAATCTACATCTGTTCTACTGCACACAAGGAACAAATTCTCAATTCAAGGAGTCTGCCTGGCATCCACTTAGCACTACTTGCTAGGTTCAGTGAGTTCAGGAGAGTCAGGGATGTAAATAGAAACA
Organism: Athene cunicularia; assembly: GCF_003259725.1. Lineage (NCBI taxonomy): Eukaryota > Metazoa > Chordata > Aves > Strigiformes > Strigidae > Athene > Athene cunicularia. Next base: position 21,733,155 of record NW_020799098.1, read on the forward strand.
CTAGAATCTTCCAGCATATGTCTCTAGGGGAACTGTGGAGGTAGTGTTCTCCAGTTCAGGTGAGGTGATCTACAGATCATCTGTGCTGATAAAACATGTTTATGTTTACCTTTTTCTCCTGCTCTTCTCCCTTGCTCTCATATCTCCAACCATGCCCGCTCCTTTTGCAATTCTGATGTTGCTTGGAACTTCTGTGTGCATATGTAATTAGCTAACCCAGGGGACAATTAGCTTCCTTATGCTAGGTTAGCTTTCTATCATAATGTAAGTTTAACTGACTTTTCATGACCGTGAATTGTTAGTTCTGCATCCAAAGCAAAAGCCTGTATCAGACAGATATAATCACAATACAGATATTAGCGTACCTTGAACACAAATATAAGTGTACATAAATAATATAACCAACTACAGTGATTAAGCATTTTTGTAACACCGTGATGACATAGTGAAACACAGTCTATAAGAATTTTATATACATACCTTGCCAATATGACCTTCAAAAGGGCAAAGATTGGTCTAGTTGCATGTATGAGGTATCCAACTAATAAGAAATTGTGAAGAGAAACAAGAACAAATGGCTGCAAGCAACCAGGAGATCATGAATACATGATACAATGACATGTACAATGATTAGTCCACAGCATTGTCACACAGTATCAGGAGGAAAGAACATCCATTTCTGAAGGGAAGTAAGGTGAAAAGTGTAAAACAATTATTTATCCATTATGTTCTTAAATATCTGAGGAATTTGTTACCTGGCCACAAGTATATGTGATAAGCTCAAGTTGCTTCCTGCAGAAATTTAAAGAGAGAAAGTGAGGTAATATAATTCAACATATTAAGTTAGTTATTCCAGGTCACCAATATCATAGACCATTGACAAGAGCTTCTGAAGTTCTAAATGCAGTGACTTTATTTAGAGGGATTTTGAATTTTCTATAGTTTCTTGACAAGATTCTAAATCTATTATTTTGTCAACTTACTTTCATTAAGTGAAGAGGGAAGCTTTAAATGAAGATGGCATCTTCATGTCAGGGCCAACCTGATATCTAGTATTACTGAGAGCTGTTAAATAGCTGATGAGTTCCCTTGGGAAATGAATTTACTTAATGCAGTAGAAGTAGACTCATCAAAATATTCTGATAAAATTCAACAACCTTCGTAGTTGTGGACCTTGATTTGCCATTTTTCTACACCATGTTTCTATTATAATAATGAGTCAATGGAGATGCACCAGCATGAAATAAAAGTAAATAAAGATAAAATCATGCCCCATGTCTTGTTAATATAGAACCTATTGTAAAGTAGTACTAAAAATAAAAGAAATAGAGCCCAAATAATTTGTGTTTGATAGTTTTGTTATCCACATTCTTTGTTCATTTATAATATAACATGGTCATTTGAAATATTTTGATGTAGAAAAGGTAGCATATGAATATTATGAAAAAGCTTTCCTTGGCTTGTTATTTTTGTCAGCATCTGAGCCATACTATCCATTATAGGCTAAAAACTGATCCTTCAGTCAAGCATGAATGCACACAGACACATAGAATCTTACTCTTTATAAGGATATATTGAGAAGATTATCTGAAAAACCTCCTCACATCCTTGTAACCAGACTGTGAAAACTAGTAAAATACAATGGGGTAATACCTGGTGAAGAGAACAGAAGTGTCCTGGATTTTAAAATTAATTTCCTGACATATCATTGAGATAATAATATCTTTATTATTAAGTGGCATTTTCTTTGCAGCTAGATGTATACACACGCCTCTGTTGGTTCCTGGCATTCAGCAAAAATTACCTTTAATGTACAGCTCTGGCTACTGAAAACTAAATCCATAGGAAAAAATGCAGGAAGACTATCTCAGCAGGAGACTATTGTATAACTGCAGCCCCCCCAAAAAAACTTGTGACAGCAAATTTAATAAAAGGCTTATGAAAACACTAGCTCATTGACAGCTTTCAAGGTATGTCTATAGTAATTTTATTATTTTAATTATGCATACATTAAAAAAAGTTGTTGAATTACAATTAATAAAAACTACATCATGAACACAATGCAATAAAATTTAAGAGTGATGGTAAATCTAAGCAATTACTGATAAAGTGAGAAAATAATAATACAAATAAAGGCAACGTATTCCTTGACTCACAAGCAAATAGAAGCAGTTCCATACACAATATAAAATGTAAGTACTTCCAGAGTATTAACATAAGTGAAGATGCTGATTTTTGTTAATTCCTCCTGCTATGATTACTTCATGTTTCAGGAACTGCTTCCTGAGAAATTATCTGCCTCATCAGTTGTCCCAGCAGAGAACAACAGTGACTCAGATTAGTGGGTGGAATTACAGTTGCTGTGTTTTTTCCCAAGTTCGAAAGGATTGTTTTCTGGAAGTTAGAAGGCATTATTTTCTGCTAGTTAACAGAAACTTTTGGTGTTCCAGCTACATGTTGTTATTTTGTTAGTGGAAGCCTTCGCAGACTAATCTACATAAACAAACTAAAAAACATTAAACATAGTGTTTTTATGGCTTTGAAACTTGAATTTGAAAGTATATAATTGCAAAAAAAATTTTCTGCAGAGCTCTTACTTTACTGTAGCCATTACATTTGCTGAAAAAAATGGAATGTTGTAGACTATTTCAAAAGGTAAACTTTAAAGCTGATGGGAGTTTCTGAGTTATATCAAGCTTACAGGCCAAAGTGGTCTTTAAAATATTAAAAGCCACCTGCAAGGTATTTTTCAAGAGCAGAAAAAATCTCCCCTTGGGTTGATCTTCCAACCTCATTGAGGCTCTGGGGTTAGAGTGAACTTGTATCTAAACAGGACTGCAATGAACATTATAGTAATTGAGCTTGATTCAGCAGCAACTTTCATCTGATACAAAATAGTAATCCAGATTCATGGGCAAGCATTTTATTTCTCCCCAAATCAAGGAAATGTCTATCATCATAGTTTCTGTTGATTAAAATAGCTATCATTCTGAAAAAGGGCACAAAGAAAACAAAATTGTAGCCAAAAAACACAAGATAAAATCTTGAAAAATAAATTTAGAGATAGGTTAGTTCCTTCTTTTCTATTTTTAGAATGTATTTGAAAAAAATATATACAATAACCCATTGTATTCTTTGAGAAACTATGTCCCTGCATCTGTATTTTGTGTGATGGACAACTATTCTACTCAACTTTATTAACATAAAAAAAATATGATGAACATAGCTGTTGGAAAGGCATAGCTGTTCTCAAAACTATTCAGTGTTCAATCCCATACATTACTATAAGATTTTTCTAGAACCTGAACCTCTCTACATAGTACTTAATAGATTGTATTTACCTTCATTATAATTCTATACACAATAAATATATATATAAAGATAAAATAGTAAAAACATCAAAGGTCATTCAAAATTGCTAGGATAGTAAGTAATGTTGGGATTGGAGGAGAAAAAAAAAAAAAAGGGCCACAAAACCCCAACCAGAAAAATGCTATTGTTCCAAAAGGCATAGAAAAACCCTTTATGCTAGAGAAAAATACAAAATATCACCTGTGATACTGCTCTTATAAACATATATATCGATATATTTTTTTCCCCTAGTCAAGAAAGAGAGAAAAGTTTCAAGCTGTCAGTTTATACTAGACCCCTTGCAACTCTCAGTAATATTATTAGAAACCACTAGAAATGCACATGTGCAAATGAAGACATGATCTAATAGTAAACAGTTACCAAAATCATCTGGAAATAAAGAAGAAAAATATGGTTATGTCATAATAACAAAACAACACATACTGATTTCAGAAACAAGTTTTGTAGGGTTAGAAATAAAACTATTGTATGTCTACGAAAACTCTCTGTCTCCGTGAGAGCATTCTTAGGAAATCTTGTCGCTGATTTATTCCGATGGCGTTTTCTGTTCACTCACTTTACTGCCAGTCCATTGTCAATACAGATAAGCATACTGTTTTCCAAATGCTGAATCATACACCTCCTTTTCCAGGAGAAACTTATTTTAGAATTTTCAGTATTTTTATTGTTACTATTGCCAGATATACTACAATCTTTAAAAGAATATATTAATCCTTATACAAGACATTTTAAATCAAGTGTTAGAATTTGTGAAATGCTTATTTCCACACTGCTTGGTGTTAAACTTTCAATGTTCACTTCTAAAACAATTCTCTTAGGATGTATTTAGTTGCAAAATCCATGAACTGATAAGTTGCTTGCAGTTTTTTTTTCAGTAGCTTTCTTGGTAGCACTTTCATTTGTAACTGCAGTGCTATCCTTATGTCCAGTGTTTCCAAATCCCAGGAACAGCATACTATATGCACAGATAGTTCACTGACTCACACATTTTTTATAATTCCAGCCATCATGGTAGGACATTTCCCTCTCTTCCCACCTCTCACTTTTTTTTTTTTTTTTTTTTTTTTTTTTTTTTTTTTTTACCAAGACTTTAAGATTTTGCTGCTGCTTAGGTTTTCAACCAAATTATCCACCAAACCAAAACATAATTCCCAAAAGCTATAGGATATGATATTTGCCTTTTTGATAACTGTACAAATCTGAATTAAATTCACTGAAGTCAATAGCATGTAGTGACTACAGAAATCAGAATCACTTCCACAGTTTAAGGCATGATGCTACACAATCATTTAAACTTGCAGTGTATGCTACCAGTCTTATTCCTGAATTTCATGTCATGTATCCTTTCCGTTTCACTGATAGATTCAAATATATTGGATTTGTCATAGTGTAACTAATTTGGTTGCTTATCATTCCAACAGACTTAAGTCTTCAAATGTATCAATACATGATTCAACTGTGTGTCTAATATAAACATATTTAATATATTAGGAGTAATAACTCCTTGTATATTGGGAGTCCGACCTATGAAACCAGATGTGATGTTTTCCAGACTAACCAACAGTATGACATTCCTTCTTCCAACACATTCACTTTTTGGCTCAACTAGTTTTGTTCTCCCTATAACAGTATTTCAAGGTCAAATTCAGACAGAAGCAAACCAAACGATTTTAATAGCTTTTTTACTGAGTAATAATTTGTTCTTCTTTCAGTCTTAACACTTATGATTTCTTTTGTGACTCCAAATGGAGTGATGATCACAGTTTAAGAAACCAAGCTATAATACCTTAGGAGGTGTACAGATGCCACATGAGTGGATAAGAAATGCCTTTTAAAATTAGTTATGGAGTTGGATAGTTTTGTCATATCTTGAAAATACATTTGGGATGACAGACTGTGGCCAGACATGTAAGAACTGAGGAGTTCAGAGAGTCCTGTTTCCCTTCCTCTATCCTCTTTTGTCCCAGGTGAACTATCCATGCAAGTGCACATGCTTTTCTTCCAATAGAATCCCAGTAATGCTACAATGTAGTGGTAAAGTGAAGAAGAGCCCATAAATATTTCCCATCCCATCCCAATGTAGTTGCTTCAGGAGAAAGTATAACTGCTTTTTCAAAAGGGAGACTTTCTCTATTCATGAAGCTCCCTGCAAATCTTATGGAAAAGTGGAGTATGTACCTTTACAAAAAAATAACTTCGGCTTACCTCCACAACTATATTCTATATAAACCATCCAGAAGCAGCAGCTGACAAGAGGATGTGGATGGAAAACAAAACAATGTATGAACTGCAAGTGACATATGTTTGGTGTCAAAGCTAACATTTCAGAAATAATCTGTCATTACACTGATTCAACATGACTATTACCAGAACTATGTTTCCATAAATTTAAAGTGTCCAGTTGACTTTTGTTTTCATATTATTTGAAATCTGGGCTTCTTTTTTTTTTTTTTTTTTTAAGTTAACAATAAAAAATAATAACATACCTGAAGTGACTGATCTTACAAGCCTTTCTCATATTAATCATCCTTACCATGTCCGTAGCTTAGATGGTTTCTGTGGGACTAATTACATGAATGACATTTACAGGATCTATTCCTTTATGACTGTTCTTATAATGGGGGATAACTGGCATTGCCATAAGCTGGTTTGATTTAATAATTTTTTTAAACATAAGAAAATAATTTAAACTTGGATCATTTTCTAAATTAACCTTTTAAAATTTTATTTAGTATGGATTTTTACCATGAAACAGTAAAATAGAGCATATGTTTCTTCTACAGTTCAGTAAGTGAATGATATGTGTCACCATTTCTGTTATGAAGAATTTTATGTAGCTTTATACTCCTATTGATAGCTGGTGGCAAAAATTACCTAAACCAGATGCCAAAGCAAAAAAAAAAAAAATCTGTAGAAAAGCCCAGTCTTCTGATGTATTTAAACTCACCGGATAATGCCTTAAGAGGTGAGAACTGCATTGGCAGTAAGGATGGAAGTTGTTACTTCACTTGATTAAGAATGGTATTGGTGTTGACACTTTACCACATGCTCGGCTGTACTGTGATTCGTTTCTTTATGCCACTGGGAAACATTTTCACTATAGCCAAAGCAGAATTCATTTTCAGTGTTAAAGCACACACTAAAAGACCTTTTTTTTTTTTTTTTTTTTTTTTTTTTTTTTTTT
>NW_020799098.1:21739760-21749670 GCF_003259725.1 Athene cunicularia
AGAATAGAATAGAATAGAATAGAATAGAATAGAATAGAATAGAATAGAATAGAATAGAATAGAATAGAATAGAATAGAATAGAATAGAATAGTTCCGTCAGAAGGGACTTACAATGATCATCTAGTCCAACTGCCTGACCACTTATATTACTGTCCTCCAATCCAGTGCTGTAGTCTGCTGTAATTGAATACATACACTAAACTCTTCCATTATACTCACTTGGAATCCTGCTTTTCTGTTCATGTGTAGGAGGTGTATCATTAAACCACAAAAGAGCTCTAGACAAACCTGGATGTAGGGTCAAATATGTAAAAAACCACTCTGTCTGTAGTACCATGTAAAAAAAGAACTTCCTTTTGTCAAGGAGCTGCCACCTATCTATACAAAAATGTCTTGACAAGTTGTTAAAGAGGAGACTTAGTTCAAATCTCTATAATAATAGCAAATAATATCCTTGACTGTGCAACTGATGAGTCTAAATAGGGCAAATGACATGGAATATACTTCAGTAAGTGGAGACATAAAGTACTACTGCACAAGAAAAAATATTTCAGATAGTATAAGATACACGAGTTACTGACCAACCAAAAGAGACTCTAACTCCACAAATGAGGTTTGGGTTTTGTTTTTGTTTTATTTTTAAACAGTTGACAGCTTATTTTCTAGTGTATTACTTTGTATTGACATCAGTCTTGTTAGTTTGGATGAAAACATATACCTGAGTTGAAAACAATATATAATTAATAAATAACATCTTCCAGAAAGAAAAGCTAAGACAGGCTTGTTTTTTTTTTTTTTTTTTTTTTTTTTTTTTTTTACATTTTCTCTAGTCACATTAAAAATTTACTATTAAAAGAGGCACTAAAGCAGTTAGACACATACCCCACTTCTTCAGACAACTGGCATGAGTCATTCACATAGCTTCTCTCATACAGAGTCAGTATGTCTGCTGCTGCTGAGCAATCAGGTTGTTCTCTCTGATCCATTCTCGCTCACAACAAAGGAATCCCACTAGAATTCAGTGAACATACCCATTAAGCACAAGGCCTCCGGTGTCAGCTGCTGAGTTGTTATCACATTAATGAGTTAAAACAGCTACATTCTCAGTAATAGCCAAAGGGCATACAGTGCCAGCTGAAAGGTGGGGAAGTAAGTGATTGCACACAAGAGACATAAAGCTCAACTTTGTCATTGCCTAATTCTAGGACATTGGGATATCTTCCAAGGGCTAAAATGACTTTTTAAATTAATCCACATAATGGCCTCTCAGTTGTCTTTGCCTCTCCTTTGGCTGTGCCTACTAAGCTGTCCATTTCATAAGGATATCTGAGTCTAACGTGTTCTTGGATCCTAGGAAAACTTCCATGTACCAAGACAAATCCAATGAAAACAGATGCAATAGCTGTATTATTCTGTAAAGAGCAGGAATTTTTGTGGATCTTTCACAGACACATGTGCATTTGAATAAACTACAAGACTTTGAAAACGTTGCTGGTTTAGCATTTTGACCAACACTGCTATTCTTTTTCTTAAACTAGAAATCACTACTACTCAATCACTAATACTTAATCACTACTACTATGCCTTAAATTCAGATTACAGATTTATATACATTCCCACATACTAGAAACTTACAAAAATGTATCTTTCTCTTAGGTAAATAAGATAGGTTGGGTTTGGTGTTTTGTTTTGTTTTGTTTTTCACTGAGAATATTAGTCAAAATGGCTCCTGTTAAAAACATGACTTAAACTCAGAAAAGGAAGGCATACTAGACATCCTCATATGCATGAAATTCAATGTACCTTGAAATTAAGGTACACAAAGCTGATATTTTAAGTAAAATACAGAACTGCAGACAAATTTCAGGACTACATTCAATTTTACAAATATTTAGTAAGTAAAAACACTATCTACCTGAAGAAGGCCTGTGATGTGAAAATGGAGTACTTGATGTTACAGTGTGATGTAATGAAGACATAAAATATAAAAGAAAATACTTGCAAAAGATACACATAGCTTTGGTCATTAGAGACCAAAAGAGAAAACAAAGTGCATATCAAAATGTGATCCTTTAAATATAAGCAGTAAGCTTTTAATAAGATTAAACATAATCAGTGTTAACATTTATATGATATAATATCATACACCTATCTTTGCAGCTTTTGTATGTTTGCAGTATATTGAATGACTTCATGCCAAGAGATACAAATCTACACAGAAATTGTCAGTCAAAACTTCTTGAATACAGAAACATATGGAAGATTATCAAAATGTGCCTGTATAGAAGTGACATTAAAAGAGGGAGTTAAATATATGTATTTCCAGAAGGTATATGTGTTGATTACAATAATTCTGAAAAGGGGTATTTGAATCTTGTGTACTGTAACTATCTGCCTTTTTTGATAGTTATATTAATTATTGCAATATTTCTGCCTACTATTATGATCATAATGGTCCTTTCTGAGTTTGATACTAGGGAAAAAAAAGGGTTTGTAAAACCAAACACTTTCAGTATGAACTTGGAATGGAATGTTGTACATGTATGGAATGTGAAACTTGTGCAACCTCTGAAAATCCCTAACCACATGCTGAGCATAATGTAGTGCCTGAATAATACTTATGCAAGTAGAGCAACTAGGACTTTGCAGCATCTGAAGGAATAATGGTATTGCTGTCAGTTGTTAATGACAACAGAAACTAATCACTCTGTACGGTTTCACACTTACAGACTTCATTATATGAACTACAATCACAGAAGTAGGGTACTGTTTAACATAACTTACCACAAACTGTGTATAACAAGTGAATGTTTATCAACTGGAAACTAATAAATAACTCCAGTCAAATGCACTGTTCATATAATAGCAATTAAGCTCACCATAGGAATAATAACCAAGTAGAAAACAAGCAGAATTTTTAATGAAGCACTGAATAATGCTTAGCCTAAAGGTGGAGTTCTCAAAACACTGGCCAAATTCTCTTCTTACATGCAATGAAAATTTACTACTGTCTTTAGTGAAAGTAGAATTAGATCATCATTACTTTTGAGAGATTCACCTCTAAAAGATTACTAACATTTCTTTTACAAATTATTAATAATAGATTAGCTATAATTGCAGTTCACAGAAGAAAAGTATTTCATACATGATCTAAATTCTATTGACATTAAACGATAACATTCTGCATTGTATCACTCCCAGTACAGATTGTTTTTTTATTGTCAACTGTTCAGTATTTACAGCACATGAATTTGTAACTGAACAATCAAAATCCCAGCATATCTGAAGCATAAAACTGTCCAGAAGATAGAGGTGTTAAATACAGAGTTGTTAAATATATGATATTTAACTCAGGATCCACTGCCAGAATTTCTGGTTTATGATCAATCTGAAAATGGAAGTCTGTGTTACTGTTGCTGTTGGTTGGTGTTGATGTTGTTGCTGGGTTTTGCTGATGCTGTCATCATCATCATCTCAGGAATAGCTTACTTATCATGCATTTCTTAAATATAATGTTGTGAAAACAGTCAAGTTTTTTTTGGGTAGACTGGTACATATCTGTAAGTGTTCAAATTCTCTGGTCAGTCGGAAAATAATGTCACTATGAAGACATTCCCATTTCTTCAGATGACAAGCATTATTCATCAACATAAGGAAGATAAACTGTAAGAAGACATATTAATTATTTATTTACTAATAATCTCTGATACAATTTTATGGAAAAGCAACCCCAAAGGAAAAAAAAAAAAAAAAAAAGAACACTTGTCAAAGACCAGTTTGTGGGTTTGCTATTAATATGTACTCAGAATGCCATCTGACATCTCTAAAGCAACCAGAATTTTCTGTAAATGGTTCTATTATTCCCAGCTGTCCACCAAAATTTGTTACAAAAGATCTCCTTCAGAAAGACCATTAATATTTTTTCTTAATATGGGAAGAGCTGCCTGTCTACTTGCCTACTTTCACAGCAAAGTACTCTTAGAGAAGGTACATGAGGGATAGATTATGTTTGGAGTAGTACAAAATATGGCATTACTTAGATGCCATATTCAGTCAAGGTGAAAGATGTTATATAAATGTAAGCCATTTATTACCATCATTTATTTGATTTATTTTGTCCCATGATTTGTGTATCATAACCCTCTAATAGAAATTATCTGAAAAATTAGAAGCTACAACCTGAGAATTTATCCTCAAGAAATTCATAGATATTAACACCTGATATACACTAAATCACAGTGGTTTACATAGATATCATGTAAATGAATTGATTCAGAATTAATAAACATCCACCTTACGCATGTCTACTTTCCAAAATCTAGATAATATAACCTGTTTGATTTTAGAGAGATAATAATGATGAGAGATGAACAGATAAAGGTAATGTCCTTTAATAACTTTTCAGCTCCAGTAAAACCTTTATAATCTCCAAATACCATTAATAATTACAAATTCCTTTCATTGTTCTGAAGAAATTTCAATCCCTAAACTGAAAAGTGATACATTAGTAAAGGCTTTAGTTAAAAAGTGTATACCCTTCTTAGGCCTACCAATACATATGTAAAGATTTTAAAATCTTGAGTGTTTCCATGTTTCCAAAGCCAGATGTTACTTTTCCAACTCCCCAAATGAACATAAATAATTCAGAAGTCCTAATTTTCTTAAGAGTTTCTAAGTACCCAAGCTGTCTGCACCATGATGCTTTTAGCTTTCTGCAAAGGAACATGCATCTATGGAATTCAGGCTTTATGCGATAACAGAGGGCAAAAGAATTTTGGATATCTTCCTTTACCAGCTTTTTTATATTGCTTGTTGGCTTTTCTACTGCTCTGACCCTCTGTCCTAGCTGGAATAAATGTAATGCCAAGTGAATTTAACTGGAGAACTTACTCAGATATGAAGCAAAATATAGCTTCTAGTACTATCAATCACCAAGAATTGTGTCACTTCATTAGAAATGGACATCTAGGTGACTGGTTTTTAGCCCTGTTTCATGTTATGCCTCTACATAATTGGGAATTGATGCTTATTATTTTTATTAGATGGATAAAATGATTGATGCCAAAATAGGCTACGAGGTACAAAAAAGCACTTCTTCAATTATTAGAAAGGTAATTTACAGTTAACTGTTTAGATTTTGTTGCAATATATGATTATTAATGTCCATTCTCATAACTATGACTGATTATGTATCAGTGGGAACTTTAAATTTTTAAAAATTATTTATTTTTAAAGCAATTATTAGGAAGGACACTGAAATTCCATAAGACAGAGAGATAGCTGATACACTGTTTTTACAATGGTAGGAAATATATACATAGTATTTTGTAGACTATAAGAGCACTTTTATTAAAATTTAAAATCTTTGCAGCAAATGAGGAATCATCTGAATACTGAGAAAAAGAGGAAAAGACATTAAATGATTCAACAAAAATATAAGTGGTGTTATGGGAGGTTAAGGTCTGTGATAACAAATATGGAAGAGTCCAGGATCCTGAGTCTTCGCATTCTTCCCATGTTTCATTCTTTTTTTCTGGTTGAACCATGCAAAATACTATTTTGTTCATGTGACCAAGGAGTGAAAAGTAAGCCCTGGACACTGGTCAAATTAAACCAGATGCTGACTCTGTATTTCACCAGAAGAGTTATTTTACATGCAGTACACAGAGAGCCTATCTCTGCATATTTTCTAATCCACACACAGTAGGTTATCTTACTAGCAGGTTTTATACAGGAAAAATATTCTTACCCACAATGGTATTTATCATTGGCTTCATACTCATCAGAATGAATCATGCTAGTTGTTAGGAACTCTCCACCAAAAGTCCAACGGCAAAATTTGGGAAATACATGATATACATGCAACAGGAATTTTTATGATTTCAAGACTGACATGGTCTACTGTGTTTTGTACACCTATATTAAAAAGATGGTGAGAAATACATTTATAGTGGAAGAGGAGCTTCTTTTTAGCCTATGCACGCCTATTAGTTGCTTTGTTTTATAGGATGGGCAGCACAATCATGATGTTACTTACATACAGGTGCTTCAGAGTAATAACATAATCATGAAGAAAAAAAGACTCTGAGACTTCACAATCAGAATGCAAACTATCTGAATCAGTGCATAAAAGCTCTACATGTTACAAATTAAAAAGACACCTCTTAAAAAATGTCCCCATATACTAACAGAGATTCATTTCCCACCAATGAAAAAAAAAAAAAACAAACACAAAAAAAACCCCAAAGTGACTCCCCCCACTCACTCATAAACTATAAATTAGGCTCCTCTTCCCAAACACTTAATATTCATGAGCTCATTCTTTCTGTTGACTCTGTTACTACAGGGCCAGACATGGATAACTATTTTGTTTGCATGTCAAGGTTTTGGTAACGGGGGGGTGTGCAGGGGTGGCTTCTGTGAGAAGCTTCTAGAAGCTTCCCCTGGGTCTGATAGAGTCAGTGCCAGCCAGCTCCAAGATGGACCCACCACTGGCCAAGGCTGAGCCCATCAACAACGGTAGTAGCACCTCTGTGGTAATGTATTTAACAAGTGAGAAAAATACAGAGCAGCTGCATCCGGAGAGAAGCGTGACAATGTGTGAGAGAAAAAACTCTGCAGACACCAGGGTCAGTGGAGGAGGTGGAGGAGGTGCTTCAGGCACCAGAGCAGAGATTCCCCTGCAGACCATGGTAAGGCAGGCTGTCCCCCTGCAGCCCACAGAGGTGCACAGTGGAGCAGTTATCAACCTGCAGCCTGTGGAGGACCCCACGCCAGAGTAGGTGGATGCACCCTAGGGAGGCTGTGACACTGTGGGAGCAGGCTCCTGGCAGCACCTGTGGACCTATGAAGAGAGGAGCCCACGCTGGAGCAGGTTTTCTGTCAGCACTTGTGACCCCATGGGGGACGCACACTGGAGCAGCCTGTTCCTGCAGGACTGCATCCCATGGAAAGGACCCATACTGGGGCAGTTTGTGAAGAACAGCAGCCCTTTGGGAAGGACTCACACTGGAGAAGTTCGTGGAGGACTGTCTCCCATGGGAGGGACTCCACACTGGATCAGGGGAAGAGTCTGAGGAGTCCTCCCCCTGAGAAGGAAGGAGCAGCAGAGACAATGGCTATGAACTGACTGCAACTCCCATTCCCTGTACTGATGTGCCACTGGGGTGGATGATGTAGAGAAATTGGGACTAAAATTAAACCTGGGAAGAAGGGAGGGGTTGGGGGAAGGTGTTTGAAGATTTAGTTTTATTTCTCATTACCCTACTCTCTTTTGGTTGGTAATAGATTAAACTAATTTCCCTAAATCAAGTTTATCTTGCCTGTGATGATAGTTGATGAATGATCTCTCAGTCCTTATCTCTACCCACAAGCCTTTTGTTATCTTTTCTCTCCCCTGCTCAGCTGGAAAGAAGGGTAATAGCATGGCTTTGGTGGGCACCTGGTGTTCAGCCATTGCAATAATGCAAGTACCCCACAAGCATAACAGATAAATTCCCCATTCGGTGAGATCTGTATAGTACAGATAGGTAGCAATTCAAGGAGACTTCTTCAGTGCTCCCACATAATCTGTGAACTCCTGTGCCAAGCCTTCATCTGTGAATGACTACATAGACACACAGGGTAAGGAAACATGCAGAATATGACTCACAGGTCCCTATAAAGGAAAGACTCACCACAGCACTAAAATTTACTTAAAATAAATTAAAAAATTTAAAAAAAAAGTCACAAACCATACAACAAGGCCAGCCAATCCAGAAATTAAAATGTAGGGAATCTGACCATTGCTTAAAACAAAAGACAACCATTTTCTCTCCGTATCATCCAACCTGAGAACATGCTCACCATTCTACTGTCACAATGCTGACAAGCTGGCTGCTGGACTTGTGAAGAGGCAAAGATGGATCTCAGTCCCTCCCGGACTGCAGCAGGACACACTGGAGGAAAGAATGGGGAATCCATCTACAAACAAGTCTAAAAAAACTGTTAGCTCCTTCTGTGACCTGCCAGAAGCACAAGATTATTAGAGTAAGATGCAGAAATAAGAGGAAACTGTGAATGTGCAAAAGCACTTGGTGTTTCCTGTCATTGTCTTTAACATGCACTTATATCTTTTTGCTGCTGTGTTTATCTTCTGTGCAACTGGATCAAAAGTGAGTACCTGTCTTGTTCACACGTTTATGCCTTGAAGACCTCCCATGAGCAGTCCCATTTATAAAAATCTGTCTTTCTGGATTTGCTATTTGGCTGGCTGTTGCTGTGCACTCCTAGGTCAGAGAATGGGTTTTAGTCTGTATATAGCCACAGCCAGGACCTCTTTTAAGCTAAATCTGTAGAATACAAAGTCACTGGAGTGTTTGAAGATACTCTGTACAACTCCTTCCTAAAGACACAGGCATACCATATTCAAAGTCTGAATGTGCTAGTCTGAATGTGCTAGTCATTGTACTGGTTTTGTGTGGGAAAGAGTTAAATTTCTTCATAGTAGCTTGTATGGTGCTGTGTTATGGATTTGTGATGAAAGCGGTGTTGATAATACAAAGATGTTTTTGTTATCACTGAACAGTGCTTACACAGCATCAAGGCCTTTTCTGCTCCCTCTGCTCTGCCAGCGAGTAGGCTGGGGGTGCACAAGAAGTTGGGAGGGGACACAGCTGGGACAGCTGACCCCAACTCATCAAAGGAATATCTCAGACCATATGACGCCATACATTGCAATAAAACTGGGCAGGGTGTGGTGTTTGGCCAGGTCTGCTGTTGCTATGGTACTGGCTGGGCATGGGTTTGTTAGTGGTGTGCAATTGAGGGTTTTTTTGCATTACTTTTGTTGTTGTTGCTGGTTGGGTTTTTATTATTATTATTATTATTATTATTATTATTATTATTATTAATTTCTTCTCTATTGTTTCCTATCTTTTTTTTTTTTTTTTTAATTATTTAGACTATCTCAACCAACAAATTTTCTCACTTTTACACTTTGAATTTTCTCCTCCATTCCAATGGGTGGAGGAGTGAGCAAGTGACTGTGTGGGGTTTAGCTGCCTACTGAGGTTAAGCCATGACTGACAATCTTTGGCCAGATGGCATCCCAGTGATTACTGCTTGTGACTGTCTCTTAAACATGGTGTGGATAGTAATGCTATCCTGAGATATATCCATAAAGTATCCTGAGATTATCCATACAGAAGTCTTAGAAAGGCTGCTTGAGTAAGGGGATACATCAAATGTACACAAGTGTCTTGTGCTGGTCTCGGTCCAGCCAGGATCAGGATGACACTCAGAAGAAAGACAAACTCACAACAGTTTGTTGAAAGGGGGGCATTGCCAAAAGCAAATGCCGCTGCATTATGTGCAAGCTCCCAATTTATTACCACCTGTTTACATAGGTTTGTTTTTACTTGTACATCCTACTGATCTTCAGGTTTTGCCTGTTTATTGCTTACATGCTCACCACACTCTGCAGGTGGTGGTTTTTACTGTTGTTTTTCACATAACATGGTGTTACATAATCTGCCTTGGTTTCCCACAATCATTCTTCTAATCTCAAGGTCAGTTTACATTTTGATAATCAACAATTCTTAATTGCCACAGAAGAGGAAAAGTTCTCTGTGTGCTGTGCTAGTTCTGTGCTTCACCAGCCTTCTCTGAATAGGGAGTAGATAAAGTCATGCAGCTTCAAGTATCTTCCCTTGAAAGGCCTTCAAGAGAACAACCGAGATGTTCCTGCCTGCTGTTCAGCTGCTGTGCATTATGTTGATAACTGCCCAAATCAAGGAATGTCCCAGATGGTTTGCCACTGGAACAGATCAGTCTGGACAACTAATATGCCTATTTTAGGCCAGGCAAGACTCCATCCACTCTAGAGAATGGGGGTGCATTATGGCTTAAGGGAAAAATGTTCCAACAGAG
>NW_020799098.1:21749720-21775439 GCF_003259725.1 Athene cunicularia
GGCAGAGAGAGAGAGAGAACCCTTTCTTCCCCCCTTTGAATTATACCCACTTTCCTTGGGTCCCTTCCCTAGGTCAACCCACAGAGCTACGTATCCCATGTACAGGGAGGGGTAAGGTGTTTCATGGGATGATGTAATTAGCATGATCATGACAGCCCTCGTTAGCATATTGAGGGGTGTCAACTTTAATATGCATTTCATGGATAATGAAGCAAAGTTCCTTCACCGGACACATGGCCCTTGAAATTTGCCCAGGTGCCCCAGAGAAGAGCCGTCCTGTCTCCACAGGGCTCTCTCCCCCAGCTGCATGGGGCAGCGTTATCAGCTTCCACCTCCACAGAAAGCACCCTGTGACTCACAGTTTTGTCTTGCGAGTGTTTGAGGCATTTCTTCAATCAGTCTCAACTTTTGCTTTCCCAGGTTGTTTGTCTTAGTTTCTCACAGGCCTGGTTTCTTGTCTCTCACAACCACCACTGGACTTTACTCTGAACTATGGATTGACTTCATGGCTTGACTCAGACTTGCATCATCACCACAAACTTGTGTGGTGATCTCAACTTTGGGCTGGTCCTGTCTGCCACCCCTGGGCCTGTCCAAATTGCATTGCCCAGGTACAGTGGGACAGGGTCCTTAATGGTGAGGCTCCTGCCCCCACTGGCCTTGCTACCTTGCTCAATTCCTGATCTGCTTCCCGAAACAGAAACACAGGCAGTAGGTAGAGTGATTATTCCCTTAAATTAATCACTCAGAAGACCATATATAGAACACAGCTGCTGGACCACCAAAGAAACAGCAGCAAAAAAATTAGCAGACAAGGGAGTTTCTTTGCCTCCTCATCCCTAAACTGTTACTCTGTATTCTAACATATTTTAGGTGTTTCTGCTTACAACAAACACTTCTTACCAAAACATAAGCTTGTCAAGCAAATAATGAGACTGCTCTTGTTTTTCATAACATGACACTCACAGTGTAGGATGAATGCATCTCAACCATTGTTTGTGGAGGCACAGTGATATGATACAATACGTGCTAGAAAAATGTTGAAGGATTGTCCTGAACAGAGAGAATGAAACCTAATCCATCCTTAAGATGTGGCAGATTTACAGGGAGAAGATTCTGGAGCCAACTATCCTTTCAGTTCATTTCCTTGAAAGTTATTTTATTTGCTTCAGAATAGGATCCTGGGATCCAAGCAGAATTTAAAAAATGTGGATAGACATGGAGTGAAATAGGGAATTAGCCAAACTGTTAGTGTGGAGAAAATACTGAAACATTGTAAACTGTAATATTTTTGTAGAACCAAAAGATATTATAAATTGGAAACTCAAAGGACAAAGTACCACTAGGCAGGTGGCAGATATATGAATGGCAGGTCTGCACCCTTAATGTACTGCGACGACTTAGATAATGATATGTGATAACATTTTGCTTTTATAATACTATTTTATATGTACTGAGATTTTTTTTTTTTTTTTTTTTTTTAAAACTGTGTTTTATATGTACTGGGATTTAAAAAGAACCCAACTGCTGGCTTCAGTTTCTCTCAGCTTGGTTCTTATCCTCTGTGTTAGCTACAAGAGCAAGAATTGGGTTTTTTTCCACTTTGCCTAGATATGTTTGCCCACTTCTTATCTACACACTACATGTCCAAATCACCCAAAATTTAAGTAGCAATATACCAATATTTATTACAGAATCATGCTTGTCAAATTTAACAGGGTCAGTCTTTTCATTTATACATGGCTAAGAGAAAAGTTTCAAAAGCTGACGTATGACAATGTTTGTTGCAAGCATTACACAGTGTCTTGGCAATAACTATAATTAATGTTGCCACGGATTTGACCTGATTAAACACTGAACAATACAACTGCCACTCTTTGACTACCTTAGGCCGGTGAGCATCTGATGATATATAATATCTTTTGGCAGCCAAGTTAATTATAACATAGTTGAATGCATTTCTTTAGGGGGGAAATATTTAAAGAAAGTACAGGGAGAGGAACTGTAATTAAAGCTGCCAGAGTAATTCTAAATATTGCTAACAAGCATACATAATATCTCTGAAGTATTTTAACTTTTTTGCTTATTATTATGTATTTTAACATTTTTTTTTCAGATTATATAAGAATTATGCATCCCATGTATGAACATTTAAACACACTGAACTTTGCAGTGTCAAAGTTCATACTATTTCCTGAAGGATTCACAGCAGGTAAAATTTGAGATAGTCAGATGTTAATTATTGGGACCTGAACATTCAGATATCTTAGGCAGCACTGAAAAACATAACCAATGTGTTTGCTTCAACCCTCTGTATCAAGATGATTACACTGATGTTCCAAAACTATTGCTAACACTGATATATTGACAGCTGGATAGATTAAGTATGTGCAAAGCAATTATATGCAAGTAGCACTAATCAGTTGTCCTGGTTCACCTAGGATAGGGTTAAGTTTTCTCCCAAGCGGGGGGAAGGGATCTCCAGCTGGGTTATTCATACCATGCTGACTCAGGTCCAGAATGGCAGCACAGGAAGCTTTCCTTTGTGGCTTTGGTTGCAGAAAGCATGGATGGCAGGCTAGCTGTATCCATGCGGTATTTCTCTGTATATCCTTTTGTCTTGTTAACTGTTATTACTGTTTGTTGTCGCTATTGTTGCTGTTCAGATTGTTTTATTACACTGTTGTATTAAATTTCTTCTTATTTTAACCCAGGGTTTGTGTCCTACTTGTGTCCAAGGGTAGGGAAGGGGCAACAGCAATGTGGTCTCCGGTCCCAGCAGGGCTTAAAACCATCACAGCCTTTTTTGGTGCCCAATGTGGGGCACAAGAGGGTTAAAATAAGAATCAAAAACGGACAGACCCTGACCAGAGTGTGTTGGAGCAATCTGTTGGGTACAATTTTTGTTTGTATTTGTACTGTTTGATAAGAAAATGTTTGCAATGCTGGCACAGTTGCTTGCATGGTGGGGCTGGATTAATCCTTATATCCAGTTTATGATCCCAGTGCTGATGTTTATTGTAGGTGGAAAATGTGTAAAGGGTCTCTTTTTGATGTACTGGCTCCTGACTGCTTATAATGTGCTTGTATTGCTGTTTGTGGGGGTGGGCTGGTACCTGGGCTTTTGTTAGGGGTCTCACCCCCTCTATGGGTGAGCCAGGGAAAAAGATCCTCTCGGTTTTTGAGAATTTCAATTATCCTTGGAGCCTGCAGGCCAGTGTGTTTGTGGCACAATGCTTTCTGAATGTCTGCCTGATTTTGGTTCTGGCCATGCGGCACTTCTCTAACAACAGCAGTGCCCGGAAACCTGCCCCGAGGTCAGATAACAGTGAGTGGCAAGGGGTGTGGGAAAAGATGGGCAAAGGCCTGAGTCGGTGGGCACCCCCAGTGCTTTGGAATTTTACTCCCAAACAAATACAGAACCCTGATAAGCTGATGGAGTGCTTAGAAAGGGTGTGTTACCAAGCTGGCAAAACTCAGGAGACACAACTCTCTGCGATGTGTTGGGGACTTGCCCATGCCTACCATGTCCTCTTTAATACCACCCACTGCCCCCAAGGGGGAGAGAGTGCTGCGGGTACTGAGAGTGAACGTACTGGTAGAGCAGCTGGGCCGGGGGGACAGGCAGAACCAGTCTCAGTCACCTCTACCAGCACAGCAACTGAGCTGGAGAGACAGCCAGTGCCGTTATCAGTCACCCTGGTACAGAAAACCAAATATACCAGAAAGTCAGCTTGCAAAGTGGGAGATGGCGATGAGCCAGGCCCAGCACGGGAACAGGAGGAAGGGCCAGAGGTGATCATCCTATCTCTATCCCCGACTGAGTTATGAGATATGCGGAGAAATTTTGGCTGCCTGGGAGGTGAGCAGATTTGCACCTGGCTGCTCCAATGCTGGGACAATGGAGCCAGTGCTTTTGAGATGGAGGGGAGAGAGGCCAAGCAGCTGGAGGCAGGGGGAGCCAAAGCCAGGGTACTTTGGCCAAGGATGCTGGCATTGATAGGGGAACAGACTCAAACCCTCAGCCTTTGGGAGCGACTCCTTCTCAGTGTAAGGGAGAGGCACCCCTACAAGGATGATATCCTATGTCAGCTAGGCAAATGGACCAACACTAAGGGAATTCAGAATCTCAGGGAACTGGCTGTGTTTCATATGATCTATGGTGATCTGAATGATGAGCAGTCACCCATGGACCCAGATCAGGCCCCTTGCACTAACCTGATGTGGCAAAAGTTCCTGAAGAGCGCACCAGAAGCACACTCGAATGCATTGGCAATAGTGTCCTGGTGGACAGACACCCACACTCTAACAGTGGATGGAGTGGTTGGCAAGCTCTGGCAATATGAGGGAAATCTCCCTTCATCTCAACATTCCCTGGTCTCAGCTGTGGAGGAACTGTCTCAGAGGCTCCAGAAAGTGGAAGAGGACATGGCCTATGTTCCACCTGCATGGGCTAATGTGTCAGCCATTAGAAATAAACGTTTCCCCACCCAAGAGAAAGGCAGCAGAAGGTACACACCACGAGGCACCCTATTTTTCCTCCGCAACCATGGAGAAAACATGAGGAGGTGGGATGGACAGCCCACTGCTGCCCTAGCTGCACGAGTAGAGCAGCTGAAAGGGAAGACCACCACGAAAGGGGAGTCCTCCAAGAAGAGCGCAGCTCCAGTGTCCAGTCAGAAATCCCCCAGACAGAATAGAATGGTGAACGTTATATCTGACTCTCTTGAGGGGACCAGTAAATCATTCTCACAAGAAGTGAGTGATGATGAGCAGGATTAGAGGGGCCCTGCCTCCAGCCAGGTGGAGGAAAGGGATAATCGGATTTACTGGACAGTGTGGATCCGATGGCCTGGCACATCAGACCCACAAGATTCCTAGGAATGAAGTGGCAAGACGGGCGTCGCCACATCCCAATGGAGGTAATAAACAAGATAATAGCCTGATTGTGATAAACAAGATAATAGCCTCTCTACCATGTAACCCATAAGAAGAACGATTTTGAATGGGGCCCTGAGCGACAACAATCCTTTGAACAGATTAAATGAGAGATTGCCCAAGCAGTAGCCTTCGGGCCAGTCCGGGAAGGGCAGGAGGTTAAGAACATGCTCTACACCGCAGCCGGGGAGAATGGCCCTACCTGGAGCCTCTGACAGAGAGCACCTAGGGAGACCCGAGGCCGACCTCGGGGCTTTTGGAGCCGGGGATACAAAGGCTCTGAAGCTAATTATACACCGAGAAGGAGATACTGGCAGTGTACGAAGGAATTTGGGCTGCCTCAGAAGTGGTCAGCACTGAAACACAGCTCCTCCTGGCACCCTGACTGCCGGTGCTGGGGTGGATGTTCAAAAGAAAGGCCTCCTCCATGCATCATGCAACCAATGCCACGTGGAGTAAATGGGTTGCGTTGATAACACAACGGGCTCAAACAGGGAACCCCACCGCCCAGGGATATTAGAGGTGATCATGAACTGGCAGAGAGCAAAGATTTCAGGATGTCACCAGAACAGGAGGTGACACGTGCTAAGGAGGCCCCACCATATAACGAGCTGCCGGATGAGGAGAAGCGATATGCCCTGTTCACTGATGGGTCTTGTCCAATTGTGGGAAAACATCGACAGTGGAAGGCTGCTGTATGGAGACCCACACGACGGGTCACTGAAGCTGCAGAGGGACAGGGTGAATAGAGACAGTTTGCAGAGGTGAAAACCATCCAGCTTGCTTTGGATATTGATGAGCAGGAAAAGTGTCCAAGGCTCTACCTCTACACCGACTGGTGGGCAGTGGTGAATACTCTGTGGAAATAGTTGCAGCAATGGAAGCAGAACAACTGGCAACGTAAGGGTAAAACTGTCCAGGCTGCTGAAGTATGGCAGGACATTGCAGCCCGTGTGGAGAACCTCGTTGTGAAGGTGTGCCATGTGGATGCCCATGTACCCAAGAGTCGGGCCACTGATGAACATCGACACAACCAGCAGGCAGACCAAGCTGCTGAGATTAGAGTGGCTCAGGTGGACTTGGACTGGCAGCTCAAAGGTGAACTGTTAATAGCCTGGTGGGCCCATGAGACCTCGGGCCACCAAGGTAGAGATGCAACAGGTGGGCTCGAGATCAAGAGGTGGGCCTCACCATTGACACCATTGCAGAGATCATCCACGGATGTGAGATGTGTGCTGCAATCAAACATGCCAAGCGGGTGAAGCCCCAGTGAAATGGAGAGCGATGGCTGAAATATAGATATGGAGAGGCCTGGCAGATCAACTACATCACACTGCCACAGACCTGCCACAGGAAGCGCCACGTGCTCACAATGGTGGAAGTAACCACTGGATGGCTGGAAGCTTACCCAGTGCCCCACGCCACTGCCCAGAACACCATCCTGGGCCTTGAGACCCAAGTCCTGTGGCAACACGGCACCCCAGAGAGAATTGAGTCAGACAACGGGACCCACTTCTGAAACAACCTCATAAATGCCTGGGCAGAAGAACACGGCATCGAGTGGGTCTACCATATCCCCTACCACGCACCAGCCTCTGGGAAGATCGAGCACTACAATGGACTGTTAAAAACCACACTGAAAGCACTGGGAGGTGGCACCTTCACAGACTGGGACATGCATCTAGCAAAGGCCACCTGGCTCGTCAACACAAGAGGATCTGCCATTCAAGCTGGCCTGGCTCAGTCAAAACCTCCACGTGCTGTAGATGGGGATAAAGTCCATGTGGTGCGCATGAGGAATATATTGGGAAAAATGGTCTGGTTTAGTCCTGCACCAGACAAAGGTAAAGGCAAACCCATCCATGGGATTGCTTTTGCCCAAGGACCTGGGTGTACCTGGTGGGCGATGCAGGACAATGGAGAGGTCCGATGTGTACCACAGGGGGACTTGATTCTGGGTGAGAACATGCCATGAATTATTCTGTGCCTTTGTAAATTGTTGTTTTGTTATTGCTATCTGCTAAATGGCAGCTGGACATGACACAGATGGTATAGAATAAAGGGCTGGATTATGTCCTGGTTCAGCTAGGATAGGGTTAAGTTTCCCCAGCAGAGAAGGGGGAAGGTATCTCCAGCTGGATTATTCATACCATGCTGACATTAGGTCCGGGCGCAGGAGCGCGGGAAGCTTTCCTTTGTGGCTTTGGTGAAGGGGAGCACGTGAGCGAGCTGTCTTTAACCATTTGCGGTATTTCTCTGTATATCTTTTCTCTTGTTTACTCTTATTACTGTTTATCACTGTTATCATTGCTACTGTTGTTGTTCAGACTGCTCACTACACTGTTGTATTAAATTTCTTCTTATTTTAACCTGTGGTTTGTTCCTCACTTCCAGCCTGGCCAGCTGAGGGTGGGGGAGGGACAATGGCAATGTGGTCTCTGGTCCTGGAAGGGCTTAAACCACCACAATGGTAATTTCATACAAATCAGTCATTCATAGGGGAAGGAGATAAATACAGTAAGGGAATGCATCTCTATATGCCTTCTCACGTTTCATTTGTAGCATTTAATAATGCGGGAGGAATGAAAAGACAAACTTTTAAATTGCCATTACTCTCTTGCATGATCTTGGGATGAGAACCATCTATGATAATACTTAAATGGTAAAAGTGGTCCAAGATAAATTGCTAAGGAGGGAAAAGAGGTGTAAGAAAAACTGATGAGAGTATTATTTACTTCATTTCATAAGCTATGTAACTTTTTGACCTTTACTAAGCTTTATAACATTGTCCCATTAAACACTGGCATTTCTCATCAGATATATGTTAAAAACCAAAGTAACAATTATTGCTGATTCTCAGAGGATTAACTACATTTGCTCTTCTGATTCCATTTCATGTCTCTCTTCCCCCAGCCATATCACCTGGTACATCATACACAGATCTATGAGACCAGATGGGATACACCCAAGGGTGCTGAAGGAGCTGGCTGGGGTGTTCATCAAACTGTTTCCCATCATTTACCAGCAGTCTTGGCTGACCAGGGACGTCCCAACAGATTGGAAATCGGCCAATGTGATGCCCATCTATCAGAAGGGTCAGAAGGATGATCCGGAAAATTACAGGCCTGTCAGCTCGACAATGATGCCCTGGAAGCTGATGGAGCAGCTCATCCTGAGTACCATCACACAACACATGAGGGACAACCAGATGCTCAGGCCCAGTCAGCATGGGTTTATGAAAGGCAGGTCCTGCCTGACAAACCTAATCTTCTATGACAGGACGACCTGCTTATTGGATAAGGGAGAGGCTGTTGGATGTTGTTTACCTTGACTTTAGTAAGGACTTTGACACCATTTCCCACAGCATTCTCCTGGTGGAACCAGCTGCTCATGGCTTGGATGGGCACACACGTGGCTGGGTAAAGAACTGTTTGGATGTTTGGGTCCAAAGAGTTGTGGTGAACGGAGTTCAATCCAGATGGCAGCCGGTCACGAGTGGTGTCCCCCAGGACTCGGTTTTGGGGCCACTCCTGTTTCACATCTTTATTGATGATCTAGACGAGGGGATCGAGTGCACCCTCAGTCAGTTTGCAGATGACCCCAAGTTGGGTGGGAGTGTTGATCTGCTCGAGGGTAGGGAGGCTCTGCAGAGAGACCTGGACAGGCTGGAGCCATGGGCTGAGCCCAACTGGAGGAGTTTCAATGAGGCCAAATGCCGGGGGCTGCCCTTGGGCCACAACAACCCCCAGCAGCGCTACAGGCTTGGGGAGGAGTGGCTGGAGTCAGAGAGGGACCTGGAGGTGTTGACTGACAGCCAGCTGAACAGGAGCCAGCAGTGTGCCCAGGTGGCCAAGAAGGCCAATGGCATCCTGGCTTGTGTCAGCAATAGCGTGGCCAGCAGGGACAGGGAAGGGATCTGACCCCTGTACTCGGCACTGGTGAGGCCGCCCCTCGATTCCTGTGTTCAGTTTTGGGCCCCTCACTACAAAAAGGACATTGAATGACTCGAGCGTGAGGGAACTGGGGATGTTTAGTCTGGAGAAAAGGAGGCTGAGGGGAGACCTCATCGCCCTCTACAGCTCCCTGAAAGGAGGGTGCAGAGAGCTGGGGATGAGTCTCTTTAACCAAGTAATAAGTGATAGGACAAGAGGGAATGGCCTCAAGTTGCACCAGGGAAGGTTTAGACTAGATATTAGATATTATTATTTAGATATTATTATCTAGATACTATTATTTAGACTAGATATTATGACTAGGTATAGGAAGCGTTTCTTTCCAGAATGGGCTGTTAGGTGTTGGAATGTGCTGCTCAGGCCAGTGGTGGAGTCTCCAATCCCTGGAGGTGTATAAGAGTCAGGTTGACATAGCACTGAGGGATATGGTGTAGTTGGAAACAGTCAATGTTAGGTTAATGGTTGGTCTAGATGATCTTCAAGGTCTTTTCCAACCTAGATGATTCCATGACTTTTTGATTCATCAAAACAATTACAGGGTAAATGAAAGGGGAAGCAATTAGTGTGCTGTATGTGGGAGTAACCCATCATGTTGACATGTCATATCATATTTGTTCTATAACAATTCCCTTTTGTAAGGTCTGCAGCCTTCTTTACTCATAGATACTGCATGATACAATACATCAATTTCTTTTTTTATTTCTCCTAGTCAGTCTTTTTTAATGAAGATTAAGGCTTGAGTGATTCCAGAATATTTGAATTTTTCTACTGCCCTGGCTAGCAATAACACTGGAAGAGGTCAACTTCTTCAGCAAGAGAGTAATTCTGTTGATCATGATGTTAATGCATTCAACAAAACATTGCTCCTGTGCAGCCATATTGCTATGGGCTCTGATTGTCAGGTCCTATAAGCTAAGCAAGATTGGGTTGCCAGTAGCTGGATTCAAGAATTCATAGAAAATAAAATTTAAAAAAGGAAGTGACAGGACATGAATATTTATTTGTGTTTTGGACATAATTCAAAATATATTCCTAAAGTTTTGGTTTTTAAGGCTATTTTATTTCATTTTACTGTCTTTCTGATTAAAAAAGCTACATTATTTTAATTTATTTACAATAATTAAAAATGGTATTAGTATTTATTCTAATTCCTCCCTTTTATGGAAGCAAACATATCTTAATATTTGAATAATAAAAATATTCCTGTAGGTTAGAAGAACTGTTAGTCTAGAAGAATTTTACCATTCTTGAAGTAAAAAACAAGAATCTAGGAGAACAGCTAAATTAAACACCCTTGGAGAGAGGTTAAACTATACCCAGTCCAGATCATTTTTTGTATAGAGTTGATATTTAGCAACTTTTTAACAAATAAAAACAGATAACTATAAAGAGGATGAAATAAACTGTCTGTATAGAAAGGATATGGCTCCTTTTAAAGTCCATTTCCTTAATTCTGAAGCAGAGTTAACACTGCTTCAAGGTAGCAGCTGAAAAGTACACATCTTGTACTGCCAGTATGTGCTAGCTGGAGCAGAGTACTTGAAATTAGTTCATGAACCCATTCATGCCTTTCAATATCCTATCTGGGCATATTAACTTTTATTTTTAGAAACTTCATCAAATATACAAAATAAACACAAGACATGGAAGCATAAAGTATTGGAGAGTGCTTTTGCATTATGGAGCATTTCCTGATATTTAGAATAATGGTAGGTAAAATTTCAAATCTGTCTTCAAGTTACTAGAAGCGCATATTTGCTTGTAAAAAAGTATTTGACTTTTTGTTTTCTTTATATAACAAATGTTTCAGTGTGGTGCATATGTAATAGTGATCTTTCAAAAAATTTTAGCTATCTCTCCAGGGAGTTAAGAGGTTATTTATTTAGAGTAATTTAACATAAGGTATTTGCACTAGGTTCTTCTTATACTATGGTATCATTTGGCTCATAAAATGCTGTTTATTGCATATGATTTGCATGGAGAAAATGGATATTTTTTTCATTTTCATTGTGTATTTGTTAATCCATTTCAAAAAGTATTATGCTAATTATAACAGTGTGCTTTGCATTTAGCATCTGAATTGCTCATTTTCAAGTTGGGTTTTTTTTTTAAATTGTAATCTGTTAATTACTTGTTTAATGGAGTGTGTAATTACCTACTTTAAGTTAGAAAACTGTTTCCATTTCAAAACAAGAAGCCAGTTCTAGAAATGAAAGTATGTAAATGCATTCCATCCAGATACAGTATATAACTCTTTTGCTTCAATAATTGTTTCATTTGTGTCTGAAAATAAATTGTTGCCTACCCTCTGTCTGTAGGGTACACATTGACACTGTGTTCTAGGACACTGAATCCTTATGGAACCAAGAAAAATTTCTTTAATGAATATGTGGAGAAGGTTTAACAATGAAGACTGTAATTTTTAACTAGAAATGAGTAAGAAATACTCTTCTACTCCCAAGAGATTTCTTTGGTGACATGAAAACAAAAGAAAAGTCCAATTCTTCATTTTTTGTACATTAAAATATGTTGCAAAAATCAAACTGAGTCTGAAATTTTATTTCTGAACTAATACTTAATTACATATCTGAAGTTAAAAGTAGGTTTGAAACAAAGATTAGAAACGTAATGTAAACAAATGGTACGCTTGAATTTCAATCAAGGGTTAGTATACATGATGACAAGCTTTTGGCATCAAATGGGATTCACCTGTCCCAGAATTGGGAAAAGATCTTGGGGCAAGAGTTAGCTGGGCTCATTAAGAGAGCTTTAAACTAGATTTGAAGGGGGAAGGGGACAAAACTGGAACTCCCAGATATAAGCCCCAGGGAAGATTACCACAGTCTGTGGGCTGTTGTGCCAGTGATGGCCCTCACCCTGCCATCCCAGTGGAGGCAAGGGTTGGAGAAATGCAGCACAACAAAGATGCAAGGGATATTGATGGATCAGTAACTGGTAACACCTGTGAAAGGTCAGGCTGGAATTAGGATCTCTAAATGCAAAAAGGTGCTGGGGATATCAGCTCATCTGAAGTGAGTGTATACCAATGCACACAGCATGGGTAACAAACAGGAGAATCTTGAAGCTAATACGAAACAGGAAGATTATGATGTAGTGGCTATCACAGAAACATGGTGGGATGTGTCCCATGACTGGAGTGTGACAGTTGATGGCTACAAGCTCTTTAGGAGGGATAGACAAGGAAGGAGAGGTGGTGTTGTATGTTAGGGACTGTTATGATTGGTTTAAGTACAAGTGTAGTGAAGACAGGTCTTTGTGTTAGAATCAGGGGGAAGGCCAAAAATCAGATGTTGTAGTAGGAGACTACTACAGGCCACCCAATCAGGACGGAGAGGTGGATGAAATATTCTATAAGCACTTAGGAGAAATCTCACCATCGCTTGCCCTTGTTCTGGTGGGAGACTTTAACTTCCCAGGCATCTTCTGGAAATACAACACAGCAGAGCAGGACCAGTCCTGGAGATTCCTGGAATGTGTGGGAGATAACGTCCTGATACAGCTGGTGAGTGAACTGACCAGAGAAGGTGCCCTGCTGGACCTCCTCTTTGTGAACAGGGAAGGACTGGTGGATGGTGTGGTGTTTGGAGGCTGATTAGGGCACAGTGATCATGCAATAATGAAGTTCTCTGTTCTTAGAGAGGCCACGAGAGGGGGCAGCAGGACTGATATCCTGGACTTCCAAAGGGCTGTCTTTGACTTCTTTAAGCACCTGCTTGACAGAATCCCTTGGGAGATGGTCCTGAAGGGTATAGGGGCCCAGAAAGGTTGGATAAGGCTTAATGGCACAGAAGGAAGTGTTAATGGCTCAGGAGCAGGCAGTCCCCAGGTGCTCTAAGAGAAGCTGGTGCCAGAGAAGACCACCCTGGCTGAACAGGGAGATTTGGCTGCAACTCAGGGAGAAAAGGAGAGTTTACGGCCTTTGGAAGAAGGGGCTAGTGACTCGCAGTGATTACAAAGATTCTGTGAAGCTATGCAGGCTTGGGGAGGAGTGGCTGGAGAGCTGCCAGTCAGAGAGGGACCTGGGGGTGCTGATTGACAGCCGGCTGAACAGGAGCCAGCAGTGTGCCCAGGTGGCCAAGAAGGCCAATGGCATCCTGGCTTGTGTCAGCAATAGCGTGGCCAGCAGGGACAGGGAAGGGATCTGACCCCTGTACTCGGCACTGGTGAGGCCGCCCCTCGATTCCTGTGTTCAGTTTTGGGCCCCTCACTACAAAAAGGACATTGAATGACTCGAGCGTGTCCAGAGAAGGGCAACGGAGCTGGTGCAGAGTCTGGAGCACAGGTCGTACGGGGAGCGGCTGAGGGAACTGGGGGTGTTTAGTCTGGAGAAGAGGAGGCTGAGGGGAGACCTCATCGCCCTCTACAGCTCCCTGAAAGGAGGGTGCAGAGAGCTGGGGATGAGTCTCTTTAACCAAGTAACAAGTGACAGGACAAGAGGTAATGGCCTCAATTTGCACCAGGGAAGGTTTAGACTGGATATTAGGAAGCATTTCTTTACAGAAGGGTTGTTAGGCGTTGGAATGAGCTGCTCAGGGAGGTGGTGTATTCCCCATCCCTGGAGGTGTTTTAGAGTCGCGTTGACATAGTGCTGAGGGATATGGTGTAGTTGGGAACTGTCAGTGTTAGGTTAATGGTTGGACTGGATGATCTTCAAGGTTGTTTTCCAACCTTGATGATTCTTTGATTCCTTAAGTGTCACCTAGCTTTGGCTAATACACACATCTACCAAATGCACATTTTTTTATTTTTTTATTTTTAATAAAATTACGGAAGTCTGTCAGTGCTGAGCAGGAAGCCACTAAATTGAAAGGCCATGATTTGGGATTCCTTGTGTTTACATCACTTGCGGAGTTGCATACCTACTGTCAGTCTCAAAATATCTGCAATTGCTGATGGAAAAAATTAAGTATGGACAGTAATCATTCACCATCTCATTGTTCTCTAGTTTGGTAACTTGAAGCACTCATCTGAGAATTGACAGATTCAGTGTGAGGAGAATTAAATTTACATTTTCTTGTAGGTTACTGAAATAACTCCAGTATATAGGTTTATTTGAGGTGATTCTTTATCAGTCTTTCCCAGTTAATTGATTTCTTTTTCCATTGCATAATAAAAAGTTATGTGAAGTAACGTAAAACAAGTATCATAATCTTACAGTCATTAGATTAAAAATCAGAAAGTTAAGGAATTAAATTTCTTCTTAAATAACTGCTTCTAATATAAATTTTAAAGGACTATTAGAGGGTGGTTTGGAGTCCATGTCTCCCTTCTTCAAGGAAATAATATGATGACTGTGTCATGAAATCTCTCTCCACCTTACCGGACATTCTATTCAAAATATGAGTCCAGTGTGATAGACAGAGCAATTATTCCCCAATACACACTGCAAGTCTTCATTAAGAGGTAGGAGATGTTCAAATGTCTTAATTTTTCTTTGCATTCTGAAATAGGGGTTAATATTGTGATTACTGAATTACTTAATTAGCCTCCTTTATAACTACAATATATAAAAAAGGTACAGATAGTTCAAATAGAAAGCTCAGCCTTATGAATCTTTACTGCTGGTGGAAGAAAAATTCTGCAGCAGAAAATTATGTAGGAGGCATTCTTTTTCAATTTGTATTCACTAATTTAAATAGCTCTCTGCTGAAGATTCAATTTTCTTTTTGCATCTCATTCCTATGTGCTTAACTTTCCATATACATGGAGATAATTTAAACCTATGGATTCTCCTAGGCCTCTGAGGAGCAGCTAAATTTTACTTAAAGAGCAAATGCACTCCAGCCTCAAATAAAAGTTTGAACACAGGTTAACTGTTGTGCATGAGTCTAAAAGAGCCAAGAAGTATTCTTGGAAGATAAAATCATCCCTGGACAAAATAATCTAATTTCAGTGTTATGCATACAATTATCTGAAAACTAGATATGTTCACCATTGCTGGACTTAAGTTCTCCGAGTTTTGCCTCAGCTTTGTCTCAGGAAATGGAACATGTAAGTTACTTGCTCTGCAAAATATCAAGAAAAATAATTAATAAATGACAGTATATGAAAACCTGAAGCTTTTTTTTCTGCAGTATGTTATAGACAGTCTCACAAAAGCCAGAAAGACTCAGTAAGGATGGTTGGGTGAGCTTCTGGGGAAAAAAGTTTGGTTCAAAACTCTAACAACAAGTTACTTAAACAACAACAAATAATTATTATATGAAACAGAATTAGGCTTCACTAAAAGTAAGTTTTAAAAGTATAGTGATTTTATATTTTAGCTCAAGTATATTTATCCCTGCTACTGTTTTGTTACATTTTGTGGCTATGGACTTAGCATAGACAAAAATAAACCACTTTTAATGCTTTTTTTTGTCTTACTGCAGTTAACAAGAACCTTGCTGGGTTTCTTATTTGAAGTGAAATACCCAAATAGTTTTTGTCTCATAATTTTTTGTGGGGTGTTCTCTTCTGTTCTTATGTTTCTTTATTTCAGGTTTTACATTAAGATACTTCATTTGCCTGAGTTTAGCTTCCTGTTAAAACTATTATATTTAAACCTCAATGTCATGTTTCCCTCCCACTGAGATCTTAGTACTAGAGGTTGTTTTCTGAATTTACACATAGTCATAAAGAGGGTTGCAGAGTTTGAAAGCTGTAATGGGCGTAAGGGTAGTTGCTTTGGTCTGTTGTCATCTGTCCAGGTTCAGCTAGGATAGGGTTAAGTTTCCCCAGCAGAGAGGGGGACGGGATCTCCAGCCTGGTTATTCATACCATCCTGACCTCAGGTCCGGGCGCGGGAGCGCTGGAACTTCTTCCTTTGTGGCTTTGGTCACAGAAAGCACATATGGCGGGCTGGCTGTGTTCACTGCAGTATTTCTCCGTATATCTTTTGTCTTGTTATTATTATTATTATATATTCACTGTTATTACTGTTTATTGTTGTTATCATTGCTACTGTTGTTGTTCAGATTGTTTTATCACACTGTTGTATTAAATTTCTTCTTATTTTAACCCGGGGTTTGTGCCCTACTTGTGTCCGAGGGGGACAACGACAACATGGTCTGCTGTCCCGGCAGGGCTTAAAACTATTGCAGCAGCAATAATAAGGGGTTGAGAGCTTTTGTTTACAAAAATATCTTACAAAAATATAATTGCAAGAAACTACCAGATTAATGAAGTAGACTTTCACACAGGAGGGCTATGTTCAAATCCTGTTAAATTCACCAATGAGTGAGTTTGGTGGTCTCCGTTCCATTCTCTTCAAACATCTGTCTGTGTCACTAAGCTATTCATATGTTTTAGCATGATTGGCAGCTCTGTCCAGAAAGGACTCAGTATGACAGCTTGAGCACTGCAGTGCTGAAGGTGCACTGAAGGTGTATGGAACTTGAATGTGATTTATCATTACTTTGCTGCGCTGCATTATATCAAAAACATGGAAACCTCCAACCTTTTACTATAGGTGACCATACACATATTTTTGCAAGGACAAAGTCTTTGGAAAGAATAGCTACAGGGAAGGTTAATGTTGAGAAAGGTTAACTAACCCCCCATTAGATTTCTGCATATTTTATAAAATCCTAAATCTCTTTGAAGGAATTTTCTTGTGTGGATATTTTTGTTGCTCTTTTCAACCACACAACTCAGTCTCCTGTTCTGATCCTTCTGTTGCAGTAGCAATCATTCTGCTTTTTTTTCTTAAAAATTCTAAGATGTTCCACATTGAAAAGAAGTGCAAAGGAGAAAAAAGCAAGCAAAAGCAATCTTCACTTAAAAAGTTATTATCAAGACATTTAACATCTGTCAAAAATAAACATGCACTGAACTGTCAAATGAAGACACTGTATTTTCTTCAATCGCTTTTCCAAAGGAAGAAATCAAAGTGGTCTTTGGGGATTTCACACTTTTTTCCCCTTCACAAAGATGGATGTTACCCTCTATATCTAGGCAAGCAACCTGGCAAAAGCAGTATAACAATAAAGCTATATTTAAACAGCTCTAGTTTCACATATAGATACCATAACCTCTTTTCTTCTCATACTTCATCCTCCTTGCAAAAGACAACTTTTTGACCTAAATGGTACATTTTAAAGAAGCTTATAGTTCATAGCAAGGGAACTCTGCTGGCTGTTTACACTGCCATCCTTACAAGAACTTGTTCCCTGGTGCTGATAAAAGGTTGAGTGCTCTGTATTAGAGACCTATTGGTAAATGTGTTATTCTTTATTGTGCAAGCAACCTAATTTTGTTATTTTAAATAATCTTTGCAACACATTTTTGTGTCAACTAAATAGTGGGATATAATAGACTATTCTTTTTCTAACATCCTCATGGACCTAGGAATGAATGTAGGCACTGGTTTTACAAAAGCACTTAGCTGGATTAAGAACTTAACTCCTGCTGACTTTCAAAATACTGCACATGTTTACGATACATTGAATTCTAATCTGGTGTAGCACATAGAGCTCACATGTTTATTTTTAAGCAAGGAATGTTCTTAACAAGCACTTTTCTGAACCAGGAATATACATTCATTTGTTCCTGAAAGACTTGTGGACAACAGAACAATGTAGGTTTTGCAATTTTATCTTCAAAAATGTTTAAATGATTAAAAATGTTCTTGTTTGTAGAAAACTTTAAAACCCACATACACCAAAAATACTTCAAAATTAGAATATAATATTTTAAGTAAATAAATTTTATTTAGTTATTTACTTTAAAAAACCCTTAAATTTTATTCAATTTGCTTTTTCATCAAAAGTTGCAGTTTTCACTTATATTTATTCAAACCATTTTCTACATTTTTTTTCTAAAAAATAAGTGCTAGTGACCCGAAAATCAACTATTCCCATGTATCTCCTACTGTTCAAGCAAACTTCATTTACCACTTTTTTTTTTTTGTATTCAAAATGCAAAATAAATTGATTGTCATGAAGAAAAGATGATACTATGAAGGACATCTAAAGGAGTTTTAACTAAAAGAGTTTTACCACCTTTCTGAAAATATTCCAAAGTACATTTAGCTGCCACACTGAGATTTAAAAAGGCCAGGATACTTGGTATATTGTAAGTGGTAAGTTTTCTGTGTCCTGACATAAAATCTGAGAAATTCCTTGTTATTTTGCTGCATTGATAAATCATTTTATGAAGTACTCTTATTACAAAATTTCTTAAAACTACAAAATATATCTACTGACATTTGCTATGTAATGACATGATATGCCTTCTCCAGTCTCATACATTCTCTGATTTGGGACTGAACTACTGAACAGCACTATAACAATGTTAAATTAAAATAGGGTGATCTTTGCCTATTTGATTCACTGCCTTTTCATTGTTTGCTTCTTAAAAGAGAAGATTAAACTAAAAGATCATACTTTCTGTTTTTCCTTTATAGTAGAAGAATTAAGCATAACAAGTGGAAGGATTCATACCATCTTTATGTAAGAAAAAAAGAAACACTTTCTCTATGGTATTTTTGCAAGCCTCCCAGAAGTGTAGCTACTGGAGGGACAAAGATTAGAGCTTGTACAGAAAGCTGCTAAGAATTAAAGAACTATTTCTAATATGCATTTTGTTGCAAAATTTAATTATTGTCTAGATGTTATTAATTAATGATCTTAGGGTGGGGTTTTTTTTGTTGTTGTTGTTGGTGTTTGTTTTAGTTTTGTTTGTTTTTTTTTCCTTTCTCTTTCATAGGAAGACAGTAGGCTTATTACAGCAGCTCCTAAAATTTACATTATAGAATATCCTAAACTGATAAGCAAAGGTAAATAGCTGAGAAAAAGGTCATGAAGAGTAGAGTATCAGAAAGACAAATATGAGGAATAGAAAGTAGAATGTTGAATAAGATGGTAAAACTAAGGGCTAGAGGAACACCCTAGGTGAGATGCTAAGGGCTAGGGGTACACCCCTTGAAGACTATCGTAAAACTTGAACTATCCTGCTTGTGGATGTGAACTTGAAAATTGATATGCAACACTACAGGTGACGATTGTACAAAGATTCACAGGACTTTTGAGCATATTCCAAGTATTTCTCTAGCCAATGACTATAATAGAGCTGTAGGACTGGTTTTGACTATTGAGGATTCGGCTCAATTATGTTTTTATTTTCCTTAAATCTTTTATACATCCCTATGTGTTGACTTTTTGTACTCCACATAAATGAATTACAGTGAAAGAATTCACAAGGCATATCGGTATAAGAAAAGTGTTTAAAGAAACTGCAGGAAAATAAAATCAAATTCTACCAGGGTAATGAGTGCTTTTGTACTGATAAAAAATAGGTACATGGAGTTCTACTTTTTTCAGAGTTGTACAGATAAATTGCGGACAAAACAATTAAAAGTATTTATTTGGAATTCAGATAAAACTATAAAATCATCCTCTCGGTAACTATATTATCAATTTCATTTTCTTCAATTTACTAACTTTTAATGAATTCATTACTTTTGGTTTTTAATATCGTGTTTTAAACAAATTTTGTTTATATAAGTTTATGCAATTGGATGCATTCCATTATGTAATTCTTTAAAAAAAAAAATGTGCTGTGACAGGTATTTTCTTCTTGTTGTCATCTGTGTAATTATTAATGCTTTTCTCATTATATTACTGCACCATGCTTTTTTACTGTACAAAAAACCCTATAAAATTCAGATTTAGAGAGGAAGAATGCAAAATGAGTTATTTATGAACTAAGCTGTCCTTCATTATACCTTTGGATACAAAAAAGGAACATTAATATAGCAATACAGAAGAAAGAATTCACACATTTTCTTCAATCTCAGAGCTTTGATGCAGAGATGTAGAAGTAACAGATAAAGTTTTCCAAAACTGCTTGGAATTCAACTTCCTTTTAGTCTATCCACTTGAGATATTTATGTTTTCAACTTACTTCAAGGTACTTTATTCTATTTTGGGTTTAATATGAATGTAATTGTATTTTTTGAAAAGCCCTACTTTACACTGGGATGTAAGGAATCAAACCCTTAAAACCTCTGAGGATGGTCCCTACTTCTTTTTGATTAACTAGGAAATTAATGCCTGTACTGGGTCTGGCTGAGCCGGCATTGTTTTTCCCCTACAGCACCCCTCCTGACGCTGTGGTTTATGCCGGGAGCTGGCAGGTGTTGGCAACACCCTGGGGTTGTGGCCGCTGCTGAGCAGCGCTTACACAGCACCAAGGCTCTTCCCGACATTTCCCCCAGTGGGACGGGGGGGCAAGATCTTGGGAGGGGACACAGCCAGGACAGCTGCCCCGAACTGACCAAAGGGATATTCCAGACCATGTCTCGTCTGCTCAGTGTAAAGCTGGGAGAAAGGAGGAAGGGGGTGGGGTCACCCTTGGTCCTCCGAGGCAACCACTACGGGTATGGGAGCCCTGCTCCTGAGAAGGCCCCACATCCCTCTTCATGGGAACGAGAGAATAAATCTGGGTTTTTTTTGCTTCCATGTGCAGACGTTTGCTTTGCTTCGCTTATATTAAAACTGCTTTTGTTTTACCCACAAGTGTTAGTCTATTTTATTTTCTTTCCCCTCTTTGCCCTGTTGAGAAAACAAGGAGAAAAGGGTGGGAAGTGACAGAGCAACTTGGTGGATACCTGGCATTTAGCCAAAGTCAAATGCCATGTAGCAGAACGTTTGCATGGCTGGTGTCCTCCCATGGGGAAAAAAAAAAAAAAAAAAAGAGCATATTCATCAAAGGTTCTTTTTTAAAGGAAGTTGGGGTTTTTTTGTTGTTGTTTTTTTTTTTTTTTTTTAAACTATCTGTGAAAACACATCCCTGAAAAATAAAAAATGTAGTAGGAATTATAAATTACTGGGTTTTCAATAAGACTCAGACTGCAATAGATTTAAGATTCCTACATCATGCTTCCGTTATTATACTGCATTTATGCAAACTAACCAAAACAAAATTAATTTAAATGCAGACTTTACATTGTAGCTGCTGAACATAGATAAGATCCTGTAGTAACCTTATTGAATTTCTTAGATTACTTAAGCATAACAAGAAGCTTCAAACACAGCGTTTCCATAAATGTTGACCTGATTTAAACACTCCCAGAAGCTTGTGAAGTTAGCAGACAGAATTTATGATGATTAATCAGAAGAGGTCAAGGTCTTCTAAGATACATACCATGAAGAAGATATTCTATGGCATTATGTTTTATATCCAGGTATGTTTAATTCCTAGAGATCATATGGGTGCTAGACATCATACAAAGCCATATGCAGCCATAGTAGACCACTGTCAACTTTCCAAGCCATTAAAATTACCCTGCAAATTTTACATATTTACATAGATAAAAACATATATTACAGTGTGATCTCATAGAGATGAGATCAGTATCCTTCAGAATCGCATTTATGACAGGCTTCATGAGCTCCACATTGTACCATCCTATTTTTACAGAGGATGTAAGATGAGCTTATCACCTCACCAATATTATATTTATTGGCTAATATTTATTAAAGGTGGAAGTTCTAAGATTTCCAAAATGCCTATAATTTTTAACTTTCCATCCTTTTTTTTTTTTTTTTTTTTTTTTTTTTTGTAGCTTCATAAATTTTATATTACTATGGTTCACAGTGGCCATAAAGTAATCATAATGTTTCTCACAAAGGATGTCCATCTGCCTATTTTGGAAGTCTCTTAAAAGCTTGATCTCGGTTACATAGTATAATAATTTATATCATTCCAAAGAAGCATACAATATGGGTTCTCAGCTACTTTTAATTTATAATATTGGTGCACATAAGCAGCACACGGATTTCATCTACATCCCAAGCATAGTTCAAAAACCCCATAGTTCAAAATTGTGTCTTATCTTTAACCATTTTTCCTTAATTTTCACCCATTACACAATCATTTTCACAGCTCACAGAATACCATATGAAAAATTGATTAAAAAAAAAACCCAAACAACAAACTTCAAGAAACATTAAAGAAAATCTCTAATCTTGTGTTGTTTCTTTATTACAACTGTTTCTCTATTATAATGTCTTACCTTCTAAAGAGGTACTAAAATCACTATAATTTAAATTATGAATGTACAGGCAATTGTCTAAAAACTTTAAATGAAGGATTTTATGAAGGGTTTTTGTTGTTGTTTTTGTTTTTTTTTTTTTTAGTTCCTCATTAATCTGTTTTAATTATTCATTATTTTTTGGTTTTTTGTTTGCTTGTCTGCTCAGAAATTTGTTGGTTTTAACATTTATCTGTAATGAGACTACTGCAAACTACTTGAAAAATTGTTTTTCACCAAAAATAATAGTTATCAGTCTTAAAAGGTAAGAAAGTTTTTGACTTTTTCTTTTGTTGTTACCTGTTATTTATTTACTTATACTTGAGGATATACATTCCTAAATGACACCTGGGAAATAAATTATAACTCAGTATCTGATTGGAAACCTTTGTAACAGAACTAGCTGTAACACTTTGTTGGATTAATTTTTTATCTTAGCTACTTTATTATGAAAGAGAAAATATTTCTAACATCATATCAACAACTGCTGTTTTAAAAAAATAAAGCTTTCACACAGGGAGATAATCTTAAGTGACAATATTTTTAAGCAACACATTTATGTATTTAAATCTTAAATAACTTCATCTGTGACTCACCCCTTATCATCCCATGCCTATACTCGTCTACACCACATCCTTTGTCTCCACTTCTCAAGGTCCCTGCTATTGTAACAGGTCTGTATTTCTTTACCTCATTGTGTTAGAATTGTAAATATTTCATCCTGTACATAATAACTCCTTGTTACTCCCTATAAAACTGTGTTTGTACCACATAAAGGTAAACACAAGCAAAATAAATTAGCCTTAAATACCATGTCAAATAATGAATTGTTGTCACAGGGAAACAAATGTGTGAGGCAGTTCAAATAAAGTTCAGGCAGAGCAAGCCTGACAAGACAGTCCTGACAAAGTCAATACAAAGCTTATGGACTGTTAATAGCCATGACAATATTTATCAGGCTACGTATTCACAGCTTGTAGTTTATGCAGTGTTCTAACTAGGAGGGATTTCTGGAATTTAAACAATGACAGCAAAATCTTTAGAAGAAGGTGTTATATTTTTTTATATCATGGAAAACTGGATATGAAGTATTAAACTTAAGCTTGTTATGCAACAACAACAACAACAAAAAAACAATTCCAGCCAAAAGCACACCTTCAGTCCTTCACTAAACTGTTAAAGTACAAAAGGCGAATAGAAATGCAATGCCTCAAAAGAATCTCACCAAGCTCTGTAGCAGAGGGATGCTGCAGCAGAGGTTTATTTGATGAGTATCTGGTGATCAGAGGAAAAAAAACGGAACTTTTTTTAGCCAGTGTAAAAGGATTTGTTCACTAGAATTCATATCTCTTGAGAACAGCTCAAAGCAGCTCAATATTCTTTGGCTGCCAGTTGTTGCTGATGGCCATTTTCTCTGTCAGAGTGGCTGTCAGAAGGTGCCTTTAAGAAAGATTTATTTGGTAAAGAGGTAAAGGGGTTTTTTAACACACAGGGATGTGGGATCTACTTTCTATTTCTTTGTCTCTTTCTTAGCTGAGCCTTTTCTCCCTCTGTATGCAGTTTGGACTGATACAACTGATGGATATTTCCCATCAAATTCTATTTTTGGTTAAACTCATTTAATGAAATGCACTACGAAGAAATGCATGTGGTACATTTGACATTAGAGCTTATATTTTATTTTATTTCTCTTTATTTTAAGAGCTGCTGAATATACAAGTCTTCTATTGTTTAATAATATAATTTTTAGTAGCTATGCTCTTGAAAATCTCACTGTCAAAAAGTGCCCTTGTCCTGGCAGGTAGCTTTTCTTGAACTTAGTGCTAACTGAAAAATGAATTGATTTGTAATATCAAGAAAAGATGGGGCCAGAATAGCCACAAGTATAGAAACCCTACAAAAGCAGCCCCCAAGCTCTAGCTTCCTCTATTACCATACTTAGTTCAGTGTATCTTTTCCTGATTTCAGGATATCTGGAAGCCTCATTGGAGAATTTCTTCTTATTGGTGTTCAGAAAGAACAGATAAATACACATTGCAATCCACTTGATCTAGTCAACTAATTTTTTCCCATCTGCAAATGTGATTATTATAATATGTAAGAGAAGCAAGTAATTGCCCACTGATGATCACATTTTGAATTGGCTCAAATCTCAAAGAACTTAGTGGCTGTTAGTTAAGAAGGAAGGGTAGGTTGAACTCTTTCAATATTCTGATCTGAAAAAAAGGAGGAAATAATTCTTCCTAAAAGGCTAATGAGCTCAGTTATTTTGTGTATATCACTAGCTTTTGGGAGCAAATGGTGTTGATGAGGAGATAAGTGCTATGGAATTAGGAAATATTACCTTGTTACATTACTGTAACAATATGTAATGTAATGTAAATATCACTTAGAATTTTGTTACATGATTCGAATATATAATTGACATTGATATTTGATTTAATAGCGA
Source organism: Athene cunicularia (assembly GCF_003259725.1). Taxonomy (NCBI): domain Eukaryota; kingdom Metazoa; phylum Chordata; class Aves; order Strigiformes; family Strigidae; genus Athene; species Athene cunicularia. The sequence goes on from NW_020799098.1 coordinate 21,774,094, forward strand.
CATTTTCCTTTAGTGCATAACAAGAAAGCAAAAAAAAAGAAATTAATTATTTAATATTTTTTAATCTTTAAAAAATATTTCCAGATGACTGGACTGTATATGACACATGTATATGATAAATTATAATAGTGCTTTGATAATCAGAAAGTAAAACTTCAGAAAAGTGGAATCTAAACATAATTAAAATAAAGGGGATACAGCTATTTTTTTAAATGAGAAATTATGAACATTCAGAAAGTAAACAAAAATACCACCACTGGAAATTAAGTAAAAAACATCCCTGGCATAAACCTTTATAAAATTATTTTAATCTAATATTCAGTCTCATCCATTCAAAATGTTTAGTATATAATTTAAATATTCTTTGGTGAATCCTTATTTGTCTCTGTTCACAGCTTATTCTGAACTGTATTATTCTCTATTATTTTTCAGTTTCAAAACTCTCTTTTATAGAAGACAGCATATAAAAGTAAATTATGTTTTGTTTGTGAAATACTGAGAAGTCTTTTCTTAACCGGGGTTACTACAGGATTAAACAATACATCTTAGTTGTTTGTCACCTTGGACTTTAGGTCCACAAACATTTTTTCAGTGTCCTAAATCTACTCGCCTGACCATATACAAGAACAGGAAATTATATTTACAAGGTAATTCTTAAAATATAACACTCTCAAGGAGAAAGTATAAATGAACAATATTTCATTTAATTAGGTTTGAGAAGTCAAGGCCACCAAACCTAAACAATATAACTCAGATGCTAGACTGAATAACTCTTCAGATTTGTTTTTTTAACTGGACACTTAAAGTACAACATTAAGATTTTTACATATTTATATACTGATATATAAGCTATTCATTGAATAGATATCTGACAAAGAATCCATTAAAAATGTATAACTAAAACATGGAAGCACCCATTGTCAGCAATGTGATGTTTTATTCAAAGAGGGTTATAGTTTGAAACTCGAGCATTAAAGAGCTTTGCATTTAACTGTAGACACTAAAATAGAGGGCATGAATTTACTTGAATATCACAGATTATCTAAATAATTAAGGTCAATTTGGAGATATCCAAAGGTTGGGAATGGGTTTAGGAACTCAAAAGATCTTTCGCAGCAATTGAAATCTGTTTGAGATCTCTTTACTGTTTGAGATCTCTTTACTGTTTGAGATCTCTTTAAAAGTGCGCATCTTTACCTGTGACTTGTAAATATCCTTCTACTTTGCAGTATTATACTGTAGCATGAATACAACATCTCACTATAAGCAAATACTTGAATTCAGATATCCAGTATTGGATACCTATTCTGTCTTCCATAAAAAAGTGAGTTCAGACTACACTTATG
>NW_020799098.1:21775489-21825489 GCF_003259725.1 Athene cunicularia
GAGGAGAGGAGAGGAGAGGAGAGGAGAGGAGAGGAGAGGACTTTGCTTGAAATCAGAAGCTGGAGCTTTTCACAGAAGTAGACTTCAGAAATTCCTTATTCTATAGAAGTTATTTGCCAGAATCCTGAAAATATATTCCAGTGATGTGGAAAAGCTACTTGTCAGAATACATATAAACAGCTTTGCTTTTTTTGGAATTGTATGTGCTAACTAATTTTCCATCTTTCAGCAACAATGTGCACAAATTCTCAATGTTTACCAGTAGTTAAGTGGCCATATGTCTTTGTCTGTGAATTTTATTGGTTCCTCTTGTGACATTGTTAATTCATTTAATTTTTCTTTCTTCCACTTATTTTTAACTAGTACTTTCCCTTTGTACACCTCCAGTTTCTAGAGAATTTTAAATCTTTATATCCATATCCAGATGGCAAGCAGAGTATCAGAAAAAATATATACAATATCAAATAACAACTTTTCAGGAAGTCAATGACATGTAATTTTTAGATTTTTCCAGATGGGCCCTTACGATTAATGAAAGTTTGTAAACACCTTGTGGGTTATTATTTTTTTAATCACTAAGATATAGAACTGTTTAATTCCTGCCTTTGTATCAAAAAAAAAAAAAAAGCAGAAAATATAACTAGAAAAGGATATTCCTATGTGTGCTCTTGCTAGCCCACTACATCTGATCACAAAATAGCATCTGACAATGAAATAAGGAAGAAAATTCCTATTTAAAATCATCATTAAAAAAAAAACCAACCAACCAAACAAAAAGCAATGCCCTGCAATATTCTGTGTTTTAACACCGACTCAATACTTACTTATAGTATTCTTAGGTATTTGTCCTTGAAATGTGTTTGCTTTTGTGGCAGAATAAATGGTTACCAAGTTTATGACTATTATTTAATTATTAAATAGACAATTAAAACAAAAAATGCAATAAAAAGAAGAAATGTTTCAAAAAGAAGTGTGCTGTTTTGTTATGGAAATGAATACAGTTCTGTTCCATTGTTTCTACTCAGAAAGAGAGCAATTAGACCAGTTTCATCTCATCTATGCTCACCAACACAGTCTACTGGTTTTAGAGACTTTAATAAAGTCTTGTTCAAATTTCATTAATCTGCATATCCTATAATTTGTACCCAACAAACAAAAGAAGTTTCTCAATTAAGATCAGTGGAGAGAAAGAAAGAAATAAAGAAGGAAGCAACATCCAAAACATAAATACCCCCAAATACTTTCAGTGAAGCTGTGCATCATATAAATGAGTAGTAGATATTTTGTAATTATTCTTGCTATTTTCCTTGTTCATTTGCCTTGATACCAATCAAACTACAATTGAAAGTGCATAAGAGTTTTACCATTTATTTTGCTTAGTGTCTCATAATAAGATTCAGTCATTTACAGTGGGTCTCCAAGTCATTAATGTGTATTAGTGAGGTTCTTCTGTATTACAGCAGAATGAGCTTATGTCTCAGAGTATTTACAGTTTACTGCACAAATCTTCCTTTCTGTATCTTGCATATTAAACAAATTCTGTTGCAATGATTTTTATTTTATCCATTGTACATAATAATGGAAAACATATAGTTACATCTAGTCACCTGAATTATTCAATAAGAATTGAATTTTAATTAATTATGGTAGCACCGGACAATTCCCTTTCCTGGGGATGGTGAGAAAATGAATCATCCTAAAACTAAGAAAATGTTCTGTGACTACCTTCTAGCATAACCTTAGTGTCTTCACTAAATTGTAGTTTGAATGTTACTTCTATCTGCCTAAATACCATTTGCAGTTCCACTGAAATTTAGAACTCTTATTTACTTCTTTTCTTAATGTATTTTATAACATTGCTTTGCAAGATTAAGCTGCTTCTGCAAATTATTTCAAGGGCAGGCTTATTTCAGTAGGGACAGAAAAGGTTTTCATTATTTTTTTCTCACATTTTCCTTTCAGTTTTCCAGAATGAATATATTATATGCAACACATATAATATTAAAAAAAGTACTTTCTATGGGGAGAAATTGCAGTATCTTTGATGCTCCTTTTTGATTTGAGACAGGTGGATTTATTTCTTTGTCATAAACTCAAAAAACTATAGAATGCCCTCCAATATTCTGATCTTTATGCTCTTGACAGCACTACCTATAAATTATATAAATACATTTAAAAGTTATGTGTCATGTTCTGTGGCATTCCTTACTACACTGAATTGTAGTAGACTACAAGTAGACACTACTAAGGATTGCATATATACAAGAACATATTAAAATTATTGTATTAATCATAAATTGAGACCTTTAGCTATAAATATGTGTATTGTACTGAAGACCTTATCTGATATGCAAGCCTAAAATAGATTTGTATATCCTCTGTGTGAATGTAAATCATAGATTTTAATTAACGCATCAAAGCAGAAAGTTTAGGTTCACACTTCCTATCAATCTGGACTCCTGTGTGCCCCTGCAGTGTTAGCAGTGTAGGCCAGCCTACCATGAGATTTTTTTATTGCTCTGTCCTTATGCCATAAGGTCCTTTCTAGAAGGGAGTCTGACATAATATTGTGCTGAGTTTGTATGTATGGTGGGAGGTTTTTGTAGCATGGGAAAGAGCTACAGCGGTGGCCCCCTGTGAGAGGCTTCTCAAAGCTCCCCTGGCTCCGAGTCAGAACAACCTCTGGCCAAAGCTGAGCCAATTAGTGATGATGGCTGCATCTCTGCGATAATGTATTTAAGAGGAATCTGAGAGAAGGAGTGTGAGTTGTGAGGAAGAGTTACAACAACATCTGTGTGAACACCATCAGTGGAAGAAAGGAGGAGGAAGGGGGGGAGGGGGACTAGTGCAGACAAACTCCCTTGAGGCCAGTGGTGAGATGGCAGGGTCACACCCCCACCACACATGGATGTCCACAGTCCAGCAGATGCCAACCTGCAGCCCATGGAGGACCCCACGCCAGAGCAGGCAGCTCTGCCCGAAGAAGGCCAGGACTCTGGGAAGAAGCAGCCCCCACTGTTGTAGTTCAGCACTGGGAGGACTGCAACACATGGGAGTGATCCATGCTGGAGTAGTTAGGGAAACACTGCAGCCCCCAGAAAGGACTCATCAGAAAAAGTTTGTGGAAGACTGTCTCCCATAAGAGGGGAATGATGGTGGAGCAGGGGAAGCAGGCAAGGAGTTCCCCGTCCTGAAGATGAAGGAGCAGCAGGACTGACAGTACCACACCATCCCCTACTCCTTATGGCATTGGGGGGAAGGTGGTAAAGAAACTGGGAGCAGAGCTGACCCTAGGAAGAAGGGAGAGGTGGGGGAAGGTGGTTTTAAGATGTGGTAGTGCTTCCTACTCTCTTACTCTGCTAATTGTTGTTGTTGTTAGTGTCTGAATTCCTTTTTTTTTCTTCCCCTAAGGAGTTTGTCTTTTACCTGTGAATGTAGTGGGTGAGTCATCCCTCCCTGTACTTATCTTGATCCCTGAGCCTTTTGCTTTATTTTCTCCCTCCCAGTTCTGAGAGGGAATGAGACACTGAGTGGCTACATGGTGGTCAGTTACCCTCTTGAGCTCAAACCATGACAAATACAAAGCTGTAACTTTTAGATAACTGAGGGGGATGAGTTGCCATTACAAAACAGAGGAAATGCAATTTTGAGTTAGCTTTCCACATCTCACTCTTGTTTCTGGGTGTCTGTAGAGTTACACCTGGTGCCTTGGCTAATAGCCCAACTGATTTTTCTCAGCACATCCTAATGTCACTGTAGTTACTGGACCTGTTACTCTGGGTATGTGGAAGTTCTATCTGCAAAACTCCTGGTGCCTCTAAGGGGCTAATATATGAGCCCTAGTATTTGAAAGAGCTGATTTACAAGGTGTTAGAGGATTCCCCCCCCACTCTCATTTTTGGGTTGCTTTGGGATTTTTTTTTAAACCTGGATGTGACTATATCCTGGATGTCATTGTTTAAGTTCAAGAAGTGCCCAATTAATTTTAATTGCTGACTCTAATACATAAAATGAGCAGGATATGAATGAAAGATGAGGGGTGAGAGTCAATAACTCCAACACTGGAAAGGGAAACAAGACTCACAGCACTTTTCAATTGATTTTGTGTCTCTGCAGAACAAGAACTTGGTCAACTGTATGGTTTAGGCCCAGAGGGCAACTGAGCACTGCGCAGCCATTCACTCACTCCTTTCCCCCCCAGCTCTGGGAAGGAGAAAAATGAAACAAAAAGGGTCAGGAATCAGGATGAGGATAGGGAGGGAGTTTCTCACCCATTAAAATGGTCACAGGCAAAAAACTACCAACTTGTGAAGGGAAGAAAAATAAGAACATCACTTTAATTGAAACACTAACAGAACCAACACTTAACAGAGAGAATGGGACAGTGAGAAGTGTTACTATATCTTCTTAAAACACCTCTCCGCACCCCTCCCTTCTTCCCGGGCTCAGTTTTGTTCCTGATATATCTACCTCCTCCCCCAGCAGTGCAGGGGCAGGGGATGGGGGTGCTGTCAGTTCTGCCACTTCTTCCTCCAAGGAGGGGGTACACTTCTGCATTCTTCCCTCTGCTCGGCATGGCTCTCATGAGAGACATTCCTCCACAAACTCTCTCTGCTGTGACTCCTGCCCATGGGATGCATTCTTCTCAAGATGTTCTGGCATGGGTCACCTCCATGTGTTTCAGTCCTCCTAGCACCAAATTATGACCGCAGGGGCTGCTTCTTCCCACAGAATCACAGGGCTCCTCCACAGGCTGCAGGCAGATCCCTGGTCCTCTGGTGACCTCCATGGACAGCAGTGGGAGATGGCCCTGCTCTTTCACCATGGGGGCTCCCTGCTCTGGCACACCTCCCCCCCTTTCTCCTTCTTTCTCCCACTGACCTCTGTGTTCCCATAGGTGTCCTAATCATAACTCATCCTCAGAATCTCTCCTACCCCCTCTTGGGTTACCCTTCTTAAATACATTATTGCAGAGGTGCGACCACCATCGCTAATTGGCCTGGCCTTGGCCAGAGGCAGGTCTGACTTGGAGTCGGGGGAGCTTTGAGAAGCTTCTCACAGGGGGCCACCACAGTAGCCCCCTCCCCAAAACCAAAACCCTGCCACACAAACCCAGCACATCAACAAAAGACTGATAGCTGATTGCTGTTTCAGAGCCTTCATGTTTGTGAGAGAGAATTGTGATCTTGCTCCAGAAATTTCTCCTCCCCACTGCTTCCTTTAGAAAGAAAAAAATTAAATGCTGCCAATCCTGTCAGCAGTAATGAAGGGAAAAATATTAGGAGGAATTATAACTGGTTTACATAAAACCCAGAAGGAACAGAGATGATAAGAAAACAACACAGAATTGGGAAAATCACCAGGTAGGACACGAAAACATTACTATTTTTGTCATCATAAGCAATTTAGAATACAAATATTAAAAAAAAGAGGTCTTTACTAGGCATATATGTGAAAGACTTTGTCATCCTTTAACTGAAGTTCTTGAATTAGATAACAAGCATCTTATAACCCCACAAAATACACCTGAACATTTAACAACAATCTAAATTTTACCTTACAATTTTTTCTTATTCTCAATCTCATAAAACAGAATTGCAAACATTCAGTAACACTGTATGTAAAGCTGAATTTTGTGTCCATACTGTGATTCAGGTTAAAAAATTAATAGGTTGTTAGAATAGTGAGTTATCTTATGTCTTTGCAAATGCTAAAACAAATAATAGAAATTCTCAAGCTTATCCATTACTGCAGTAGATTGTGATTTTAAGTGTAACTATCAAGCCACTCCTTGTAGAGTGTCATCTAGGGAAAACTGAGCAAGTGCTCCTATTCATTTTATGAAGTGACAGGATGACTAAGTGATCAAAACATTTAACGTGATCAAAAGCAGTCACTTCCACAACATAAAAATACTGTCTTCTTCAGAACTATAGCAACAGGTTTCTGCTGCTCAAAGTACACCACAACATTTTTTCCTTCTGTTTTTCTGAACCAATATGGACAACTTTGTAAGCCAAGGGTTTCATCTATAAAACACAGTGTTTGTTAATTTTCTGATAAATGTTAGTGGAGCCAAATAACTTTCCAGTAGCACATCAGACATTAGAGTTTGCTTAACGTTTGAGTGTGTACATGTCCACATTTTCTGGCAGTGGAGTTTAGATAAGGGAGAGGCTGAAAAAGAAATGGAAACTAATTTAGTCCTTGTTCTCTTCTTCATGGATTGTGAGTGTATTTTATAATCTGCAGAAATATAACTAGGACAAACCCAAAAGTCTGCAAGAATAAAAATAATATCTCACTTTTACAACCTTTGTTTTCCATTGTGGGATTTTTTTCTTATTTGACATTCACAATCAAACTTTATAACTTTATGATGCTTTACAGTACTCAGATAATTCGAATAACTGTAATCCTAAAAGCAAAGAGAAAATGAAAAAAAACCTTTGTATTTTGGAAGTTTATTTATTTCACTATAGTATGTATTTATATTAAGAATTTTGGTGTTAGTCTTCATCATCTTCATATTTTATCCCTGCTTGGAATCACTGATATGAAAATGACAAATGGTCAATATTTTACCCTTCAAATATTACTGATGATGACCAAAATACAATGACAGTTTATGACTCATTGAGATACAGATTAAAAAAACAGGTATGAAAGAGCTATAAAGATTCTTTGAGCTGAACTTGAATGCAGATTTTCCTTTTATTTTTTTTCCTTTCTTTTTTCCCCCCATTTTGGAAATAAACAAACTATTTGGAACAAGAATATTATTTTATTTTATAAGAATTTTAATATTCCTGCTTAGAGAGTCTCTTTCAAATTAGAAACTGAATTCCCACTGTCAGTACCCTACCCACAAATTATTTCTTACCATTAAGCACAGAGGTTTTCTAGCATCCTCTCCACTTCTGTAGGAGATGACTAGTTCAGTGTCACTAGTAGTCCTAATGAAAGTATTTTTCATGCCAGAAAATAAAAAATAATCACAAATCGACTTCTTTATAAAACAGCAGATAAAGAATAGCAGCACAGAAAACAACAAACAGGGGTCAGAAATGCCTTCTAAAATGCTTCAAATCATAGGGACTTGTTATTTCAAATACAGTATTAGTTATATTTCCTTACAGAAAGGGACTGCAGAGTTTTTCCCAGCCTTCATTTCTACTTACTCCTTAGCTGTCTAGTTATACTTCTACAAAGTAAAAACCAAAAAGACAATCCTGAGACAAAAGCAAATTCAAGGCCAGTTTATTGTACCTTAATTCATCATTGTTCAATGATGTGAGAATTAATTTTAGTATAGTGTGGTTCAGTGAGGTGGCCATCAGTAGAATCCAGAACACAAAGAAAAACTCTCAACAAAACCTCTAGATTTATTCTTTTTTTTTTTTTTTTTTTTTTTTTTCCTGAATATCACTTGATCACATTATGCCATTCACCTTGCCGAGTTCCATTTTTTAAGAGCATTTATCTTACTCATATATGCAAGCAAAGAGCTATCTTATATCATCTGTACAGTATTTTTAACCTGTCACAGATTTCAGAAAGCAAAAGACTAAATAGTGTAGAGACTTATGACATTGAAAAAAATCAATATTTTGATTAGGCTAGAAGCTTCTTCCTGCAAGGTCTTTAAGTTGAATGTATCTAAACATGAAATTCTTTTTAGTTATTCATATTTGTATGTACACACACACCAAAAAAAAAAAAATCCCAGCCAAACACAAAACAAGTAACTCTTCCATAAGTTTCAGATAACTGCCTGCAAAAACCTAGAAACCAAAAAACCTGTAACCTTGGCAACCTAGGTACCTTTTAAAGAGTAGACTTTCCAGGAAATAATTTGTTTTTATAAAGCACTGACTTTAATCTATACAAGGCAAGCATTTAAAATAAAATATTTCTAAATGTTCTGTCTTGTACCTATTCTTGTCATAAAATTTGCCTGTTGTAAATTAAGCTTTGCAGACACATTCTCACACAGAATTGTACCTTTGGAAACAGATAAAACTACACAAGCAGGCAGAGATACATTAAAGGAAAAGTATAAGTGGACCATCCATAAGGGCATAAAGAATCATTAAGGAATTATTCCTTGAAAAAATGGTGTGCAGGGCTCATGAATTGAACACAGCACAGATTCATTTTTGTTCTACAAAGTGGATTGCCAAGAAGTTTGACACTCCTAAAGAAGGGATGTATTGAAGTCATCCGTAAACACCATAATAGCTCTTTCTCAGAGCTGAAAGAGTCTGCAAACCTTCCAGCTGAATGTAATGACGAGCCCATTGACAAGATGACATTCATTTGAACAGCAGGCAGCAATAGATGGATGGATAAGTCAGACAGATTCCTTCAGCTGACACAGGCTAAATATGCAGTCGTAATCAGTATTTCAGAACAATATCTCTAATTTGACACTGATGCAGAGAGGTTTCTATGCAGCTTTCTAAAAACGGACTTTGTTGTCACTTTGGTGTGTGTGTGTCAAACATGCTGTCACTCTCAGAACCTCTAGTCCTGACTCCTGATGGAGCTTCACTTATTTTCAAGGCGTTTTTGAATAGAAGAGAGAATGCAAAAACCACACTTGCAGATTTGTCCTGAAGTGAAGTGTCAGATTCAATGTGTGTTGAACTGTCTTTTTTAGGAGCATGAACAAGACAAAGCAACCAGCAGAAGAAACTCTAGCCTTTCTGATGCTGAGTATGAAAAGGAAGAATCTGCTACAGGCTTGTTCTCACTGAAGTTCAGAGGAGGGCTTTGGAGGTAAGAGGAGGAGGAAATTTTACTTCTGTCAGCCTAAAGAACCTATGAGCATTTATAATAGCAATATATACTCCATGTTTTGCTTTTTGGAAAACCAGCTACAGTAGTCAAACTTTTTTGCTTCAGTAGCTAACATTTTGATGAGTTGTAGTAACAGATAATTAGATGGAGAGTAACTGTTTAGATATGAAGCACAAATATTTCTTAAAAACAACAAGGAATAGTAAAATTAGATATCACTATATTAGAAATGAAAATCCGCAGATATGGTAGTTTAAAAAATATTTTTTTGATAGTACTTTCAATTATTTAGTGTTTCTATGGATATACTAACAAGAGTTTTCATGCTCCAGCATTCAGTCTAACAAAGAATTGGATGCAAATGTTGCCAGATAGTCCTAGAAAAATTGTGGAATCTGTGATCTGAGCAACTGCATCAAAAACTGATTCTAACAGTCATACTTAGTAGAAATGTATCCTGTTATTCATATGTTCAATTAAACAACATTAGTTTAGAATATTAAATTCTTAGAACTGTTTACAGATAATGTTAGTTTCAGGCTTGGGATTAGATCTGACGCATGGTGAATATGATAGCAGAAAACAGTATTTTTCATATACAGGAGTGCCTCAAAACCAACTTGTCTGAAAGATTGGGATTTAAGAATGAATTATTGCTAAATGGGAGACTGCTTAAGAATTCCAAGTATTGCAGTAATTTGCCTGTGAGCATCCAATGAGAAAGGAAGACATCATAAGAAAAAAGTCAGAAAACCCAAGAATTTCAGAAGAGAGAAAAATAATGAAACTGATCAAACTAATTCTGTTTGAAAATGTGTCTGATTTCATTATAACATTTTGATTTTCAAAATAAATGGAAAGTATGTAAAATCTTTTTTATTTCTAAAGTAATGGCAAAGAACAGACATAAAGCATCAAGTAGTCATTTGTGACTATACATTTTCAGCAAATGTGAAAGCATCATTAATGGAAGGCCACACTTGACACTTTTTAAATGAGCTATTTTTTTGGAGGCAAAATCCAGTGGACAACCTGTCACTATGGTAATAGCACAGAGCTTCTTCCTGTTCTTTCATTGCTAGAGAGCAATGCAGACACATCACTGTCACATCTGTATTTCTCAGGTGCAAACATATCCTGCAATTAGTAGCATTTCACGAGCATGCTAAATAAGTTACCACTATGCAGTAGTCTGCCAGCTATAGTTTAATGTTATATAACTTAACAGTTATATGTGCAAAGCTGCTAGGTTTTTTTAAAGGCTGAATATGTAAGCAGGTACAGTAAAACTGTCAGTGAAGCAAAGATATGATTAGGTACCCTTTGAAGACCCCATCCAGGTAGACTTTTGGGGTTGTTCTGCTGACAGTTTTTTCTTAAAGTAAGGACATCAGGACCACCCAAATTATTTTAAGCTCTAAACATTTAAGCAAAAAGTAGAACAAAAAGCTTTAAAATTGAGAAACATAGAACTGCAGGTGAGAGAGGGAAAGTAATATTAAAGAAATTTGTGCATGAATCTGCCCTCTGAGTCCTTATCCACTGAGTCCTGTTCACTGCTGCTCTACTCAATTCAGCAAATTTTCGTGTCCTCCTAGACTGTAATGAATTTTATCCAGTTTCTTGGCATTCCTGGAAAAAGTGTCTTTCTTCTGTTTACTCTGCAGGTATGCCCATTTGTGTGCCGCCTTGCTGTATTTTTCCCCTTTCTACCTGCCTGAACACTTCACTCCTGAAGGTACCCTCACTTAAGAATTCCAATTTACTTTTCATAAGAAATCGTATTCCCTGTATTCCTAAGAAAAACACAAACCATATATATTTTTAAATATTTTTTTAAAAGGTTGAAATGGTAAATATGTTAATCTGATTGGTGAAAAATGAGGTAGAAATCCCTCAGAGAAGATAGTTTATGTTAAGGAAACCAAAGCCACAGATACAGATACTTGCATCAGGGTCATGAACTGAAATATTCATTTATAGTGAAGCTTACAATTATATTGAAAATATTATATAAAAATAAATCTTTAAAATTTTTAAAGTACAGTTGGTATTTGATCTTGTTTTAATCAAAAGATGTTCTGAAATTTAGCCCAAATTTATTAGTAAGCTCAACTGCTTTCAGTTACTTTGGTTTGGTAAAACAGCTGCGTTTTTTCAATGATTCAGAAATGTACCAGAGATTTTTTCTATGACTCCTGACAGAATTACTGCCTCTTCAGTTTTCATTATGTGAACTAACATTTTTAAAGCAAAAGTTTTCAACCCAGTTCTGGAGTCTGAATTCAATATAAAACGTGTTCTCAAGGCAGAATCTCAGTTGAAACAATACAATCTCACTTCATCCATACCCACAATAGTTCAGACTAGCATCTGAGAATCTGAAGCTGCAGTTGAACAAGACTCACAAGTATTTATGAAAATAGTCTAGCGTTAACAGTGATAAATTGCAGTAGCAATTATAGCATGCTTACTGATAACAATGCAGTTGCTCTAACAATTTTTAAGTTACCACAAACTTTTGTGGGTTTTTTTTAATAATTTTTTGTAAGTTTAGAAGAAAAAAGCAGTGGTGACCCTCTTTATGGAGTTAGTAACTTAAATGTGCATTTGGTACTTATCTGAGGATTTCAGCAACGAAAAGAACAACCAAATGACATGTAACAATATGGGTGTGCAAAGACAGGAGAACACTAGAAGGAACTTTTATTCTAAGAATATCTTTACCTGAAAAAAAGATGTTCTTTTAATGTGGAATGGCAGATACTTGAAATAGAAATTAGAAGGCTAATGCTCATAAAGTGGGCTGGAATTCCTGTCACCTGAGTGAACACTTATCTTCTTCTGTAAGTCCAGGTAGTTAAATAGAATTGGAAGAATAAAATAGAATTGGCCAGATAATAAAAAGTTCCTGTGTGCTACTGATTGGTACTACCAGTGTAATCTGTACTTCTGAATAGCTCTCTGACTTAAAAACAGAGGAAAAATGAAGAGAAAATTAACTTAGGTAATGTTCTTGAATTTTAGGTCCCCTTGTGGGTCTGATCTGATAGATGCACTCAGATTCTCTCTGGAACAAAGAAGTGGCAAATTTATAAACAGTTCCTGTCAACATAATGTATGAATAATGATTAACAATTGACAGATACAGTGTGTGATCTGTTCGTTGTTTCATTTTTTTTTCTTTTTTTTTTTTTCTGTAATGCTTTTGTCTTAAGTAAAATTTGTTACTATTTCTGAAAGCTGTTTAGTCACTGGTTAAATTCCCTCATTTTTCCTAAAATAAAGTGGAAGTCCAGGTGTTAAACTGAATTCACTCTTGCTGAAAAAAATCACAATAAATTATGAGAGAATTATAGCTCTAAAATGTTGTTCTGAAGAGCAGCTCTCAAGTTACTGCCCCAAGAAAAATGAAGTCTGGAGGCTTAAGACCTAAGGGCATTCCCCAGAGAAGGTCACTGTCTGTCAGAGATGCAGTTAACCCTGTTCAGCTAACTGTTAGGAAAAGAAATCCTTACTTCTATCACTCCTGAAGATAACAATTCTTTGTGACATGCAGTGCCTCCTTTAAAACCAAATTGATTGACATTAATGATATTTTCAGTGTCTAATTCTTTATTAATGGAGTCCTGAATTTAGACTGAATTATTTTTGTCAGGAATTAATATATACTTCAGTCTGTCATTTCTGGATCACCCTTCTAAAGTGCCAGAATCTAGCAATGTTATACTGTATTCTGAATTTTTCCCCCAAATTATATTTTAAATTAGCTTCTCAGCTATTCCTTTAGTATACTCAGTGCATTTGAATATCCACATCTAGGAACCTGAAAAACCTTAATTTAGAAAAGACCTGTTTTACAACTCTTTTATAGATGGCATAAGCATGCAAATTGCTTAATGTATCTTCTTTAGTACAAACTCAACATAAAAAATTATATTTTTTCCCCTATTAATATCAATATCTGGTATTTTAAAATTATTTTTCTTTTAGTTCTTTTTAGCTTCTTGAGTTATTGATATGTCAGTGTCTTCAGTCTTCTTTGTCAGCCATGTACCTTTTGTTTTAATTCTGATCTTTTAAAATTTGTATTACATTTGTACTTTAAGAGTTGACAAGTTATAGTCTGTACGGTTAAAGCACTTCAGTTTGTCATATATTCTGAAACACTTAAAAAGCACTGTACTAGTGCTGAAACTTTAGAAACTTGTTTTTCTTCATAATTTGCATGGGAAATGTGTACAAGGATCTCAAAATAAAAACTGGTTCACCAACAGATTTCAAAATACTGTTTTTAATGAATCTTATTTATGAGAGGTAGTACTAGAAATATTCCGAAGGACCATTTTTTAACTGATGTATTGATTAAAACACCAAAATCCAAGGTGATTTAAAATCTAATAAACTTTGATGGGATTCTTAATAATGTGTAGGACAGCTTATTTCTATAGAACACCTACATTAGCTGGTGAAATTGCTAACAGTCCAGCAAAATATACCACAGTCAAACTAAACTGAAATCACAGATTGTGTCTTCACTCAACAGACCTATGTCTTGAAAAAGAATGATATAAATAAGGATTTAGGAATCACAACAAAATGTCTTCAACTGGTATTGCCAGTATAAAAACCAAGGGAAACTATAGATGAGATGCTGAAGAAGGAGAAAGCAAGCTAATGGTCATAAGATATATGTTTTTATATATGTAACAGATTCAGGAGATCAAAGACCTACCAATGACTTTTGGTGTTCACATTTTTTGGGAGATGTGAGAAGATATAAGGTGTGGATATGACAGCTAAAAGCATTTCAGAAGATTAAATGCTTTAGCCCTATCTGGGGCTTGAGGAGATCAGATAAACCATCTTATTGAAGAGAAAGTTGAGAAAAAACTTGGTTTCTGAGTATAGGTACAGACACACAGTAAATGGTAATGGAAGGCTTTTCAGACCTTTTGACTAGGGTATGAAAGGATGCAAGGATCAAAAGTCTGTTTCTCGTCTTTGACAGTAATCCATCAGTGCAATATCACAGATGATACAATTAACAGTGTTCAAAGTATTTTAAAAATAATTAGCTAACCTTTCAAAAGATGTTCTCTAATACAGTTCTATGAAAAGTTCAGCAGTATTTCTGCATAATGGTCATTTCTGTCATTGGAAGTTGGGAGTTTTGGAATCAGCATCTTAATTCACTTTTTCATGCCTCAATGAACAGAACTGGCTGTCTGTGCTACATGCTTATAACGGTAAAATGAAAACTCATACTTGAGCAAATGAGCCTCTGGGTTATATATCTTTTGTGTGTATGATGCACAATCAGCTTGTTGTCATCTATTCTGTCAGATGCTGGCCACAATAAAGTCAAGAAAAGACAGATCATAATCAAAGACTGTTCAAAGAACTTTTCACATTGATGACTGGCTGGTGTTTCTTGCTCACCTCCTTAGGAACATACTGGCAGCTAAATTTCAATCTTGGGAAGTCTCTTCCTGCCACTCCTAAGATATTTTAGATAAACTCTCTTCTAAACTTGTTCTCCCTCTGTTCTTCATTTCTTTCCCCCGTCCACAGATTCAGCTCCTAGAATTACCTGGGTGTGTTCCACACAACTGACCCCCTGCTATTTCAAAGGCTTCAGAGCTTTACCTACTCTTGGAATGTTGCACGTGGATAAGTTTTCTACAAATGGATATACTTTGCTTTCCAGGATTCACATTTGGTTGAAAATAACCTGTCTCAAAAGGAAGACAGGTGGTTTAATTATGTCATATATTTAGTCAGAAGCACAAGTTCTGATAATGTATTTTCTACCTTATGATGTGGAGATCAAATAAGAAGGAAACAAGCTAGGATGCCACACAGTAACATAGAAACTGACGGTGGCATATACATTTCTAAGGAAGAACTTTTAGGTAGGCAGTATAATCAATTTCCAATCTACTGGCATATTTTTAATGCAGAAATAACCTGTGTCCCACTGATTTAATTCTTATATAGTAAATGGCCAGACAGACCTCCTGGACTTCCCAGGCAAAGCAAAACTCCCATTGTTTAAGGGAAAAATTTTCTTCAAATCATTTTTGAAGAAGAAAGGGAAAACATATAACTGCCTAAAATAAAGAAAGCAAACCAAAATAATGAAAATAAATAAGAACAAATACACAGCAAGAAATATTCTATATAATAATGTTAAGCTCTTAGCTTTGTGTGGCTCTAGGTCTGTAAAATGATGCAATAATATTTGCAGTCAAATCCCTTTCTACTGTTTTGGTATGATTCAGGTAAATGAAGTATTATTTAAATTCCATTTTCCTGTGTGTATGTAGGATATTAGAAGAAAATTAATAAAAGCTTTTGTATTCATTTAAGACATATAAATCATTCTACAGCTAAAATAAGAGAATAACAAGAATAATTTATTTACAAAAAGTAGAATAATGTTTTTTTATGATTTCTAAGGACAGGTTTTTCCTGTTAAAGTTTGGTTTATTTAATTACAAACCTAGATGTTGAACTGAAGATGAGAGGTGGCTGATAGAATCACATCAAAGGAGTCCTTCAGAGGAAATAATTTGTATGGTATGCTACAAATGGAGCTATTCCATGTAGCATTTTAAAATTAGAAGGACAGAAAAGAAGCTTGATGTATCAGATATAACAGAGAACAACAGTGACTTTTGGAAAGTTGGTAATATTGCCTGATTGACACATAAGAGGGTTTTTTTAGTTTGCTGACTGCAAGCTGCAGTTAGGATAAAGAAACAGAAGTGATTATGGAAAACAGTGAGATGATGAAGTTGCAGTAATCACTGAGTTGAGCAGTTATGCTGTGCATCCTAGGAAAGAAAATAGGTCACATTAAAAAAAAGAAAAAAAAAAAAAAAACAACAAAAAAAAACCCAACTAAACCCTCAGAAATGGAGAACGTACAAAAACATCAGAAGTACTACAAATCGACTGTGCCATGTTTGTGGGTGTTCCCTTTCCTCCGTGACACTCTTGTGTCAGATAGTTAACATCTGATGTTACAGCTATTAATATCTTTTCATACTTCGATCCTTCTGA
Source organism: Athene cunicularia (assembly GCF_003259725.1). Classification (NCBI taxonomy): domain Eukaryota; kingdom Metazoa; phylum Chordata; class Aves; order Strigiformes; family Strigidae; genus Athene; species Athene cunicularia. The sequence continues at coordinate 21,791,360 of NW_020799098.1, forward strand.
GTTTCCATTTTCTTGTATACCACATTATGGAGATAAGAAATGTGTTCCTCTAAACAAATAACCATCCCACAAAGCTCAGAACCATTTCATAGCTTCATTTCACATAAATAAGCTCATACTTGGGGCTGAGTGGCAATCAGATGATGAGTAGAACTGATGTTTCAGATGGTTTAATACCTTTTTTTTGAGTTTTAGTGTTTCTTTCCCCAATCTATTTATACCTTCCAGAAAATTCTTCTAATCTATGATAGTAACTGTTATTTCAAATGAACAAACTCAGAGTGTATATAATATGTATTAATAAGAACAAGCAGAATGCAAGTCACTAACAAAAACTTCTTAATTTCACTGGAAGTGGAAAAAAAATTCCATACTCTCACATACTGCAAAATTCATAAAACATATTCATGGACAAAACATTCACAAATACTATTCAAGGAAAATGTCAAACTACCATTGTTCTTTCTTGTAATTTACACGTAACAACACAAAAACAACCGTTAAAAATAAAGCTTCACAAGCACTGTACATAACTAGCACTTCATCAAATTTAGAAGTCTTTATTGTTCCATTATTTGTTCACTCTGACCAAGTGTTATAGAAGTGTTTGATTTTGCTGAATATAATGAGAATACTATAGAAAAGTCCCAGATCTAATGTGTTCTACCCTATACTAAACCAAAAGGTCAAAAGGCTTTTTCTTACTAAACAAACCTCATCAGTGTAGTTTATTAATACAATTAGATGAAGTACATTCTCCAGTTTCAGATATCAATTTACCCTTAGGCACATTATCCTTTATTTAATCAAATTGGGGGATTTTTTTTCAGCTATATAATCAGCATGTAAATTAAATTGTAAAGAATCTTAAAAAGAGAAAGTTAATTTATCAGTTAGTTTTTCCATATGATCTAAATACAACAGTCCTAACATCACAGTGTGGCCCATGGGGTCTGCACCACCACAAACAGTCTTCATTCAAAAAGGGGGATGAGAAACACACTTTGGATAAATATATTTTAATTGTATTTTTCTTTCCAGAGTACTGCTGTCATTAACATTATAATGGTAAACCAGTAAATTGGTATTTTCATTTTGAGACAAGGGGCTTATACTTCTTATGGGATGACAGCGTTTTAATGGGAAAAGATGATTTGATGTAGATGATAATTTAGTACTGCTAATGCTTTGCATTATGTGCTTCATTAATTGTATGTCCTATGTAGCTTACATTTAAGTATACACAATTACATTAAGCTCATTTATTTAGCTGTATGTGCTGGCACACTATAGAGCTGCTATTTGTCTAATTAAAATCTGAAGACCATTTACCATACTCTTCAGCTTTCAATTTATACACAATTAAAATAGCTACTGTATCTGAGATTAATACAGAAAAAAAAAAAGAGCACTTCCATGGCATTTTATCAAGGAAGTTCAAGAACGGTTCACTTAGAGTTTATTTCAAGAACTCTTGAAGGTTAGTGATGAACACTATATATGAACTATTGATCTAACACCTACACGGTCTCTACAGTATAATTATGGGCAAAATCATTTACTAACATAAGACACTACTTTGCAGTCCTTTGGCTATGCAGTGTTTTTTTCTGAATACTTTTAAAGAAAATTGCTGAATCTTTCCTTTAAAGTAGTAGTTATTTAAAGTAGTATCGCTCATTTAACTTAGAATTAAATCTGTGTTTCTTCCATGGATCATTCTGCAGTCTTGACCTTGAAAAATTATTTAGTTTCTTGTTTACATTTTATATCTCTGATACTTGAAATGTTACTTTTCTCACAGCTGTGAAACTCAATATCTGGGACAAACAAGTTGAGGGCTTTTTAAAGAAACCTGAAGCTAACACTTACTGCTGTACTTAGAAGTAATAGGTGTTACAAAATCTGTAATTTTATGCATATAATCCTAACTAAAATTCTACATAATCTTAAAATACTGCTTCGTAAAGTACTCAAACAATGAGGAAATTATTCTGTCTTGTGCAGGTCATTATGATGGGAGATAACAGAGGCTTCTGGTCTTTCCAGGGAAGAGCTGTGAGTATGTGTTTCTATAATATCTTTTGAAGCCCTGGTGACTTCAGCTAGTGTTCTTACAGGCACAGTTATCAGCCTGATAATGCTGATAGAAATCGGGAAAGAATTTTAAGGACTGACAAAGATCTGGTGAACCATGAAGATTCTTTACTATCAATTGAGGAGGGTGAATGTAATTAGCTAATGATAGGGTTTTTTTAGTGTTTTAAAATATTAAAATAGAAATTATCTGGTTTTCAAAAATCTGATAGCTTTAATGAATATGGAGAATAGTTGAATGTGAAAAAAATTGATACTTCTTTCCCTGTATTTGTGGATATGAAGAAGAAAGGAAGAGTGGATAAGAAGGTGCCAAACATAGTATTTTGAAAACAGTCACACATGTCTTGTCAAAAGAAGACAAGCCTCAGGAACAGAACTCAGGAACAGAACCACATCTTGTCTAACAGTTCACATCTTAGAGAGGCAATTTCTCCTGTTTCTAGGTTTTGACTTGGAATTCTAAGGAATTCTTGGAATTCTAACAGATTTTTTTTTCCTCTTATATGCTTCTGCACAGTTTCTACATGATTCCTGCTTCACTGAAGATTCAAAACAGATGAAACTAATTTCTGTTCTCATAAAACAATTTTTTAAAAGTCCTAACTAGCACAAAATCATGCTACAGTTGCCTTCAGCCTAACCTACAGCATTTTTCAGTTTGGTATCAAATTCTGAGAAGGTATTCAAGGATCTGAAACAGAGTCACTTTATTTCTATTATCAGAATCTAAAAGGCTGTTTTCTCTATGGTTTTCTGAAATATACAGTATAGTGTATCTTCTTATTGACACTGCACACCCTGTATTCACTCATGCAATAGCTATATTTTTACTTCTGATTCTTTTCACTCTATATTTGTTTTTCCATATTATCTTTTCATTGTTTGCTCTCTTCTTACTTTTCACATCATTTTTATAAACAAACCTAGCTCATAACATTCAGACAAGTTTGAAATTAAGCCAGAGAAGCTTACTCATCCAAATCATGATACTTACATGTTAAAATTCGATGAACTAATGCTGTAGTTACTTGACTGAGACAGATACCAAAACTGGAATACTGCAAGTATTTATTAACTGACCATGTCAGAGAAGGATTAAGACAATTCTGTGATTGAAAATGGACATTCTTACTAACCATGTTTGTTTTTCCCATCTTCTGTGCTATGAGCATTTTTTTGTAATTTTGTAATATGAAATAATATTGTAATTTTTTAAAAATCTGTGGTCTGTTTCTGTCCCATAATGTTAAAGACCATATCAATACTATACAAATTTAAATAACTTCTAACCTATTGTCTAGGATTATTCCTTTCTTCTAAAAATGGAATTAAATATTTCAAGAGTTTGGCATCTAATTCTGAGTTAAACAATTTCCTGAATATGATAAGGTAGGTAATACTTTCTGAAAGAAAATGCTAGGTCTTTCTTTGTAATAACCTGACATTTTACTGATTTGCTGATCTCAAGTCTATTGATCTTAAACTTGCTGCATAACACAGTTGTTTAAAAATAAGTGTTATAAAAATATCATCTTTCTGGTATTCTTTAAAAAGTCCTTAAAATAAATGAATGTAAGCACACAATTTAATATCCCAGAAAACAACATTTTAACATTTCAAATCACCATTAAAAGTGACAAATTCCTTTCAACTTGTTCATAATTTGTCTTTATGAATATTCATTGTTTTTGAATTTCTGGAAAAGATTGGAAAAAAAAAAAAGGTCTTTATTCAAAATCACTTTTCATTGATTCAATCTGAGACTGCTTTGTATATGGAGAGAACATACATTAACCTGGCATTTGTACAGGATATCCCGATGGATATCTTTCAGTTCTACAATGAGCTAAATTATTCTTTTGATAAAAGTAATTTAATTTCAAAGAAATGATGCTGCAACATTGAAATACAAAGGGTTAGTAAGTTAAAAAATGTAGCATAAGCAATAAATATTTCTATATTATATAAGCAAAGAAAGACAGGTCACTGATCAAGATAAGTCATGTGAAATAAAAACAGTAAATTCAAGCAGCATGAGTTATTAATGAAATGTACTATCTCACTATTAGTTCCAATATTTACTTGCTTTTGAAAGCATTTTCACCACAGAGATGAGATTCTGAATGCTGATTTTCATATTTAAAACTCAAAGTGCAGGTAAGTGAATAAAGACTATTTTTCTTCGTGTTTGCATGTTGGATGCATTGAAATATTTTTACAGCTGATGTACTGTTGTGGTTTAAGCCCAGAGAGCAACTGTGTACTGCACAGGTGCTTTCTCACTACTTCCCCCTCAGGAATGCGGAGGTGTAAATAAAAGAAACGTCTCAGAGATCGAGACAAAGACAGGGAGGAATGACTCAACTGTAATCGTCAATGGCAAAAGGCAGATTCAGTTGGGGAAGAAAAAAACCCCATTAATTTTATTTGAACACCACCACCACCATTACTAAGTTACCAATCAGAGCAGGACAGTGAGAAATTCAACCACATCTTAAAAACACCTCCCCCCACCTGTCCCTTCTTCCCTGGCTCAGCTTTGCTCCTGATTTTTCTACCTTCCCCCCACCAGCGGTGCAAGGGATCAGGGGACTGGTACTGCAGTCAGTCAGTTCATCACCTGTTGTTTCTGCCAATCCTTCCTCCTCATGCAGAGGACTCCTCACACTCTCCCCCCACTTCAGAGTGGAGTTCCTCTCACTGGAGACAGTCCTCCATGAACTTCTCTGACAGAAATCCTTCCCATGGATTGCAGCTCTTCACGAACTGCTCCAGTGTGGGTCCCTTCTATGGGCTGCAGTCCTTGCAGCAACAGAAGTCACAGCCTTGTTCAGGCACATCCACTTGCTCCATCATGGTGTCCTCCATGGGCTGCAGGGGGGCATCTGCTCCACATGGACCTAACACACATACCTTAGCTTTCTCCTCTTTTCTCTCACTCCTCATCAACTGTTTGTCTGCAACAGAGCTTCTCTCCATTATGCTGTAAGAGTGCATCATATAATTGTTTTCTTTAGACATTTTCTTTCACTGTCATTAGGCCGATGAACTAGTAATTTTATTCATTTTCATTTTTAAATGTACTGGCCAGGCTTTTCTGAAAAGGGAACCTCTTATTATTTTCTTACTTTGGCTTTTGGTTTAAACTAGTCTATCTTGGTGGCTTGCAATACCATAGAACTGAAATTTCATCAGTATGTTTTAAACCTTGGGTCAATTTTAAGCTCGGTTTTCAATTTTGGATAGGAATGACCTCTGCTTCTCTCCCCAGAAGAGGACACCTTACAGACACATACTTATCTGTGTACGTTTCAGAACCAAAGCCAAGAAAAAGGCAATGACTGCTTCCAGAATACCTGTTTTCCAAAACCATGCATCTGCAATCCCTTCTGCAGCCAAATCTGCCACCTCCCCCCATTCATTTATTACATCAATAATACCAAATCAATACCAGTAATGCCCTAAAATCAATAACCTTCAACATTCATAACACCCAGATAAGTCTGTTCGTCATTAGAGCGTGAAGTTATTTGGGTTCAGAGCACCCTTCTATTGAAGACTCGATATATGTAAATACCAGTTTAACCATAAAGAGAGAAAAAGTATGAGAGTGAAATGCTACTTCTCTAAGGATACAGGTGCTTACTTGTGAAGACAAAGCCAAATTCCAGTTACAGAATCTGTTCAGAATCAGTTATTCAAATTACCTTCATCGAAGTAATGTTCCATTTTGTGTTAAGGGAGGGAAAAATATCATCATAGTTAGGTATCACTCTACTTTAAATGCAATTCAGGGACTAGTTTTATACTTAACAGCTCAAACTCCTGCAATGGGATAGGTGATAGAATACCTGTTTTCAGTCTCAAGAATATTTATGTGGTGAATTACTCATCTCTCTTCAAATTGAAGCAGGAAATTAGAAAATGTAGGTCCTTGTGAAACTTAGAGACCTCTAGTGTTTATTGCTAGATGAACAGAAGTTTTAAAGGTTTGAATTTTGAATATTTTGCTTAAATAAAACTGTCTTCCTAAACACTTCTTTTTAAACAGATTCCTTGTCTTCCAAAAATGAGTGCAATTCTCAGAGATGGAGAAAATGTATTGCCAATTATTAGACTCTCATGTACAACAGAGATGGAGCCTAAGGATAAATTACAGTTTATGTGAAGACTGTGCTGTTAATCAACCCCTGTTCCTTTTCTTCTTCCATTGACAAAACATGTTCTGTCTAGGGAAAAATAAAAATACATTTTATTGCTTTTAGTCAATAACAATGACAGGGTTTGGTTGGTTTTATTATTTGGTGTGGGTTTTTTTTTTTGGGGGGGTTTTTTTACCAAGCAGTAACTATAATTATTGTGAATTTCTCTATCTCCAAAGCTACCATGTTTTGGTTTTCCTGAACATCTACCCTTTCTCTTCCCAGAAATTTTGTTCAAAGAAATAATGAATTCTTTCTGTAAATACACCCAGGTTGTCTAGTCCAAGGACAGCTTGCTTGGAGCTAACAGGCTGTCATCTCTCTGAAAATCCCAGGAGTACTTTCACAATACTGTTGTTGTGCATCTGTTCCATAGGTCAAAGCACTGGATACACCTACTAAATGTACAATGCTTTAAGCAAGAAGAGTGTGTCCAACCCTTTCAGGCATATTGTGGAGAAATTCCACCAAAAAAAAAAAAAAAAAAAAAAAAAAAGAAAAATTTGGAGAGTTATTAGCCATTAATGCAAGCTTTTCCCAGATTTTTTTTTTTTTTTTTTAATATCAAAAAATATACACGTAAAAATGAATATATCTACTTAGTTTTCTCATTAGAGGTAACAACACAAATAGTATTCTTACCTTTTTCATAGGTTAGACTTTTGTTCTTGTCAATAAAAGAATGCATTCTTGCTTCTTAAAACTGCTGGAAAAATTTCTCTTTCGAGGTACCATTACCATCTCATGATATCACATGTATTCCAATGATGGAAATTTTATTTCAACTAATATTTCAATAACCTAATGACTAACCTTTGTGGCTGGCATCTGTCAAACTGAAGTTAGAATGGTATCTATATTATATATATGATAAATTACATATTATACATTACCTATTATATATTATACATTATCTATTATACTTCATACGTTATATAGAATCATAGAATCAGAATTGTTTAGGTTGAGAAAGACCTTTAAGATCATTGAATCCAACCACAAACCGAACACTGCCAAGTCCACCCCTAATCCATGTCCCTAAGTACCACATCTACACTTCTTTTAAATAACTCCAGGAATGGTGACTCAACTACTTCCCTGGGCAGCCTTTTCCAATGTTTGATAAACCTTTTAGTGAAGAAATTTTTCCTAATATCCCATCTAAGCCTCCCCTTGTGTAACTTGAAGCCATTTCCTCTCAATCTATCTGTTGTTCCTTGGGAAAAGAGACTGACACCTTGCTACACCCTCCTTTCAGGTAGTTGTAGAGAGCAATAAGGTCTCCCCTGAGCCTTCTTTTCTCCAGGTTAAACAACCCTAGCTCTCTGAGACACTCCTCACAGGACTTGTTCTCTAGACACTTCACCAACTTCATTGCTCTTGGACACACTGGAGCGCCTCAGTGTCTTTTAGTGAGGGGCCTAAAACTGAACACAGTTTTCACCAGTGCTGAGTACAGGGGTCGAGAACTTCCCTGTCCCTGCTGGCCACTCTATTTCTGATACATGCTAAGATGCTATTGGCCTTCTAGGCCATCTGGGCACACTGCTGGCTCATGTTCAGCCAGTTGTATATTCTATGTCCTATATTCTATACTATTCTATATTCTATATTCTATATTCTATATTCTATATTCTATATTCTATATTCTATATTCTATATTCTATATTCTATATTCTATATTCTATATTCTATATTCTATATTCTATATTCTATATTCTATAATCATTAAAGGACCATTATAATCTCTCCCTAGAGCCTTCTCTTCTCCAGGGTGAACAAACCCGACTCCTCAGCCTTCCTTCATAGGAAAAATTATCTGATCAATTTAATGGCTCTCCTCTGGACCCAATCCAACCAGTACATGTCTTTCTTGTTCTGGGTGTCATGGTTTAACCCCAACCAGCAACTAAACACCACACAACCACTCATTTACTTGAACCCGGTGGGATGAGGTAGAGAATCAGAAGGGTCAAAGTGAGAAAATTCATGGGTTGAGATAAAGCCAGTTTAATGGGTAAAGCAAAAGATGAATGAACAAGCAAAGAAAAACAAGGAATTCATTCACCACTTGACACCAGCAGGCAGGTGTTCAACCATCTCTAGGAAAGCAGAGCTCCATCATGTGTAAACACTGCTCAGCCGTAACTAAAACATCCCCCAATTAACAGCAATGTTTTCCATACAAATTCAAAACATAGCCCCATACTAGCTACTATGAAGAAAATTAAGTCAATGCCAGCCAAAAACAGCACACTGGGAGCCCCAGAGTTGGATGGATGGAGTACTCCAGGTGGACTCTCATAAGAATGGAGCAGGGGGAGAGAATCACCTCCCTCAGCCTGCTGGCCACATTTCTTTTTATGCAGCTGTGCTAATTGTGTCTGGGATTCAGTTAATTTTCTTCACAGTATTAGTACGGGGCTATGGTTTGGATTTGTGCTGAAAACAGTGTTGATAAAACAGAGATGTTTTAGATATTGCTGAGAAGCACTTACACAGAGTCAAGGCCTTTTCTGCTTCTCACCCCACCCCACCAGTGAGTAGTCTGGGGGTGCACAAGAAACTGGGAGGGGACAGAGCTGGGACAGCTGACCCCAACTGACCGAAGGGGTATTCCATTCTATATGATGTCATGCTTGATATATATATCTGGGGGAAGAAGAAGGAAGGGCAGGACGTTCAGCATGATGGAATTTGACTTCCTGAGTAACCATTACACCTGATGGAGCCCTGTTTTCCTGAAGATGGCTGAGCACCTACCCTCCTGCTAATGGCAAATGGTCAGTGAATTCCTTGTTTTGCTTTGCATGTGTGCATGGCTTTTTGCCTCACCTATTAAACTGTCTTTATTTCAACTGTCTTTATTTCAACAAAGTTATCTCACTTTTACTCTTCCAATTCTCCCCCCCATCCCACCAGGGAGGTGTGAGTGACTGGCTGTGTGGTGCTTAGTTGACACCTGGGGGTAAACGACAACACCAGCCCATGATATGCTTTGCTTTCTGGGCTGCAAGGACACATCGCTGGCTCATGTCTGAGTTTTACATCTGCAAACCCTGGCTGGTTCACAGGGCTGCTTTCAATCTAGTCATCCCTCAGTCTGTACTGATACTGGTGACTGCCCTGATCTAGGTGCAAGACCTTGTATCTGGCCTTGTTGAATTTCATGAGGTTCACATTGGCCCACTTGTCCAGCCAGTCAAGGTCCATCCAGATGCCATCCCTTCCCTCTAGCATATCAACCACCCCACTCAGCTTTGTGTCACCCACAGACTTTCTGAGGTGCATTCTATCTCAGTGTCTATGTCATTAATAAAAATATTGACCAACACAAGTCCCAGTACAGACCCCTGAGGAACACCATTAGTTACAATTTCCACTTGGATATAGAGACATGGACTACAACTCTTTTGATGTAGCCATCCAACTATTTCCTTATCCATTGAAAAATGCATCCATCAAACCCACATGTCTCCAATTGAGAGATAAGGTTGTTTTGTGAGACTATGTCAAAGTCTTTACAGAAGTCAAGGTAGGTTATATCAGCCCTTACCCACCAATTCAGTCACTCCATCGTAAAAGGCCGCTAGATTAGCCAGGCATCATTTGCCCTTTTTGAAGCTGTGTTGAGGTCTGTATTCACCCCTCTGTCATCCATATTCCCTGACGTAGCTTCCAGGAGGATCTGTTCCATGATCTTGCCAGACATAGAGAAGAGAGTAGTCAACCTTTCAACTTCAGTGAAAGTGACACAAATCTGAAGCTACTCTTTATTTAGCTACTTCTTCTTGGCTTCTGTTTACATGTATTTTAAGTACAAAAATAAAATATCTTTTCATATTTCACTATAGGGTTTTTTATATAGCTTATACTAATCTTATGTAGTTTGTTTTTCAGTTTTATCTATAAACTTTTCAGAATAAGTTCATCCATTTTTCTTCTCAGTCAGTGTGTATTAGTTGTTTTGGATAGTGACCTAACTTTAACATACTTTGCAAGTTCCATAATGGAATATGACAACTAAGACTTTTGTGGAAATTGTTTTTAGTAGTCTGAAGATGACAATGTTTTATTCAAGTCACACAGCTTCCTTTATGAAAGCACAAGAAGAGTGGCCTAAATAGAATTTCTGTCTCTCTGGGTAACAAAAATACATGACATTACAAAGACATTTCAAAGGTGAAAATATATCCAGAATTTACAAAAATGAAGTAAAAGGACTAGAGCTTTAGAAGTTTAATATAATTGAATTATTATATAGGTATTTTAGAAACATTTCTGTCAAGAATGTGCCATAACCATTTTGGATTTTAAATTCATAAGGTCACGCAGAAAATTCAGTCCAGGAAAAACAAGTTTTCTAAAGTGGACAAAATTAAACAATCAAACAATAAACCCCTTAAACACTCCACACCACTGTATTCATTTATACACTTCTTGGCTGAGTGCAAATCAATAGAAATCAAAACACCACAGAATACAAATGGCTTTTACATTTTGTTCTTTCTTTTCCCTATATAGACACGTTTCTACATGAACCATATTATCATCCATAAAGATAACTTTAAATGTATGCTAAATTATTTCTAATTAGAGTGTATAATTTCTGCTAGTAAATGAGGGATAAATAATTATTTTTATAGTCTTTGTTTATTCAATTTGGAAAAATTATAATACTTGTATTAATTTTAATTTTGAAATTAAAAAGGTTGTTAGATATTACTTTAATAAAATTTAAGAATAAACAGTCTACAGAATAATGCAACTGACATTACTGCCTGTATGTCCATGGCAGCTGAAAAGATTTATTTACAGTCATATATAAATATCATATACATACATCTGTTTATATACCATATTGATCCATATTGACATGACCATGTATATCTGCAACAGCTTAAGAAAGTGTGACCATGTGGTTTGTTTCTTTTAACCCATTTCAGTAATAGCACAACTTAAACAGAAATAGTTCACTTAACATGATTTTTTCCTAATTCTTCCACTTGAATTTAAATTATTGCATTAAAAATGGGTAGAGTTTTTAGCAGCTTTTTTAAAAAAAAATATATATATATATATTAAATGGTCAAAGTTAGTTTTAGTTTGTTCTACTGATTTTTCAGGCTGTCATATTCAATCAAGTGTGTGGATTTGACCACCTCTTATTGTGTGGGGGGGTTTGTTGCTCTTTGGTTTTTGTTAGTTTGGTTTGGGTTTTGTTAATCACCTGAAAATATTTGAAGCAGTGGTTATTTATCTAAATATTATAGAGGTTTCAGGAATTTATTTAAAGATTTTTATTTATGCTTACCTTCAGGCACAAGAGGAAATTAATAATTATTTAATAAAATACTTAGGCTTTTGTTCATCTCACCCAGTTTAGTGAAGTGCCTAAATTAAGGGCATAGTTAGATTAGTCTACAGTCAAGGAAAACAGGTCTCCCATGTGATTCAACACAAGCAAAAATGGAGTCATCCTATGATAGCCTTTCTTTCCTTGCAGAAAAAATATTCCCTGGTTCTTCCAGAGGAAACTTATTGTGACTCTGTTCCACATACATATATTGGTATGCTTTCACATGTCACACTTGAAGTCTACTGCTCATCTCCATTGCCTTCTTTTTTGTGACCTTTGATATCAACTGCTTATAGTCTCTGTCAAGGGATGCTGAAACAAATCCCAGTGTACATGCTGCTCTTTCCTGACATAAAGGATGAGCATCACTGGTGTGCTTCCTAGCAGTCAGAGCTCTCTGTACCGTAGGTAAGTTTGGAGGCATCATCAGGCCCAGTAACAGCACTTGTATGCTGTTTGCAAATAGAAAGAAGAATTCTTAAGGATTTACAACAATTTAAGAAAAGTGAGGTCACAGGGATTCCTGAGCTTAATGCACTCCTGTGTAAGGCATGCTTGGTAAAAATGAGCTTGGTCTGTTGATTCTCTGAGCAGAAAGAACACATTACCTCCTCGTCAAATATACCGTGATAATAGTAGTATGCCAGATACAGACTATAAACCCTGAAATCGGGAGAAATGATACAAATTTGCATCAGACTAATATGTCCTAACAGCTTTGGTTGGCTCAGAGCACGGGCTGAGCATGCCTGTGTCTGATAGCAATATACCATGTCAGGTAAAAATAGTCACATCCTGGAATGCTTTGACAGGGAGGCCTTGGTGCATGCTAAATGGTATGATTTTTTGAGTTTCTCCATCAAAGGTCACTGTAGATATGGGCATTGCTTTTTGTTAATTTGTGTTAATGTTAAAATCAAATATGGATGTGTTGGGGTAATATCCTACTGTTCTTTAACTGCTGATGAGGTTTTGTCTCAATGTACACTGAACATGCCAAATCATCATTGATTATTTTATTTTATATACATGTTTCTAACTAGTAAGCCTATAGACAGGATTATTAGAATTTCTTTCATGAAGTTCAAAGCTTAGTATACACACATTAGGGTGCCTGGGCACTTATAGAATAACAAGCACATTCCACAAATAATGAGAACACCTCTTAATTCATCTGAAACCAAAGCCACAAGAGAGTTATAAATGTATTTGTTCTCCAGTTAAATCGATTCCATGCAGTGCTGCAACTGCTTATTATGTATTCTGTTTATTCCACAAGGAGGAAAATAATAGTTCTTTTCCTGTTCTGCTAGAATACCACAGTATAAGGCAGCTTTTTTGGTTCCATTTTAACAGTAACAATTTCACTTCTAATCAGCTTCTGTGTGATGCTTACACTGATCTCTAAGATGCTGCTGGATTACTGATTTCTATTAAGAAATAAGAAAGAAGCATTGCATCACATGCCAGGATCACTATTTTACTATGTAGACCAGCTGTTTTGGGGTTTTTTTTGTTTGTTTGTTTGTTGTTTTTTTTTTTAAGAGATTTGAATATGCATTTCTTTCAAGCATGCATATTAGTTAGTGATGTGTATCACTGAGACAAGATTCAGGATCTTATATAAAATTACTTTTTTTTTTTTTTTTTTTTGTCAGTGCAGTTTTCAGTTGATAATGTCCAAAGATAGCATATGCTTCTACCAGAAAGGCTTTTAATAGGCTTTCAGATTGCTTAAGTAGTTTATATCACAGTTCCCTTAGGCACTAGAATAACTTGACTTATCAAAGAAAAGACATTTGGATATTGTTTCTTCAGAAGCTGATGAGAGAAGTAAAACTGATGATAAATTTACTGTGCTGTGATGTAAAACCCTGATTCAGAGAAAGGATGTGGGGATATTTTACAAATGGATCATTGGTTGCAAAGATGCTTATGCTGGTTACAATGCAAAATAGAAGAGAAACAAGCAATGTAGTACTTATTCCTTCTTTCCTTCATGTTCTACACATCCTTATCAGCTAGGTAATGACTTGAATAACTGTTACAAAAAGGAAGGAAAGAAAAAAAAGAAACTATAAATTTTATTTTAAAATAAAGAACATGAAGTGGATCTGGATAGGCTTAGGCCTATTAACAAGCTTTAACAAAAATACAGCAAAATATTAGAACACAAAATTGAGAATCAGGTTAGAGATACTAAAACAAACTATTTTGAAAATCTAGTGATGACCACTCAATTATACACTGTTCTCATCATTATTTCCTACCTTGAAATATTGTCATCATTTCTAATGTTACAGAAAACTTTAAAATCCAAGTAATCAACCAGTTTCAATATTTCTCAGCCCACTTTCTGCCAGAGGACTTCATCATCTATCATGTCTGTCATATCAGACATTTGGCTGAAGCTCTGTGTTTGACCACCAATAAAAAAATGATAGCGTTGGACAAATCTGTCAAGCCTATCAGCAAATTTGAATTCCCTCCCCCCAAAATGCTCCTCCTGACACATTTAGATTTTCTTTGTCAATTTTTTTTTTTAATTCACTGAGTGAATAGGGAGTAGTTTCTCTTCAAATTACATTTCTAACGTTACATAATGTTTAATAATATTCTGCTGTTGGTTATAATAATTTCAGAAACTGCATGTTATTTTACATGGTACAATTAAATGACTTGTTCCCTCATATATAGGAAGGCAAAAGGAAGCTCAGTACCTTTAGTGAGAGAAAAATAAAATAACCTGGTAACCTGGCATAGTCAGGCAGAGTAAGGGGAATAGTCAGTACTTTTGAGAGGATAAATTTGCTGTCATGTTTAAGAGGTCAATAGTTGAAGTAGGGCTCATACAATTTCTGAAAGAAAGGTCTAGTATATAAAGTTATGTTTTTCTCTGAATGGAAATATTTCTACACGACTGCAGTCCAGAGAATAAAAAAAAAAAAAAAAATATTTATTCTGCTTTTCAGAAAAAAATAAAATGCATCCATGTTTATGAGAGGATGTGACTTTAGACACTGCTTGAATGAGTTACATCAACACAGATATGTTAATATGGAGGCTGTTATAGAAATATTTTTTTTCAGAACTTATGCTCAGCAGTTTCCTTAATGTAGTTATATTTTTCTGTTTATCAGCCTATATGAACTCCAAATCGTTCTTGGGAAATACTTTATCCACTAAACAAGCTTTTCATTGATAATATATATAAATATTAATTAAAGGTGAGTTAAGAACCTATGGAAAAAACAACAAAAATAACTGAAGAAGAAAACTTGTACTAGAATTGACCCAGAACACGATGTGTTACAGAAATTTGGACAATTTTTTATTGAATGTGGTGTCAGAAAAAAATCAGTAACATTAATTAGAAGCCTAGGGCAGACTCAAAACATAAAATTTTCTTTCATAAGTGTTGGTTAACAATTTAGTGAGACATGATCAGATATCACTAGATTATCAGCAAGACATGATCAGATATCACTAGATTATCACACTGTTTGCAGGTTCCATACAAAAAATACATGGATATCAATGTTTTTGATTATCATATCAAAATCCTGATGTATAATAATTCTTCTTTTGGGGAAAAATACAGCATCTCGATGCTTGAACCGGTAATGTGCCTATGAATATGACTACTTATGTGACTAAGGTAAAGCATTTTATTAATCTCAAAGATTAAGTCCACAAAATTTTGAGGAATTTTCAAGAAATTTCCATATTCCTTATAGTAATGTATAACACTAGTGTGAAAGTTTGATTCAACAATAATGCTTAGCTTTACTGAAGTTAAATATTCACATTATGTCCTGTAAGATTACCCAGCAAAAATGTATACGTTGTCCTTTTCCATGTAGTGGATAAGTGATTTACTGATATCTAGGGAAAAACGTGTCTAGTCCTCAGATGAAATAAAAGAAGACATCTACTTTTTTTATTTTACTTAGTAGCACTTTAATATACTAATCAGAAATGGGCATTAGGGACTGAAAAGGTGAATGTACTGTTTAAGAAACATCTGGAAAATTTTAGGGTTTCTTAGAAATCTGGTATATTTAGAATCAGCATGAGTGAAAGAAACTACAAGTGATTGATGATAGGATAAGTCTAACTAAACTAGAGACAGGCACTGATAATGTGAAGAGTTGGCCCTTCGTCCCCTAACTGATAGATGAGAACAGATGGGCACAAAGATGGACATTTTAGCAGCTCTGGAGATGCTGGAGAGTACGTGTGATCTGTTTAATTAATAAAAAAAATACATGTCCACTTTTAATAGCCCTTTGACCATTTTACTAGTAAAAAGACTGTGGATATAATTATTTCTGAGAATAATATCGAAAATGAAATCTATAGCCATATTTCTGTTCTTTTGTTTATATTGATAAACAGCACTTTGTGTCAGTGTCATTGCACACAGTACTACGTGTTTAACGGGCAATCACTATTACTTACTAAGAACAGTACATCTGCTAAGAGTGTTTCAGAATATGAAACCTTTCAACACAACCGTATTAAACCAGTTCATAGAAGTGTGTGCACAATTTTAAGTCTCCTAACTCTATTTTTTTCTTTAGATAAAATCTCCCTATGGTTTGTTTGTTGGTTTGTTTGTTTTAGCTTGGTATTGCTCTGGTGTGAAAGACCTATTCAGGAAAAGAATAAATCAAATACCAGCTGTAGCAGATGAAATAATTCTGAATGTCAAAAAAAGAGTGGATATTAAAAAGTTGTGTGAAAAATTGGTGCTTGGTTTTTGGTTGGTTGGTTGTTTTTTTAATCTGTGATTTCTGTTTCCCTATGTCCTGGCACACTGTCCTAATATCCTAGTCCCTAGGTGCACTGGGTAGTTGCAGAAGCTTGTCATTGCAATAAAAAGATGAAACCAATAGCTGCCTTGGTCACCTTTTGGGATTCTTTTTTGCTTTGTCTTTATTCTGTTTGCAAGCAAGAAAGGTGCTCTTACAATGATAATGAAAAAGTTAATTTTGGTTTTGGGAGCTATGCTTAAATTTCATATTTATTCCAAACAAGAAATAGATTTGTTTTACTGACATGTGAAGGGATCCTTATAATGTGATCAGACTTTATGAAGCACGGCTCTGAATCATTGGATAAAACTTATTCTTTAAAAATAGTGTTCTCAGACTGCATTTAGAAATGTACATAGTCTACTATGTAGCCACTTAGCCAACAATTGTGTTTTTCTGATTAAGGATACCAGTTAAACCCAGACACCAGAGTGAAAAGAGTAGGTGTATTTTACTAGTGATATCTAGTGTAACTGTAATAAAGAAAACATGCAGTGAGAAAAAGCAGAATAGTGCACTTAAAGTGGTAAACAGGAAAATACAGGGTAATGCATCAAATCATGACTACATGAGAGAGAGAGCAGTGATGAAGACAGCTCCATCCCCACTTGCACACGTTCCCATCCCCATCCCCGCAGTGGCTGGGCAGCCCCGGTTACAGCGAGGGTTTGCAGAGCTTGTCCCGGCAAGGGGGAAATCCTACGCGGGGCGTCCACCCAGAGGTGAGGCTGCCAACGTCGCTGCAAACGGGCCCGGCCTTATAGACCAGAGATGGACAGGCCAGAACAGCTGGCACCTTTGCTCTGAGCGGAAATATCTGGTGTCATTCTCCTGTTGGATTCCACCCACAGCCTGGCCAGGGCTCAGGGGGGAGAACCAAGGCAGTTTCTAACAAGGGCAGATACTTGGGTTCTCAGCCCTGAACAAGGCTAAACAAGGGAAGCTGGATACATTCTCTCCTCACCACTGATTCTGTTCTGTCTAAGCTGCCTCTTCCACTAGCGAGTTTACATACTTTGTTCATGATTACAGACTAAGTTAGCGGCTTCGGCTTGGGGCCTGTTGTTCAGGCTTCAGTACTTCAATGCTTTAGCACTTTTTACATCAGCATAAGTGGGTTGTTATAACTTGGTACAATACCTACTATCACAATGGTTATCAGCTATAAAATATACAGGATTCATCTATAGGTCAGCTCTGGCTTGGGCCAGTTGTCCAAGCCTTAGCACTTCAAATTGTCTAAAGCCATTAAGAGGACTTCAATAAATACACAAATAATCATTGAGCTAATTAGTAGATAATTCTTTTAAGAAGTTTAGAATAGATTGCATTTTAAAAAATTCAGGGAGATAAACTTACAGAAGTGATTTGTTTTATAGGTCTGGAATTCTAGTAGTACTTGTTATTCTAATTTAAAATAATACTCATACTAATACTTGACTAATGGAAAATGAAAGGAAAAAATTATCATAAACATACCAAGACTAAAGGTTAACATTTCAACCTACTTCTAAGCCCATCATGTATTTGCATGCATATCTTCCCACAGTCATATTCTCAGCTGTTATGAAGCTGTGTGATTCAATGGAATCTTTCTGAAATCATGTTAATTTGCACTACACAAAGATTTGGTCCAGGACAGGTAGTAAACCAAAAGTAAAATCAGATTTAATACTCATTCTTGAGCATTCACTCACCTTTAAACCTCATTCTTTTCCAGAACGTTATGTGTGGCAATACTTTTACTATTTCAAGCAGATTATTTTTTTTTAAATGGCCTCAAAATACTTTTTGCAATTTAAGAAAAATAAAAACAAAACAAAACAAAACAAAACAAAACAAAAAAACCAGAAATAAACAGATGTTTCATATAAACTAGATGTGGCTGTAAAAATTTCTACCTGTTTTCCGCTTGTTTTCCCTGCAGATATTCTCAGTGACTTTCTTTTTGCAGTCTAGAAAGGAAGACTTGCTTAGTCTAGTTTTGTTACTTTGCTTCTTACCTTTTAAGATTTTTTTCTTTTCTTCCTGTCCTTAGAAATTTTTTCTCTCTCTTTTCTTTTTATTTGGAAGTCTTGCAATAAAAATGTCATTCTGGATTTTATTTGTATAGACCACTATTTTGTTTTAAAAAAACCTCAAAGATTCACTGGAAAGTACAATTGATGACAGGGAGGAAAGGGAAACAAGTGATGAAGAAAAAGGGGAGTGAAAGGAGAGAACTCATATGTGGATTTACCTCTAATATGTGAAACATTCACTGGGTTTATACAAGGAAACTTGGATGAGATCCTGCTCATGCTAGTATAAATTAGTTAAATATTAATTGAAAGATTAACTGCATTTTCCTGCGATAAATTCTTTTGCTATAATTGCCTTTTCCTAATTCAAGAGAGGGCATAATTAAAGGGACAAAACCAGGTATTGCACTATTATTATTATTACTACTCTGCCTTATACCCACTAAATTCTCTGGTTGTATTCAGCATCTGTATCACTTCATTGGTATGTGTGGAGTACTTGCTCTGCTCTTTCTCCCTAATGGGGAAAGGCCAATTTCACTTTCCTATTGGTTAAACTAAACAAGCTAAATAGCATGGAGTGTATGATAAGAAAAATTCATTCTCAGCTGTTATGCCTAATATCTTCATAAATCTTCTCTCCTGGTTTAGCTCTCATTACTGAGCAAACGAGATAACAATATATCGCTCTGGGAGGTTTTAAGAGCGTTTCTTTACTAGTCCATCTAATTTAAAGTGACTTTATGCTAGGAGCAATGTGTAAGCAAATCCCTTCTGTTACACTAAGCGCTGTAAACTGTGGTACATGATAAAAATGGTAAAATAATCAGGTCACCATTCAAAGAGTCAACAACCACTGCAGTGTCTCTGAAATACTTCTGTTTCATTTTAACCAAGAAGCAACTGTACTGGCTATGTGGCAGCTGATGATATTTTAATGATGACCACTGCAACCTCAAGAGTACTTTAAACAAAATCTTCAGAAAAATCTACTCGCTACCCAGTTCATTTTAATGAACACCATAATCCTACTACAAACTGCAACTGTTCTTAAGCAGAAGTGTTTTATAACATTGTATTCATGAAAAAGAAAATCATGGTTGTCGTGAAATACAGACACTTTTGCTGATTCATGAAGTCCACATTCACTAAATGCTTGTCTTAAGACAATTGATATGAGCTATTAGGAGACAAGATAATTCCTAGCCAGATGGAGTCAGAGACTATGTAGACACTAGCAAATAGTGTACAGAAATAGGAATGGGTCTAAAGATAAAACAGTTGGGTCTGAAAACCTGAAATCCACACTGGACATATTAAAGGCAATTCTGACTTTGGATTATCTCTGGTTGGGTCCCATAGGCATAATGCATCTTGAAAACTGGAATGCATTAGTTCTGTTCCTGAAGCAAATATTGCAGTTTGTTTTCATCTGAAAGGGATTCAGTTCACGCACACTGAAACTGCTCCATGGTGCAAAGCTAAGCACAGTATGTGGAGACTAGTGGGAGATTTACTCTAAAAATGCACTGCTGGCTGTCATTCAATTACCTGCATAGACATATACACAAAGGCCACTCCTATGCTTCTGAGCTGAATTTATCTACTTTTAAGTTTTATAGGCTGTAAAGGTCTGTATGTACCTCTTACCCTTTGGTCATTGTAACAATGGGCTTGTTCCTTTATTGGTTTTTATGTCATGATACTATTTATATCTGAACAGACTGAGTGTACACAAAATGCAAAATGTTGAAATACTTCCTGGTCACGATGAAAGCAATCTTTTTTTTTTTTTTTTTTTTTTTTTTTTTTTTTTTTTTTTTTTTTTTTTTGCCTTTATTCTGTAACTACTAGAAACATTGGTAGTGGAAATTCCAACCATTGTCTGTTAGTACATACTTCGTTTCCTACACAAGTCAGATCATTACCAGGGAAGCTTTCCTAAGAGGATCAAAGAATATGCCAAAGTTACAAGACCGGATTTTTCATCTGAGGTGCATGTCAGTTTTTCTGACTGTTCAAAGTACTTTTCATTCACCAGATCTTCAAAAGTAAGTCTATTTGATGCGTTTAATACTCTGTGGCCACAGGGCGGCTCATACGTTGCAACAACTGTTTCATAATAACTTCTTTTCTTCTTAAGCAGATGTGAAGATGTTACATACAGGTGACAAGTTCATTTGATCCCATGAGAGCATAAAAAAATCCCAAAGCTAAAAAAAATATTGTCTCTAAGTATATAACTTTTTCTATTTCCCACAATCTGTCAGTTACAGTTCAAGCTTATATTTTTTAACTTTTTTTTAATCACCATCAGTAATGGTCCACACACTTATGTGATATTTAGAATTTGATTTAATCATTATAATTTATGGGAAAGACATCAACAGACAACTTTGGAGTTGTATGTTTTAATCATAGCATTATATAACATACATTTTATTAATGACAAGTATAAAATTTAAATCACAGTTAAAAATTTAATGCATAAGGTCCTACTGTACAAATGCATAACAGAAAGATGACTCTTACCTCTAACAGGTATCTACAGATAATAAAAAATAAAGCAGATTGATATAACATACAACATACAGCAACATCTAACAACAACCATACCCAAACTCTATAATGATGTGAGGTGAGAACTACCCAGAATGAGGTAGGGTAAGGATTTCAGAAATGCCAGGACCCATTAAGTAAAAAAAAAAGGGAAATGATAGGGCTGATAATTCGTATCTAAAAAAAGGATCTCTTTTTGTGAAATTAGTAGCCATCCACATGCTTAAAGGAGCAATGCATAATAAACCCAACTTTATACTGCACAAGGAGAAAATACAGAAGTCTTGAACCCATCATCAAATGACCTTACACTAGTTATTTTGTTTAGAAGAATTTGCAGGGATTACAGCTGTTATGATGAAGGTAATTATCCTCTTCTTATATGCTGATTAAGTTAATTTGAGAGGAAGACAGTGTGTGAGAAATACAGTGGTGAGAGATACACCTTTAGAGTGTTGGGGTTTTTTTCAGAGAAGAACATTATTTTACAAAGAACAGATGACATTACTGTTCATATCTAGCTGTTTTACCACATACATCAAATTTTGTATGGGAAAGACATACATATATCTGGAAAACGTTTGGATATGCACCGATTTGTCCCATATCACAATTATTCTTGATTAAAAAAAACCCCAACATAATTATGTTAGTTGTATTTCTATAGTGCAGACAACGCAGAGGTGTGTTTATGAATTATAAACACTTATTTATAAGTGGGTTAATCTGGGCATAGGTAATCTAAACTTGTCTCCAAATATGTTTACTGAAGTATTGTAAACAAGAAGAGTGTTCCATGTGTTTTGTAATACTATAATGGCCCAGCCAGGAAGTTTACATATGTCTGTAAGCAATATGGTCATGAGAGAAGCAGGCAAAGATGCATTTAATTACATGTAGGAAGCATATGAGTAACAAAAAAATGCTAGAATATACACATATATGTATATATACATATATATATATATATGTATGTGCTTCATGCCTACATGTTCAGTTGCAATGCTTGTACAAACAGGCATATTAAGCATGACAATACTTGTAAGAGATATTTAATGCCAGTGACCTCTGCCACTCTTTTGGCGTCCTTATTGTTAGTATGCCAGAGAAAGATTGCAACGTCTGAAGTCTATCTTAGCTTGCAACCTCCTTGTCCCCAGCACATTCATTCCTCATTGTCCATGGTAGAGATATTAGACATCTGAATCTAAACTCCATCTGTGAAACAGAAGGATGTTATGTCTTTGACAGGAGAAGTCTTTTCTGCTCACATACATCAGGATTTTGGTCCTCTTTCTCCACATGATACATTAAGTAGGATCATACAGCTTGACAGTCTGGCTATTCATTGCCAGACAATGGGACTAGAAATAGCAAATTAAAAATATAGGTAATAATATGTCACCATTTTTCTTCCACTTGCTTAATGTATTTTCTTGTAAGCCTATCACCTTGACTGAACAGTGGTAAACACATAGCTGCTGCAGGAGATGCAATATATAAACATAACAATGCTTAATAGGGCTTCTAATTCAACATAGAAAAATTTTAAAAAAACAAGATTACAAAATTAGATGTGGGAAATGAAATTGAAATCTGATGTGACATAATCCAAGACAGATTTTTTTTCCCCAGAAAAATCATAAATCTACTAGGAATTTTTTTGTTCTTTAAATACCTTCAGGGAGGTTTTAAATTGTAATTTGTATAACAGTGTCTTTTAGCTGAAACAGAATCAGGGCCTTGCTTTAGAGGCATCATACATAATAATAAGCAACCTTTGTGCTGATGATTTTATAATCTATAGAGACAGGCTGGTAGGAGGAAAAAAATTGCTCCCATTTTTCTGATGAGGACTTTGGGCACCAAGGCATCAGAATCACAATTAGAAGATGAAAAAAGTGTCAGGATCTGAAGTTTCCTCTTTCTGACTCACACTTCTGTCCATAAGAGAGCATTATTTTTCTTGAATTATCTAGGATTTAATTCTTTGTATTAGACCTTAAATGTTTCATTTTCAGCTTCACTTATTAGCAAGACTCTTTGATGTTACTGTTGTAAGTCATTTGTATATGGGGGATAACTCCTATGGAAGCCTTTCAGAAGTACTTAATGCATATACTTCAGAGATAATGCAAAGATGCAAAGAGAAAAGAACTAAAAGCATTGAATAATTTTTCTATAACTTCTGAGAGATTTTGTTATAAACTATAGTACAAATAATTACCTGTGGCAAAGACTTTAGTAGAAACACAAAATTGATTACCCTTTCTGAGCATGGATATATTTCTCAAAGAAAAGCCCTACTAATGAGGAAAAACAAAACCAAAGGGAATCTATCTGTGTATGCAGCCTTTCAGGATAAACTCTGTAAAATTCAGAGAGGTTTATATTTCCTACCTCAATCTAAAATATAATATACTCAGTCACACAGTTACGATGTAAAAGAGGGACATATATTTTATATTACTCCGTAAGTATTTTAATAGACAAATTGGTAGTTATTGTTTTGAAGTTTGTATACAGCTATAAATTTGTTTTAAAACACAATCTTAAGAAGGAGAAATCTATTAAACTATGTGCATCAGGAATTACCCACATGATTATGAACTAATGTTCTAATTTACCAGAAAACTAAAACCAAAAGAAACTCCTGGTTTTGAATTTCTTAAAGATAGACCGATTGTGAATAGGTTCAAAATAGTAAATATTTGTAAAAAGTATGCCATTTTTGTGAAACTGTATCGAGTTAGTGTATGACGTGTGCAACAAATGGAACATGAGCAGTTAACGATGTTTCTGCTCCAAGAAAATGCTGTGAGCAGAATTAAAAACAAATCTGAAAGTTCAGACTATGTTGCAAAACAGAAATGTTATCTGCCAATCAGCTGTGTTATTAAACAAATATCAAGGAGGTGCGACCTATCTACTTACTTGAAAGAAAGTGGAAGTGAAGCATGAATTATTGAAAGAAAGCACATAGCCTTCATGGCCTTCGTTTGAGAAAGCATTTGAGCTTGTGTGTGTCTATTACGACTGCATTCTAGTGTGAGCTTAATTTTAAACTCCAATTTAATTCCTATTGACTTTATTGTAAAATGGTGGTTTTCTGCAATGAGACCTAAATGCACAGAGTGGAATCTTAACAAGCAGTGAAGTGAAGGCAGAAAGAAAAATCTCATACCTGGAAACTAAATGCTTGAGGGGCAGAGACAGAAATAATGAGATGAATCTGTGATATGAAGAAGACTGTGAACCAAAAGTGGAAGGTTTCAAACATACTGTTTGAAAAAATAAAAATGTATTTGGTCTAGGGAACAGCATAACATATCTCTGGCTGCACGTTTCATAAGTCATTAGCCACAAAGAATGGCAACTGGGGCACATAAGCATTTGCATTACCATCCCTGTCTTTTCTTTTCCCATGGTAATTTAGGATACTATCTGTCTTCAGAAATGCTTTGGTCTTTTCCGAAATCTTGTCTGTGTTCCTGGCCTAAAGGATATATGTACAACCAGGTTTCACATAGTATATTTAGATAGTAAACATTGTCATTTGCACCATATTATACTTTCAGAATGTTTTGGTTGTTCTGAAAATGGCATGCTTCTTTATGTGAATGAGTTGTATTTTCTCATGTGAGGGACCACTTAGAAATGTAGTTTCCCTTTGCATGTACAGCACTTCACTTACATTTATATCCTGAGAGCTATTTATACAGCTCACCATGTAATTGTGAACATCTATTGCTCACTGATGGATTCTACTTGAAATAGAATAATTTCACATCATGCATTTGCACATCATTCAATCATGAATGTAACAAAGTTCATACTGGATATATTTATTAAAGTGAAAATATTACCCTTTAATTGTCCTTTTATATATTAAAAATATTTGCCTCAGATAACATTATTTTGATATTTATGTACATATGTGTGTATATGTGTAAATCTGATTGTGTAAAGAATGTTCTACAAAATGGGCTAAACTGCAGGGAAGTTTTAAGTTTCTTGAATGGTTAATGGGATGTTATCATAACTCTGTTTAATGTTGACATTTGTGTATAATACGTTCTTTGTCTTGTAGAAAAGAGAACACTGTTTTAAGACTGCATTTGTCTTTTTTCTTTTTGTCTTTTCTTTTGTTCCCCAAAAACCCATGGAAGACAATTTCAGGGTGTAGCAAAGGCCATTTATCTGATCAAGGATAGCTTTTTTCCTCAGTACCTTAGTCCCTCTTGGTGTCATCTGTTTTATGAAAAGTTCTGGTGCTTTGTTTCTGCATCCTTGGCTAGTAGGCCAGTCTATAAATTTCTACTTTGATTAGGACAGGATATATCTTTTGGAATTTCTTGAAATGTATTTTATGACTATTCTTTTTTTAATTAATGTATGGTAAGCTAACACATTTCCTTAGTATACCATTTCACCAAAAACATTTGACTTCTGACCTATAAAGTCACGTAAGAGGTTTAGAAAAATACTTTTCCCTTTTACATAGCAGTAGGCCCCAAAGCTACACATATTTAAAAATTAATTACCATTATGATCTTAAAAATGTCACATTTATTCTTTTTTACCTTTGCTTGTCTTTTTCTAAGATTCAGCTCAACAAATCTGTACATCTCAGAAATATTTATAAACTCTTTTGCTTTGTAACTTTTGAACTTCAGTTCTATTTAAAGTGTATATAATGAAATGATAACAGAGCAATAAACATTGAAACCTCACTGGAAATTATAGAACTGTTTAATTTCCATAAACTCATCTCCTCTTTTTTTCAGAAGAGTATAACAACAGCTGTATCTTGGAATTTTAGTTTACTTCTTTTTTACTCTTAGCAAAAGATCCATCATAACTCTTTCATTTGTGTAACGGACTCATACATTTATTTTTTTTTAAATGTATTTAATTCTTATTCTGGCGACTGTCACTGAAACTAGTGTCTGCATAAACTCACAGGCTGGGATACTTAGAAGGACTGCACTCTTTGTCCATAATACAGTCAAAAAGCCATGTCTAGGCAGCGTCATTTACATTAATGTTGCTTCACCATAGTTTCAATTACTGTTTTTTATTGCTTCAGCTGGTATTTAGTGGATTGCTTATGCCCTTGTTAGATTTGTTATTGATCAGGGACATATGGGATAGAAAGTCGATCTGAACAATGCTATTACACCCTTCACCTAGCTGAGAAGGTCATTCTCTCCGTACTGCTCACAAAAGAGAGCAGCTCTGCCACTACCAGGGAATCCCAGTTAACATCTGTCTTCCCAGTACTCTGGTGTAGATTCCAATAATGCAATGTCAGGTATAGTTCTCTGTGTCAAGAGAAATTGTTCATACAGTTGCAGGTACACTCTCCTGTATGCTTTGTTAGTATGATGGATTCACTTTCAATCTGTATCCTCGGTTCAGCTAGGATAGAGTTGATTTTCACAAGAAGCTGGGAAGGGGCATATCCAGGAAAGGTGACCTGGGGATATTCAACACCGCTCTGATGTTATGCTCAATATATAACTAGAGGAGCTGGCCGGGAGTGGGGAGAGGATGATTGTGGCTTAGTAAGGGGTTGAGTGTGTGGTACTAGATGGTGAGCAATTGCATTTTGCATCACTGGCTTTATATCTTTCTTTTATTACAATTGTTATAATTCTCTGCTTGTGTTGTTCTATTAAACGGTCCTTATCTCAACCCATAAGTTTTTACTTTTTTTCTTCCAAGTCCTCCTCCCCATTCTACCAGGATGGGGAGGAAAGAGCAAGAAGCCACATGGTGCTTTTATTGCCAGCTGGGCCTAAACCATAACAGTCGTTTTTGATGCCCAGTGTGGGGCCCAAGGGATGAGATAACGATAAAATCTGACCAAAGCATGTTAAGACAAATTTGTTATATGCACTTCTTATTCAAATAGTTACTGGTCACAGAGTTTTTTCATTTGGTGACATGGTGGGTTATGTAAATCCTTACATTCACTGTATATTCACTGTGGTCAGTTTATCACCTCTGAGAGGGGGACCAGGACTATTGTTTTGCTGTACTGGGTAATGTCAACTTATGATGTGATTACATCACTAGTCATGAGGTTGAACTGGTATTCATATATGACTTTTCTTTCATTCCCATAACTCAGGCACCTTCTCTCAGAATTTGTTAGTAATAGCATCCAATCTATGGTGAAGAGAGAGGGGATGTTTTCTCCTTCAGTATAATTACAATATTTTTTTGAGAAGTTTAAACATCCTTGGGATGTTCAAACCAGCATGCTCTTAGTGCTCTGTATCCTGAATGTGTGTGACAGCTTGTTTAGGGTTACACAAAAATGTTTTAAGAATGCCATCCAGAGATCTGCCCCAAGGCTGGATAGTTATGGGTGGCACGGCATTAGGGACAATATGGGCCACTATCTAGAGAACTTTTCACCCCTAATGGTTTGGAATTTCACTTCCCAAAAACTACAGGACCCTGATAAAGTGGCAGAATATTTGAAAGTGCTGTGGCTATTCCAAAGAGGTAAAATTGCTGTACTGTGCTGGGTCCTACTGAACACTGCTCAGTAATATGCAGCAACTTACTTAGCTGTGTATACGGTTTGTCTTAACACCTAATTTCTCACTTTTGAGATAATACTGACTTGAGTGTTCAATGCTCTTTTGACATAGATACGTGAAGACTAAATGTACTTCAGTGGTTACTGATACATTTTGCCCTGGAAGAATGCTAATCATTTAACTGCTGTTTTGAAATCCTTATTCTAGGCTCTGGTTGTACATGCCAATACGATATTAACTTGTGATTTTTCTTTTTGAAAGACTCCTCATTTACATATCATGAAATATTTTAAACTGTGGAGATATTTTCTGTTTTAAACTATGACTTAATTTTTCAAATATATGTTAAATCACAATTTAGCTTTGTTTTGCTAAGTACTGAAATCCAACTGAAAACTGGCAAGGTCTCAGGTTTAAGATTGTCCTGGTTCAGCTAGGATAGGGTTAAGTTTCCCCAGCAGAGAGGGGGAAGGGATCTCCAGCCGGGTTATTCATACCATGCTGGCGTCAGGATATGATGCGGCAGCGGGGGAAGTTTTCCTTTGTGGTTTTGGTCACGAGGAGCACGGGGCTGTCTGTATCCATTACAGTATTTCTCTGTATATCTTTTGTATTGTTTACAGTTCTTGCTGTTTATTGTTGCTATCATTGCTACTGTTGTTGTTCAGATTGCTTATTACACTGTTGTATTAAATTTCTTCTTATTTTACCCCGGGATTTGTGCCTCACTTCCAGCCTGACTGGCTGAGGGCGGGGGATGGGCAACGGCAACGTGATCTCCGGTCCCGGCAGGGCTTAAACCACCACAAAGATGTACAATGAACCTGCTTTCTAGGACACATTTATGTTTAGCAGAAGCCTATGTGTTACAAAGACTTATTCAAACATTTAGAAATTTCATCAAAGGTTCCTACTCTACCTTCTGCAAGAGAGTATTTGGAAGTCAATGGAACTGAATGAATTGAATTAATGGCAGTGGTACAGAGAAAGGATTGACAGAAGGTCATTCTTAAACTACTAGTAATCAGCAGAGACAATGTAAAGATGACATCCTGAACTATGACAAGCAGAGGGGAAAAAAAAAAATAAATTTGTAGAGGCCCAAGGCAATGGCAATGCAAATCCCATTTCTGAATAAGAGAAATTGTATCGGGAATAACAGTTATGTTGTCATAGAATGGAATAGGCTACTTCTACATCAGAGCAGGACTCTACAAAAGGTTTTCTAGGTGTCTATCTCACCTGTGAACATAATTTACCTAAGTTGGTGTTTCTGTGCAAGTATTCTTGACCCTACAAGACAGTTATATTCCTAATGAAGAACTCATACATTTTTATTGTTTAATTAAATATTAATACCATTATGCTATCTTTTGAGGGGGTCTGTTTGTTTATTTTTTCCTCCCAGAGAAGTTGTATATGGTTTTGTGTTTCTGTAGCCACTATAATTTTTGAATGTTTGTGCATGGGAAAAATATTGCTAAAGCATAACAAGATGATTTTATTTCCAACATCAAAAAATGGCAGCACAGTGCTCTGTCATGACTCTCTCCATCAACATAATACCTAAAATTGATGGGCTGATCACCAATCTGAAGTACCTCAGGGAGAGCTGCTTTCACATAAAGACATGTTTTCATATTTTTGTTGTTATAATAAAACCTGCTTAATGGAAACCAGGAAAATTTAATTTTGATTAGTATTATAAATCAATAATCAATAAATGATAATAATAATTAGCATATAATATTTAAATTAAGAGTTGTTCAGACCATCTTCTTTCCATCAATTTTAATAGACAGTAAAGAGCACAGTTTCACCCAAGACAAAGGCAAAAGCAAAGATGCTCAAGAATGAGTATTGGCAAGATATTATTTTGGCAGAAGAATGTAGAAGACCAGATGGCTATTCTGTTTAAGGAATCCAAGTGCAGAGACTAGCAGTCAGTTCAGGGACCTGATTCCTAGCTGGCATAACTAAAAGCTTCAAGACATGAAAGAATGAAACAAGACAGAATTTTTGAGGGCAATGATTCAAAAGAAATAGATGGTCTTTTGTCCTAAGAAGAACATAGATGGAGAAAAATGAGATTTTTGTGTGAATGTTTTTGTTGTTAAATGCAAAGGATATGCCTTTTTTGTTGTTGTTGGACTGAAAGTAAAATATTGCTTGAAACATTTACATGAGGGTGTTTAGTACATTTGCTGTATTTGGTGGTATCAGCCATAGCAGCCTCCAAAGTGGGGTAATGATGAAGGAAGATAGCAGACACTCAGCTAAACATGTAGATTTCTGAGCCAGAGAGTTTGAGTTGTCACTCTTCGGTTTTGTGGTTTGGGGTTTTTTTTGCATATTAGAGATGATTTTTTTTTTTTTCCAGTTAGAAGTGAAAAGTGGGAAATGGGTGGCAGTCTAGTGTGTACAGTGGCTTTTGGCAAATCACATTATTTACTTGTCATCTTTTAGAACTGCATTTGTAAATGTGGTCTGTGTGTTATATCTCTGGAAGTCTTGGACTTGTTAAGACAGCTAAAACATTTAAATGATAGTAAAACTGTAGGTAAATTAGCACACAATTTTATTCACAAAGGCAAGTAGGATTGCTCCTGAACTACTCCAGGTACACTCTTGACCCAAGACAGAACATTTAAAATGCTCTGTACTTAGTGTCAGACATGCTACATTATGTAAGATTAAGCACTTTTATTAATAGGAATGAAATTAAATACAAGTTTAAGTTCTTATATTAAACAAGTGCTAAAAGGTGTTCTTTCCTGCCTGTGTTGATCTGGATTTCATATAGTTCACTTTGATTTGACTGTTGATTTTGTCATATTTACTTTATTACGTCTTCTACAATTTCTGCATAGTCATCATAGTTTTATCTATTCCCTGGACAAATGTATAAGATAGGAAAATAACATTTATGTATTTTATTATTAACTTTCACACTTATCCTTGAATAGACAGATTAAATTATATTTGTCATTTTAATTTCCACACTACTAACATGATAAAAGGTATTTAATAGATTTTTATGAGGCTAGAGAACAGTATGACAACCATTTAGTTTGATCATTACCAAAAAAGACCACAGGATTTAGTGAGGTTACACACTCAGATCAGTAACCCTGAGCTCTGCATGAATTGTCACAGGGCTTTCAGACTTTTAAATGATAAAAAATGAGAATTATTTGGATGCAGTTCCTAGGACTCACACTATAATAACAAGATTGATAAACAAAAATAACTTCCTTTGCCTCAAATAATAAGGCAGACACTGTCAGGAAGTATCAATAACAGGGCTGCTCCAGAGAGAGGAGTGTGAGGGTGAGAGTGTGGCCCCAGGGCAGGCAGGGCAGTGCCCTCCCCAACAAGGTGCCATCCTGCAGGTGAGCAGAGCAGAGCAGGGTTCCTGCAGCAGTGCATCCTGCCAGCAGCGCAGATTCCACTGGACAAATGTGAGGTGACATGTGAAGTCAAAGATCAGCCTGGGGACTGCAGCCAGCAAGTCGTGATAGGCTGAGCTCAGGAACATGTATGGCAGGGCTTGGGCAGGTACCCAGTGCTCAGACTTGATCTTAACTGGAGCCTCTGTGGACAGGGGCAGGGATGTATGTATGGATGTATAGTGTGCGTGTTTGGGGGGCATTCAGGGGAGGCAGGCTGGTGCTATTAAGACCCATGTATGCATTCAGGGCCCCTGACATTCAATCTCAGAATATTTTTCTAGCTCTCTTCTAAACTCAGTTTTACAGTAACTCTTTTTGAAGTGTAGGCATTAGAATGGAACACTGTATTCCTGCGTGATCCCATTAATCCCACATTATGCTAACAGTATCTCCTTGCTGAGTACCCCTCTGCCAATATAGAAAAAGAAAATCTTCAGCCTCAAGACTCACTGTGAAACACGCTACATAACATTCAGTACCCATGTGAAAATGAATTCCTACTATTTTTCTGATGCACAGATTTTAAAGCTATGGAATCCATCCTGTAGGTGAGAAATTTCTGTTCCTAATTGTATCATCATTTAATAACTTTACTAAAGTCATAGTATCATAGAATGGTTTGGGTTGGAAGCGATCTCAAAGATCATTTAGTTCCAACCCCCCTGCCATGGGCAGGGACACCTTCAACCAGACCAGGTTGCTCAAAGCCGCGTCCAACCTGGCCTTGAACACTGCCAGGGAGGGGGCAGCCACAGCTTCTCTGGGCAACCTGTTCCAGTGTTTCACCACCCTCACAGTGAAGAATTTCTTCCTTATATCTACCCTCTTCCAGTTTAAGGCCATTTTCCATTGTCCTATCACTACACTCCTTGATAAAGAGTCCCTCCCTATCTTTCCTGTAGGACCCCTTTAAGTACTGGAAGGCTGTTATAAGATCTCCCGAGAAACTTTTCTTCTCTAAACTGAAAAATCTCAACTCTCTCAGCCTGTCCTCCTAAGGAATGTGGTCCAGTTTCACTGATTTTCTTTGTGGCACTCTTCTGGACCCACTCCCAACAGGTTGTCCTGGTTCAAGTAGGATAGGGTTAGGTTTCCCCAGCAGAGAGAGAGGGGTAAGGGATCTCCAGCCGGGTTATTCATACCATGCTGGTGTCAGGTCCAGGGGCGGAACCTTTTTTTACTTGCTCTTTGGTGGGCTTGGTGGCAGGAACCTGTTTCCATGACTATTTAGTGGTATATCGTTTGTCTTGTTCACTATTATTGCTGTTTATTGTCGTTATCATTACTACTGGTGTTGTTCAGATTGTTTTATCACACTGTTGTATTAAATTTCTTCTTATTTTAACCCGGGTTTGTGCCTCACTTCCAGCCCAACCAGCTGCAGGTAGGGGAGGGGCAACGGCAATGTGCTCTCCAGTCCCAGCAGGGCTTAACCTACAACACATTAAACATATATGCTTGATACTTGATTTTCTCAAGAGCACTTAATTGACAACAGCATGACAACAGCAACACACATAGACAGGTTCAGTGCACTAATTAGTAATTGGTAATGAAAAGAAAATATTGTTGAGGACTC
This sequence comes from Athene cunicularia, assembly GCF_003259725.1. Taxonomy (NCBI): domain Eukaryota; kingdom Metazoa; phylum Chordata; class Aves; order Strigiformes; family Strigidae; genus Athene; species Athene cunicularia. The sequence continues at coordinate 21,824,003 of NW_020799098.1, forward strand.
TTGTACACAAGCTCATATGTTGGTAGGTTAAAAGACACTATTGTTTCTATTATAATATTTGTTTCTTTTGAGAAAGTTTAATACTGTGATAGAAAATAATTGAGTAGGCAGTTTAAAATTTCAGCAAACCTTTTGCCAGATTTAACAAAATTTCTTAACACGATAAATATCCAACACTTTTGAATTTTACAGCATTTTCAAGATATAATTTTAAAAAATTAAGAATCCTACTGAAGTGATATGATAACTTCAGCTAGTGAAATATGTAAACATTGTTAAGTTTAGGTAAAAATGTAGGAAGTTTAATGTTTTTTTTTAAAAAAAAAAAAAACCACCTCTTTTCCAGAGTATTGGGAAGCCTAGCACACATCATAAATTGAAGAGACTGAGATGTGGTTTATTTTTATAAAATCTTATTTGTTGATATTATCATCCTATAATTTCTCATATAATATCCAATTTCCTGACAGATTTAAAACTCTAAAAATGATTAGTAAACTCTTGTGTGGTTGACACTTCAGCTGTGTAAAACTCAAGAATTATATGCTTTTCTAGAACTTAATTCTCTTCTGTCAAGCAGCTGTAATACTGGAATAGGACCACTAGTAAATTCTGAAGCTTATAAGGCTTGGACTGACCTAGACTATAAATTAAACCAACCTATCATTAAAAGAGGGTCAGAGAAGTAACAGCACAAATTCAGCTACCACTTATAGATGTCTTTGTTAGGAAAGTCTTCATTCTAGTCCTTTTTCACCTCTGCTGATGATCTGGTATAGAGAACCAAGTTTGTAAGTCAGTAGTCTTAATTTTTACTTTTAACAATATAAATTAAATTTGAAAATATTAATCTCATTATCTCAACATTGTACATTTGCAAACTCATATCCAGTCAAGTTGCATTAAATAATATTGATACAAATGATATAACTTGGTTCTGCTTCATAATACTTTTCTGAAAAAAATGAAATTCTACTGTCAAAAAACCCTAAATGACAGAAAAAACATTTCCAGTTTTGGTCATTATGTACTTTATCTCCATATACATCTTAGATTTTTTTTTTTTTTAATTAGATCCTAACCAAACAAAATAGAATATAAAAATGCATCTGAAGACTGCACAAAAATGTAAAAGGAAGCTGAACATAACTTCTACCTTTCCAACAAAACAAACTGTATTTAATGTTAGTGAAGAAGAAGCCTGTGACAGACAATAGTTTGTGTGTCAAACTATATGTATGAGGAATGTATAGCCACAGGCAAGCCAGTGTCAGCAATGGCACCTGGGGACAACAATGAATCACAAAGAAAGGAACCTGAAAGAGAGGAAGGCCCAAATTGTGTACTTGTGGCTTAGAGACAGCAGCAGGCCAACAGCAGTGTTTAATTCCTTCTCACATGGGGCAGAAGAAAATGAAAGATTCTGCAACCACTTCCTCCTTCTGGAATAATCCCTGATAACAAAGAGAACAAGCAAGAAGAAAGAA
>NW_020799098.1:21826678-21831534 GCF_003259725.1 Athene cunicularia
ATATATATATACACACACACACACACATATATATATATATATATATATATATATATATATATATCCATAGAAGTATATAACTATATCTGCTGTTACATTGTTGGTCAGTTGCTTCACTAATGATAGGTTTATGTAATGGTATATGCCTACTTGTCGTTTGCTGTTATTGATTGTTGCTGTACAAGTGACTACTGTTATTATTGATTTTTGCCATACTTTTGGTACTATATCATTGATTGCTGATAGTAATTTCTAATAGTTTGATAAATATATGTTCTTTATATAAGTATACTTACTGGTCCTTTCTTTTTTTTCTTTTTTCTTTTTTTTTTTTTTTGTGATAGATTACTTGCTAGTGGTGATTCTTGTGGTATTTGTGGTAATATGTAATAAAGTAGAGAAATGTAGAGGATAAAGTCTCTGTGTCCTTGTGTATTACAGAATCCTATGAACTCACAGTCATGACTGTCCTGTGTTCGGCTAGGATGGGATTAATTTTCATAAGAAGGTAGGAGGGGGCACAGCCAGGACAGGTGACCTGAACCAGCCAAGAGGATATTAACACCATGCTGACATCATGCTTGGCATATAGCTGGAGGAGCTGGCTGGGGGTGAGTGGTGGGGGAGTGATTTTGTCTCAGAAAGGGCCTGGGGGGGGTGTACTGAATGGTGAGCAATTGCATTGTGCATCATTCACATTATATAATCATTTTCTTAGTATTGTTGTTATAGTTCTCTTCTTGTGTTTTTATATTTAACAGTCATTATCTCAGCCCATGAGGTTTTACTTTATTTTCTTCCAATTCTCCTACCCATTCTACTGGGGGGAGGAATGAGTGAGTGGCCACATGGTGCTTTAATTGCTGGCTGGGCCTAGACCGCAACAGCAATCTCTATTCATTTGAAGACCAGGTATCCCTTTAGGTCATGGCAATCAATAAACTCAATGGATCCAAGCTTCTTTGTGAGGAACACAGACTAATGCAAAATGAGTAATTCCCTAAATATCATCACTTCAAGTATTCAGAAGTAACTGCTGAAACAAAGATGTACTATTTTTTTCTTTCAGTTGTTTGAGGGTGTATCATTTTTACAACGACTTCTTCCCCCAAAAAAAGCAATAAATATAAGTAATTTGAATAAAAAGTTTGACTATTTTAAAACAGAAGGAGGAAGGGTGATGTTAATGCAATAAGTACCAGAAAAGATTAACTACGATTAGAAAGGAAAGATTAGTTATTATCCTATCCACACAAACATCTACATTTAATGTAGCAAAAAAGATAGCATACACTAAGTCAGCACTGAAAAAATAACTTTTTTCCTCAGTCCTAAACTGAAACTTGTGTTTTATTAAAACCTGTAGCTAAGTAAATCACATACTACATAAGCTCTCAAATGAGTAAAAATATTTCTTACACTGTAAGATTTCAGAAAACAAAGTGAATGTTATTTTTAAAAGACATTTAACACATGCTAATGAGGTCAAAGTTAATGGGTAAACTAGCCTGTGACACATGTCTGTAAAGAAAAGATTTCCTTTAAGTCTTAACAGTTTAAAGAAAGTAAAAATCACAGAATTGGTTCAATTGTATAGCAAAGAAGACATCGTAGCCTACTACCAACTAAAGACAATGTTCTATTTAATACAATAATACATGACCAAAAATTGTCTACATCATGACTTCAAAGGTATGACAAAAAAATCCCAATAAATATTTAAAGCAAACTTTAGTTAATGCATGCACATACATGTGCATGTATTATTATATTTCTTACTGAATCTGTGGATTTTATGATTTTGCTCTTGTTGCAGAGCTATTGATCACTTATAGTAGTTACACGTGTGGCTTGACTTAATACAATACTCCTTTTCTAAAACGTGTCTGTCATTCTTTTCATGTTACAGGGAGGTTGTAGAGCACTTTCTGCATACCTCATCACATAAGTTAACACTGTGCTCAAAATCAGACACTAACTCTAACCCATTTAAACTAAAACAAAAGAGATGAGAGAAACAAAAATACAAAAGAATGTATGATAATGTCACACATCTAGTGGGTGAAGGGAAGGCAGTGGATGCAGTTTTTTCTGGATTTTAGTAAAGCTTTTGAAGTTGTCCCTCCTTCTGGACAAATTGTCCAACTGGGAAATGATGCGCAGGTGCATAGTGTGATGGGTGAAGAAATGGCTGAATGGCAGAGCTCAAGGTGCTGTGGTGAAGGGGCTACATTGGGCTGGTGTCCCGTCACTAATGCTGCTCCTCAGGGCTCAATTCGAGGGGCAGTTCTGTTCAATCATCTGGAGGCAGGAGTTGAATGTGCAGGTTTGCTGAGGATACTAAGCTGGGAGGTGCTGTTGACTGTCTCAAGGAACAAGAGGTTTTGTAGATAGATCTAGATAGATTGGAGCATTAGCAATCTACACCTAGGACAGAGGAATGTCAGACACAAGTATAAATTTGGAGAAGAGTGACTGGAGAGCAGCCCTGAAGAAAGGGATCTGGGGGTGCTTCTTGACAGCAGGCTCAGTATGGGTCACCAGTGCACCCTGGCAGCCAAGAGGGCAAATCACATCCTGGGGTGCACCAAACACAATATAACCAGTCGTTCAAAAGAGGTGATTATCCCACTGTATTAGCATTGGTGTGGCCTCACCTCGAGTACTGTGTGCAGTTCTGGGCCCCACAATTTAAGAAGAATGTGAAGGTCCTTGAATGCATCCAGAGGAGGGCAACAAAGCTGAGGAAGGGCAGGAAAGCATGGCCTATGAGGAGTGGCTAAGGACTTTACATTTGTCTAGTTTGGAGAAAAGGAGGCTGAGGGGTGACCTCATTGCTCTGAACAGCTTCCTGAGGAGGGGAAGTGGATGGGGAGATGCTGATCTCTTCTCCCTGGGATACAGTGACAGGACCTGTGGGATGCTTCAAAGCACAATCAAGGGAGGTTCAGACTAGATATTAGGAACCATTTCTTTACCAAGGGGGCAAACACTGGAACGGGCTCCCTAGAGAGGTGGTCAATGCCCTGTTGTCCTCTTTGGACAGTATAATGAATAATAGGCTTTATCTTTTGGTTAGACCTGAAGTGCTCAAGCAGTTGCACCTGCATCTCCTCAGAACAGGAGCCATCAGGACACCTCAGAGCACACCCTAGTGCCTTCATCAAGGGGACGGGGACAGCCTTATCCCAGCACTGCCTGGTGGGAGGGTGAGAGTTGGTGGCCTCTTCTGAAAATAGAGAGGTTTAGGCTAGACATATGGGATCAAAAGTGTGGGTGACACCAAGCTGAGTGATGTGGTTGATACACTAGAGGGAAGGGATATTATCCTGATGGGCCTTGACAGGCTGAAGTGGGCCTGAAGTGAATGTCATGAGGCTCAACAAAGCTAAGTGCAAGGTCCTGCACCTGGGTCAAGACAAGCCTCAGTATCAACATAGACTGGTCATGTATGGATTGAGATCAGCCCTGTGGAAAAGGACTTGGTGATACTGGTGGATGAAAAAGTAGGTATGAGTTGACCATGTGCACTTTGCAGCCCAGAAAAGGAGAGATGAAAAAACAGGGCTATGAGAAACATGGACTGAGAAAAACAGCCTGAGAAATTGCTAAAGGTTGAGGCCCTCTGAGCTAAGGAATGCTTCGAACACTCCCAAGATGAAGCTACAGTCACAGGGTGGATAGTGTGGAGGTCGAGGCTGATAAGGCTGCCCCAATAACACAGGATGCAGCTGGAGGAGGGAGCCCTGTGGAGACAGGAGGGGTTTGCTCTGGGGCACCTGGGCAAATTTCAAGGGCCATCTGTCCAGGGAATGACCTTTGTTTCATTATCCACGAAATGCATATTAAAGTTAACACCCCTCAATATGCTAATGAAGACTAACAAGATCATGCTAATTACATCATCCCATGAAACACCTTACCCCTCCCCATACATGGGATACGTAGGTATGTGGGTCGACCTAGGGGATGGACCCAAGGAAAGAATCACAAGAAATCTAGTTGTATTATTCCAGTATGAGTCATCTGTCAGAAATAGATATTCAGAATCTATTATTTAAACTTTTCTATTATGATTTAAATTTTAAGTCTAAAATCCAGTAAGGGTTTAAATGTAAACTTCCAAAAACACCTCCTAATTTTGGGTGCCTCAGTTTGGCATTCCCAACATGAGGCCTTCCTTCTAAAGGGACCTGATGCAGAGCTGAAGATCACCTTTCTCCAAAATATGTTCTCTAGGATTTCTTCCATTGGGAGCCAAAGCCTGATAAACCTTAAATACACCTATTTATGATGGATGTCAGCATTGATCCCGATCTCAGCAGAATCAACAGGAGCCATCATAGTGAAGATCCAGTTTCTCAAATACAACTGCTACTGGATTTTTGTCTTACAAACTTTTTCCAACCCTGTAAAATATATTCAGATGGAATTTCTGAAATGAGTTTTCAGAATTTCTTATGGCACAAACAAGTTCATATTTTATATTTACTTACATTTGATTACCCTATGCCTGAAAGTAAACTAAACCTCCAGTGTCTTAGACATGTTAGGATTTCTTTGTTGCTGTGATGTAATCCTGTAAAATACATAACTTTCAAAATGAACTTAATAAAACAAAACAGTTTAAAATAACTTAAATAATAATCTATTTCATTTTCTATCAAACATTTTCTTCGGTTGAAATATTTCTACATTTCCAATAAGGCATTAAAATGTAATCCTACTTGAAAGTACTTTCCATTGTTATTCTGTGGAAGTTTAACCATAAAATGCAATCTTTATTTAGAACATTTTTCATTTGATTATATATTTACAGAGTGATTTCTTATTAAAAAAAAAAAAAAAAAAAAAAA
>NW_020799098.1:21831584-21916508 GCF_003259725.1 Athene cunicularia
GGGGGGGGGAAGGAACATCCTTTATTTAACTCCAGTTTTATACTATATTGAATTTCTAACCCTGACTTGCATTGGCAGAATTAGCCATTATAATTCTATTTGGAGTTCAAAAACAGATTCAAAAATATGCATACAGTAATGTACAAAATAATTTAAGTTCAATAAACAGTGTACCTCTTCTGAGACACATCTTCTGTAGAACTATAGTCCAGCTTACCAGCATGTAATACAATCAATGAAGATCATGCAAACAGATGTTTCTCTTGAAGATATTAAGTCCTTAAAATTAATTTCAACAACTTTATGTAATTAAATTTTTCCATAGTTATTCAACTACAAATCTAGCATTATTTTCTAACCTATGTTATTAAATTATTTCACATTTTGTGATATCAGAAATAAGCATGCAATAACTACAGGAGGTTAATTAATGATTCTACTGGTTTGGGTTGGAATACAGCTAATTTTCTTCATTGCAGCTCATATGGTTCTATGTTTTTGATTTGTGACCAAAACAGTGTTGATAACACACTAATTTAGTTCTTGCCAGTGTTCAAGGTCATCTATGTTTCTCACTGATTGGGAATGCACAATAATTTGGGAAGGGACACAGCTGGAACAACTGACCCAAATTGACCAAAGGTATATCCCATACCCTATGACATCATGCTCAATAATAAAAGCTGGAGGAAAAAAGGAGAAAGGAGGTGAAGTGATATATTATGGCACCTGTTTTCCCAAAGAACCATTAAGCATGATGGACCCCTGCTTTCCTGGAGATGGCTGAACACCTACCTGCCAATGTCAAGTGGCGAATGAGTTCTGTATTTTGTTTTGCATGCATGTGCAGCTTTTGCTTTACCTATTAAACTATCTTCATTTCAACTCAGGAGTTTTCTCACTTTTACTCTTCTGATTCTCTTCCCCATCCCATTATGTGGGAAGTGGGTGAGTGGCTGTGTGGTGCTTAGCTGTCTACTGGGGTTAACCCACCACAGTCCTCTTGGTGCCCAATGCGAGAATTGAAGGTTTGAGATAATGACAAAATTGAGTACTAGACTGGATTTATAGCTGTTATAGCTGTTCAGCTATTAATTGGAAGGCTGCTGTGCATGCCATAGGGCTTGCTTGCCTTATCGTATGTTAGAGGCTAGTGCTTGTTAGTGGCTGCTTTTGCTGTTTGCTGTGCCACTTATTGTCTTACTCTGCTGTGCCCGGGGACATTTTAAAAACAGTAATGGCCATGTGCCTGGGATAGCAGGTTGCCAGGTCATCACTGCTGTTTCAGTGCTGCTGTACTGGACAGGCTGGAACGCCAGTGGGAATTCGACCTGTGACCTGTGAGTAAGTCCACATGGGAGCAGGGACACCTTGAAGCATCTGTGGCCATGGATAGGGCTATTTTAGCACACCTTAATGTTCAGAGCTATGGTGTTTTTCTTCCCAAGTAACTTCTAGACATGATAAAGCCCTCCATTCATTGAGATGGCTAAACATCTGCCTGCCAACGGGAAGTAGTGAATTAATTCCTTATATTGCTTTTCTCGTGTATGAAGCTTTAATAGGTTCAAGCAATAGAGGAGTGTGCAAGCAGCCTACTGGGTTTAACCCACAACAATTAACAAAGATGAGACTTTTAAGTTAGAATGCTTCTTTTTTGTTTTGCCTATTATTGTTCAGATTTGTTGCTATCTTTGTTGATAGAAATAAGCTTTCACTCTCTTCATGTCAAGCTTTTGATAAACTTTTAATGAAGTAGTGACCTTGTGTTAATGAGTCGAGTTTGTTACTATGGTAATGGATGAATATTTACAAATTAATAGTCTGACTAGCACTAAACTGAAATTACAAATGCTCTGTAAGGTAACTGACCTTTGTTTAAATCCAGATATCCCAAATAAACTTTTGGTCTTACCTTCTGTGAAGAACTAACTAATTAGGAATGTTTACTATATATTTATTCTGTACAAATTTGTTTAATAGCTTTTATGTGTCTGACGAAGCACATATTTGAAATAAGAACTTTTAAAAGTTTCCATATATACTATCTCAAAATCTCGATATGCTACATCTTTCCTCTAAAGAACCAAAATTCTGGATTTACAACATGGTATATGGATTTGTTCAATTTATTTGAATTTTACATCCATAAAGCATTTAAGCATACTTTTAAAATTTAGTTTTAATGCTCCGTGTTTAATTTGTAAAGGTAATGTTAAATTTTCCATGAAAAAGGGAGGGCATGACATGGATAACTCATAAAGTAGTGCTCATTTCAGGATAGGTAGTGAGTTAATGTCAAAGACAGTGGTGGTGTGCCTGCTGAACTACCTGGATTGTTAAAATGTCATTACTGCCACCACCATGATGTTCCCTGTCCTGGGTTGGGCTCAGCTGGCAACAAAAGCACCATGTAGCTGCTTGCTCACTCTTCACCCCACCCCAACCCCACACAACCCCATCCCCTGCAGGGTGGTGTGGTGAACTGGGAAGAAAACAAAGTAAAACTTCATGGGTTGAGATAAGGACCATTTAATAGAACAACAAAAGAACAAAATTATATCAATACAAATGCTAATAAAACAAAGATATATGGCAAGCGATGTACAATGCAACTGCTTACCACCTAGTACCCCATCCTCAGGCCCTTTCTGAGCCATGGATGGATGGATGGATGGATGGATGGATGGATGGATGGATGGATGGGCGGGACGCATCAGAGCTAGAACTACAACCTCAGATCTGCTGAGCTCTGTATAACTGACCATGTAATCATGCTGAAATCAGCACAACTACAGTAACATTACCTTACAAAGCCTTTAGACTTTTAAAGCAATAATTCAAGCAGGAAGGTGTGAAAATCTGAGTCATCTGAACATGGACCCACATGAATGTAAAGCCTTGGGTAGACACCAGATCCACTGCACAGTGTAGGTATTCCTACCTGAGTTTCTTCAAAATTGAGAACAGGTTTTTTAGTATTTCAAGGTATGGCATGATCTTAAAGGGCCCATATCCTTATGGTAGTCATGGTTCAGATCCATAAATGACTCAGATCCATATGGTAAATGTTCTTCTGTGTAATTTTCTAAAGGGTCTCTTCTCCTAGGGAAGCCACAGGACTTCTTTTTCACTATTTTCAAAATTTGCATTGTACGTGTGTGCCCTAAGGCAGATTCTAGTTTGCGGTGCTCAGTTCTTCTAATGAATTAGTGTGGGAGTCTAATGATATAGCTTAGTCCAAGACTCCAAAGGTGGTGAACGAGGTGAGGAAAGAAAGAAGCTGGTAAATCACTATTTCAGAAAAACTACTGAGGCATATTCAGGACATTTCTAGTAGAACAGATATCTGAATGCCAACCTAGACTTTTAATCTAGGGACAACTAATTATAGTGTGTTTGTTTTAGCACCCTAAATAAATTAATAAAGAACAGATAGCTAAGCTTGCTATCCTAACGTCACTTTCTCTGGGAAAGTTTTAAGGATTCTGGGGAAAAAAAAAACAAAACAAAACAAAACAAAACAAAAAAAAAAAACACAAAAAAACTGAGTTTCATTTTTACTATTTCAACAACTATAAATCATTAAAATTTATTTCAGGAATCATGTCTTCAATATTATTTGTGTTTTGTTAACATACATATTTTAAAACAAAACAAAAAGTGGTTTGTTTTTTTTTTAAAAAAAAAGGTATTAACTCAGTTTAAGGAGTTTTTTTTAGGGCATATATTATAGAAAGAAAGATAGGTAAAAATATTTAGGGAAGCTGTTTTTTTTTTTTTTTTTTTTTTTTTTTTTTTTATCACTACCCCTTGCTTAAACCGATCTGAATACCATAGAGCATTTGTTGAAATGCAACCTTTGGTATTATGACTCAATTAGACTTAACAGAATGTAACAGGATATAAAATACTTTGTTCTTTTTTCATCAGCTCTGTTTTAATACTTATCAGAAAGTCAGATCAAAACTATTATTCAATAATTTGATATGCACATAGCATAAAATAAAAACAAATGTTTCCCTTTAGTGATCTAGAATTAATGTTTTCAAATAGAGGCTGCAGAGCAGTAACAGTACAATTTCAGTTCTGGTATTTCAAACATCATACTTCATACTAACTTGAACAATTATGTTTACTGGCAAGGAAGGTTCTTTAAAACTGTTGTGGGATATTCTTGCTTTCTCCATTAATAGTGCAGCATAATCAAACTTCTCAACCTTTATATGTCATATACTTAAAGAATACTGGTCTCTTTAACATCGGTATGTGGGAAACAAAAGCTATCTGAATCAAACAAGACAAAACCCAAGATGTGCCCTAAAGTCCCTGATGTACTCTGTTTCCTCCTCCATAACTTCAACATGTATGATTGACAATGTAAAGGGACAATATACTTTTTAAGGTTATTTGTGATTCATTTGGACACACAGTATTTGAACAAGATGAAGGAAGAATACTGTAATTCTTTCTGGTTTGGCTATGTCTCTCTTCTCCACAAATAGATTTTGATTTTCTTGACTTTTTTGCTTTATGATAGATTAATAAAACAGCTGTCATAAATGAATGAAAAGTTGTCTTCTTTGAGTGTTGTGCCTTTCTTATTTTAAAAACCCCACAAAACTCACCTCCCTTGTAATGATTACTACCCCACGTATTCACAAGTACAGAGGAAACCTATTCTTTGGTCAGAACCTATTATATTATAGTAGATAATCTATAAATACAACTTAAAAACTAGTCTCATCCTCAAATAGTTTATGTGTTACAGACAAAACGACAGGCAAATAAACCATATAATCTGACAAAATCTACATTGAGATGGGCAACTGTCATGACCTGTCATGACCTATCATGATCAAATTTTTGATCCTTTGAGAAGCAAAGAGAGGGGTTAGTAAAACTGCCACCTTAGACTTCTGCAGAGCAAACTCTGACCTGTTCAAAAGACTGATTAACGAAATCCCTTGGGAGCCTGCCTTGAAGGATATGGAAGTCCAGGAAGGCTGGTCATACTTCAAGAGAGGTCTTAAAGGCACAGGAGCAGGCTGTTCCTGTGTGCCAAAAAACAAGCAGGTGGGGAAGGAGACCGGCCTGGCTAAACAGGGACATTTGGCTGGATCTCAAGAACAAAAGGAAAATCTATTGCCTTTGGAAGAGGGGCCAGGTCTCTCATGAAGACTATCCCATCCCTGGAGGATGTTTAAGACAGTCCCCATCCCTGGAGATGTTTAAGAGTCAGGTGAACACAGCGCTGAGGGATATGGTGTAGTTGGGAACTGTCAATGTTAGGTTAATGGTTGGACTGGATGATCTTCAAGGTGTTTCCCAACCTAGATGATTCTGTGATTCTGTGATTCTGTGATCTAGCAGTAATCTAACTCTAAGATCTTTTGTGTAGTGTCAATGAAAAGTACTTTCAAGTGTAGTTATAATGACAGAATAACACAAATTCCGGAGAATTCTGAAGATTTTTGAGGAGCATGACTGAAAGCTACTTGCTAAAAAAAGTATTATGTGAGCAGTAGTTAGTGCTGTGGAGATCTTCACAGAAGTAATCATTTTGATAGAAAGTTGGAATTAATTGGATAAAGGCAAATCAGAGCTGAGAGCCTTGAAACTGATAAAAGACATCTTCCATTTGTTTGGAATATGCAAAACAAACAAAGAAACAAACAACAAAAACAGTGAACAAGCTGAAAGAAATTATAACATGGAAAGAGAGAAAAAATTAGAATTTTGAAGTTATAGCAATAGCACAGATGACTGCTACTGAAACAAGATGTCTGCCCCAAGCAAAGAATGCTACTGTGGAAAATACCAATGAATGTCAGCATTTATGGCAGGCTTAGCTATGTGATAAAGAAACTAGTTCTCAACTACCTTGAAAGCTGATTGGGCTACGAAGGAAAAGGCATGGTTCATAAAAAGGGATTAAAAGAAGTTCTGAAGATAGTGTTATGAGAGGATAGACTGGGCTGTAGTAGGAGACAACTGGGATTGAATAAGGTTTTATTTCTATTTACTTTACTGGAACCCTAAACCTCCTTATTGAATTTAAAAATATATTAATTTTAATGCATTATCATGCTCTGTGTCTTAAAGAGGTGCTCGTCCTTACTTTCTTAAGAATTTTTATTGAAGTATTTTCTCTGTGTTTGGGTGGTATGAGGTTATAGCAATGCAGAGCTGGAAAAAAAACAAACAGAATCATCCAGATGAAGACTCACCTGGATCCATAGCTGAAGAAAACAACCTCAGTGCATTATTATTGTAACAGCCTCACCTGTTTGTGTCTGGGCTTAATTCTTTGCCTTAATTTACAAGCTTTACTTTGGCATAAAAAGAAAAATTGCTTCTAACTGTAACCAAAATCCCTTTAGATTTATTTGGCTGTTCAATTTTTGTTCCTTTTCATAAGAGTATGTAAGAGATAGAGACTGTAAAACATGGGAAAGTTAATCCAGTTTACTTTAAATTAAACTATATGAAGAAAGCAAGGAGGAAGGATATGGGATTCTGTCAGATTCCACTGACCTTTAGACTTTCCCCAGACAACATCAAGCTAAAAAAATTTATCATGAAAAATTGATTAATCATTTATGATGACATTACTCATAGCAGTTCATAACCTTCTAGAAATTAACTGTTTTACAGAGGAAAATGTCTACAGGACACTTGTATGTGCAAGTGATCTGTTTGTGTTCAAAGGGCTTTGTAAATAGAGAATTTGAATGATGACAGGGTTACTCAGGCTACAACTGTACCTAGCTGTGTATACTGTTTGTCTTAACACCTAATTTCTCACTTTTGAGATAATACTGACTTGAATGCTCAATGTTATTTTGACATAGATACATGAAGACTAAATGTGCTTTCTGTAGTTACTGATATGTTTTGCTCTGGCAGAATGCTAATAATTTAACTGCTGCTTTGAACTCCTTATTCTAGGCTCTGGTTGTGCGTACCAATATGATATTAAATTTTGTTTGTTTGTTTGTTTTTTAAAAGGCTCTCTTCTCATTTAGGTATCATGAAAGCAGTAAGAGACTGGTCCTTACGGGGTTTTAGATATCTTTATCGTAACTTTTTTTTTTTTTTTTACTAAAACATTAATTTTATTTTTCCATAAATTATTTCCTTATTTTTACAATTTTATTTGTATTTTCCTCATTTTACTGCTTTTTCTTTAGTGTTTCTTTATTTTTCTTTTTATGAGTTCAGTATGAATACTATTAAATTGACATTTAAAGTTATTGTATTGACTGAAAAGACTGAAAAACTTTGCTATCGAGAAAAACCTAGATTATGTCCTCTTACAAAAAAATGTCTTTCAAGGATTACATATTAACTTTGAGAATGAAAAAAAAAAACCCAAGCTTTGACATTTTCTAACTATTATGAAGACCATATTTTTTACTTGGTTGATGAGGATATGATTAATACATGATTCCTATGATCTTCTCTAGGTTACTTACATGCGTGCATTAGAAAAGAGGATCTTCTGATTAGAAGGGGATACTTTGTCATCTCTTTGACAATGGACTATTTCAAGAAGTTAAATTTAATGAGTTCACAAAACAATCATGTAATTTCAGAGGGTTTTTAAATTTTTGCTTGTTCTTGTTAAGGGGAGTCATGGTGAAAGTGCAGAACTTTTCTAGAGGATATGAAGAGAGTTTGATTAAATAGGATTAAACAGTGGACAAAATTTTCTTCATTGAAACCAGAAAATATTGGATGTTCACTGACAAGCTCTTATTAAGGAAAAAAGGAGATGCTGTATATCTGTGTTGCCTCATATATTTTTGCAGTGTCAGGAGGTTCATCCTTCCCATTCAGTATAGTATATCTGTAAATTTGCTATTTCTACAATTATATAATGTTGCAATTTCTTTATTTGCAGTTGTTTTTTTCAAGCTTCCCTAGATGGTGTTTAATCTGATCATATAATGGTTTCAATCTACAATGCAGCTTTACTGATTCCACTTCTAATATTTCAATTCTGGTTTTCTGTCTTCAGTGGAACATAAATTCAAGCTGGTAAAAGATCAGTTTCTATTTATTTACTTTATGTTTCTTAGCTATCACAGAAATGAAGTCAACATGATGTATGCTCCATATGGTTGTGGCTAAAGACTGGGGGGTGGTGGGAGCCTCATGTATTTAGAGTCAAAATTTAAAATCTATTTCTTCAGTTTCTACAGTTTTTATAGCCACATCAGCAACACACACACAACACTGACAGCCAACTAATAACAAGTAGCTTTTGATAATTTCATAAAAAAAACGGCTATGTTTCTACAGTGCCTGAGGTGCCTTAGTTGCAATCTTGAGGGCTTGCTATTTGCACATCTGTAACTTTTCACCTAAGCTGCTGCTGCAGTGTTTTTCCAGAGCCCGTGTGGCCATATTCCTATGTGTTCCCATGATGCTATTCTGGTACTATTGTTCTCAGGGTCTTGTACATGCAAAACCTTAATATTATTGCTATGGCAGGTTGTCATGGGAAGCAGCTACCACTGGCATAAGAATTGCTCCTCTTCATCCCCCTTCATTTTTTTGTTTTGCAGATTTTTCCCCCTTCATTTTTTTGTTTTGCAGATTTTACTTGAGAAAGCCAAGCATAGGGCACAAAAACATAGTCACTGAAATTCCTTATAAATAATATCCAATAATATATGTGAACAGGGACTTAGTAACCAATGAACATGCAATACTCACATTCCAAACACTTCTAATGGCATCAGAAACAGCGAATAACCGATGGGGAGTTTGAGCACGTCCCACTGAAAATAGAATACTAAGAAAAAAGCATGTTGAAAATCATCTTCATCACTGGCACCTCCTGCACTTGGAGGAACCCCCCAGAGAAGGTTCCCTCTCTCCTATCTTTGTTATTCCCTTTTCCCATGGGCATTTCCTCTCCTCTCCTCTCCTCTCCTCTCCTCTCCTCTCCTCTCCTCTCCCTCTCCTCTCCCTCTCCTCTCCCATTCACAGTTTGTGTTGAGGTATCCCACATCAGCTACAGACTCTGCTAATAAATATTCATATATATGAAGTTGTCTTATGATTCTGCAGCAAGAACATGTTTAGTTAGATAGTCCCAATAATCTTATGAACAAGAGAGGAAGACAATATATTGTACTATGCATTGTTAAATTTTTTCTCATTAGCCCCTTAATACAGTTCAAAATGGGCAAGTTTTGAGCATCATGGTTTTATGTGCCTCAAGTAACTAGATATTTTAGTTTGGTTTCATGGGTTTTATTTTGTTTGAATATTTTTGTCTATTATACTGCTGAAGCAATAAATCATCCAACTACCCTAATTGCCTTTCTTGTCACTTGAAAATTTGAAAAGAAATATTTGAAACACTTATCTCTTTTGATCAGACCAAAGAATCATTTAAAAGCTTGTATACTGATTTATCACTAGGAAAACATGGGTTTTCCATTTGTATTTTATAAATTATTTGATTCTTTAACTTCCTGCTTTTTTCAGAAGGTCTTTTCCCTCTTTCAGTATCTAATGAGATCATACCTCTTTAATGTGGAAAAAAACCTTCTGAAAATGTCTTACATATCTAATCGATTGACTTGAAAGTCATTTTTAGTGGAATTTATTCAGGTGTACTTATATATTAACTTGAAAATATAATTCCATATTTGATTTACACAATAAAATTCTGTTTCTAATTCTGTTAGGGAGAGATTCAACTGTCTGATTATCAGATATTAATTTTCACAGGACACATACGTTACCTTCACTTTAGAACATGTACTGGCTTTCAATTAAATTTCAGTTGTTTTAAATATTTGTTGGATTGATGTTCTCTGTTCTCCCCTTTTTGTTTTTTCTTCATTCTCCTGGTTAGATTAGTTACAATTATCTTTCTTCTTGCTCAGTGATGAAAAATTTTCTCACTCTAGAACATAACAGTAGATTGGAGGATGGGTAAAACACACCATAGACTTTTTGTCTTTAGAAAATGTTAAAAGAACAGTAAAGATTTTTTTTTTTTTTTTCAGAAGACATAATTACAGCAAAAGGCACCACTAGCATAAATAAAAATGCAACAGAAAGACAGTAACTTGTATAATCAGATAGGACTGCAGCTTGGTTTGAATGTAAGCACAGAAGCCTAGGACATATTTATGGAGGTATTTTGTTATGAGCAGATATAAAAATACTCAGAAGAAAATTAAGCTTTCTTATATGACTAAGAAAGCTGAGGGACAGTATTTTGGTCCGCATGCTAGATAGGAAAGAACACTAATTAAAATGCACCTTAAGACACCAAGTAAAATAACCAGTCTCATTTTTTGTGATTCTCTGTTCTTTATGCTATGTTCTTTATAATTAAAAATGATTGAGCTATGTAATCAGTTATCTTTCAAAAGAAACGACTACAAAACTCTAATAACAATTGATTCTTAGGTAAAAATATGGTAACTTCTTGAGTTGTCATCCAAAAAGTTGACTTTCTGGGCAGTAAAGAGCTTTAATTACCCAGGGTATTGCTGTTCTTTCTTCCAAGATTTTTTTCCACACCCTCCTAGGTTACTGCCAGTTAGTAGGGCTCTCCCCAACAGAATATGACCTAGGCACACCCCAGCACAGGCTCATCCATCCAAGGCACAGTCTCACAGTACCTAACCAGAATCATGCTGGTGACAAGGACAGCTTCCATAGATAGCATCAGAACAAGGTAATGAGGTACAGGTCCAACCAAGAAGTGCAGTAGGACTAACAAAGGACAGAGACAGAGACAAACTACCCATAACTTGAGTCAAAAAACTATCCAAGACACACAACTGGAAATAGGATTGGAGACAAGGCTACTTATAATGTAGGTCTATAGAAAAGAAAACCAATGAGTGAGTCAGGACAACAGACAAAGCTGAGCCTTGGTACCTAGGCCTGAGCTTAACAGGCCCCACTGGCAGAGCTCAGGTGAAGCTGATTGTGGCCAATAAATAAACATCTACAAGACAAGAAGGCCTCGAGGAGGTAGATGAGCAAAGGCTGTATGATCATTGAGCTCAGGAAAGACTATAGAGAGTGACTGATCATCCCTGTTGCAAAGAAAGCTAAATTTGTCTATTCACAAGAGGGGGCCTTTGTTTTAGATAAAGGTTTGTGTCAGTTGGGTGCATTAACAGGTTGTGTGGATGTCCTTGAGTTAACCAAAACAGTCTAACTGTCTTCTGAAGTCAGACAGAGCATCAGGAGGGAGGAAGGAAAGATGTTATACATAGCTCAGCAGAGAACAATATAAAAACTGAACAAACAACAAAAATAATCTTATGAGAGAGCAACGGGCTTGAGCTGGTTTCAATCCATGTATTTCTTCTTGGAGATTTGGGATACCCAACACAGTGATTGTGAGCATATTCTGGAGATCAGAAAAGGCTCTTTAATGTCTATTGAGGCTGGAGGTGGTTACTGTGGAATTTCCAAATTTTGGCTGGGAACTGGGGAGGAGGAAGAAGACTGTGACAAGAAAAGGGGAAAGAAATATCTGCTATGACTATCATACTCTTTAGGATGCTGACCTTCATATCTTTACCGTTAGCATTCTGATTGAGGAAGATTAATGTGTCTGCCTTAGAATTCAGAGGAACATTGAATAGGTGATCTTTCAAAAGGATCCATCTTTTCTAAACTCTCTTCTTTCTATTAGATACCTGAAATATCAATAAGACTAACGTTAACCTTTCCTCTCCTGGGCTGAAGAAGACCATATCTCTCAAACTCTCCTGGCATGTACTGTGCTCCAGCCCTAATAATTCTGATGTCTTTCTGCTGGACTTGCTCCAGTCTGCTCGTCTTTCTTGTACTGGGAACACCAGAACTGGACGAGATACTCCAGATGTGGTCTTATCAGTACTGAATAAAACAGCCCATGGTTGGCCTTCTTTACCACAAGGACAGAGGGCTGATTTGCATCGTCCTAACTTATTGTCTGCCAGGACCCTCAATTCCTTCTTGTAAGGTGGCTGTCTGTGCAGATAGTGAAAATCTGTATTGTTGCATGGGATTATTTCATATGAAATGCAGAACTTTACACTCACTTGACTTTGTTGCACTTCATGACTGTCTGTCTACCCACTGAGAAATTTACCAAAGTCTTTCGGAGCATCAGTCCTTCCTGCCAACATTCCATCTAGTTACCAAATAGATATGCAAATAGATACGAACAACACATGACAACATTTTTTTTTTTTTTTTTCCAGCTGAATACTCATTCATCACCCACCTTGTTAAACACCAAATTGGCTATAACATACTATGAGAGATTATGTCGAAAGTCTTGATAAACAAAAAAATCCATCTTCCCTCATTTACAATGTTGTGATGGTTTTGATAGGGATAGAGTTACATTTCTTCATAGTAGCCAATATGGGACTATGGTTTGGATTTCTTCAGGAAACAGTGTTGATAATACAGGGATGTTTTCATTACTACTCAGCAATGCTTACACAACTTCAAGTCATTCTCTGCTTCTCACTCCACCCTGCCAGTGATAGGCTGGGGTTGCACAAGAAGTTGGGAGAGGGCACAACCAGGACAGCTGACCCCAGCTGACCAAAGGGATATTCCAGACAATATGACATCACGCTCATCATATAAAACTGGGGGAAGAAGAAGGAAGGGGGAGACATTTGGAGTGATGGTGTTTTTTCTTCCCAAGTAATGGTTACACATGACAGAGCCTTGCTTTCCTGGAGATGGCTGAGCACATGCTTGCAGATAGAATGTGGTGAATGAATTTCTTGGTTTGCTTTGCTTGTGTGTAGCTTTTGCTCTATTTATTAAACTGTCTTTATCTCAACCCACAAGTTTTCTCATTTGTACTCTTCTGGTTCACCCATCTGTCCTGGGTTCAGCTAGGGTAGCTTTACATTTCCCAAGAAGCTGGGAGGTGGCACAGTCAGGACAGGTGACCCAGCTAGCCAAGGGGATATTTGACATCATGTTGATGTCATGCTCAGGATATAACTGGAGGAGATGGAGAGGGGTGGGAGTTGGTTGTGGCTTGGAAAGGGACTAACAGTGGGGTACCAGGTCATGAGCAGTTGCATTGTGCATCACTTGCTTTATATCTTCATTAGTATTTTTATAGTTTTATTCTCTTCTTGTGTTCTCCTATTAAACTGTCCTTATCTCAACACATGAGTTTTTACTTTTTTTTTTTTTTTTTTTTTTTTCCCATCCCAAGAGAGAGCAAGAGGTAGCATGGTGCTTTGTTGCCGGCTTGATCTATACCATGACAGTCCTTTTTGGTGCACAACATGGGGAGGAGGAATGTGAAACAGTAAGGGTAGTAACTAGAGAGGTAACAGGTGAAACATGGACTGAACCTCGTTAGCAGAAAAATTTTTGGAATTTTGGTAGCTTTAATTGTGGTGGAGGGAAAAGGGTTGAATTTTGTGTATTGTGCTTTGGAATTGAGATAATGTTATTTATATTTTGTTGTGGGAAAGCTTTTCTTGCTTTTTTTTTTTATTGATGTGAGTGAAGTTTGTGAATATTTTATTGTGCAATTAAGGTAGATTTTCATAATAATTCTTAAATATGTTATTACAGAGGCACAACCACCATTGCTAATTGGCTTGGCCTTTGCTAAAGGCGGGTCTGACTAGAAGCTGGGGGAGCTTTGAGAAGCTTCTCACAGGTGCCACTGCTGTAACCCCATTCTTCATTACCAAAAACCCCGACAAACAAACCCAACTCATCATCCCACTGGGGGTGGGAGGAAGAGAACAGCTGTATGATGCTTTAGCAGAATGATATATATATTCATCTAGGTTAATGAGACAAGTGACAGCAGTTCATGATTGCTTTCCAACATACCACATGTATTTTTCTTTGGATTAGTTTTTCTAAAAAAACCCCAACAAAACAAAACAAAAAACCCATGAAATTAATCTCTGTTTAGAATCATAAAATCATAGAACTGTTTAGGTTGGAAAAGGCCTTAAGATCATGAGTCCAATTGCAAATCTAATACTGCCAAGTCCACCACTAAACCATGTCCGTAAGCACCATATCTACACCTCTTTTAGATACTTCCAGGGATGGTGACTCAACCACTTCCCTAGGCATCCTGTTAACACTTTTGATGAATAATTTTTTCTAATATCCCATCTAAACCTCCTCTGGCACAAGTTGAGGCTGTTTCCTCTTCACCTATAACTTGTTACTTGGGAGAAGAGTCCAACAACCATCTCAGTACAATCTTTCAGGAAGTTGTAGAGGGCAATAAGGTCTCTCCTGAGCCTCCTTGTCTCCAGGCTAAACAATCCCAGTTCCCTCAATCATTCTTCACAGGACTTGTCCTCTAGACCCTTCACCAACTTCATTTCTCCAAAGGGGCATGCTCCAGCACCTCAATGTCTTCCTTTTAGTGAGGGGCTCAAGACTGAACACAGTATTCAAGGTGCAGCCTCACCAGTGCTGAGTACAGAGCAGCAACCATTTCCCGAGTGCTGCTGGCCACACTATTTCTGATACAAGCCAGGACACTGTTGGTCTTCCTGGGCACACTGCCAGCTCCTATTCACCCAGGTGTCAACCAACATCCATAGTTTCTTTTCCACCAGGCAGCTTTCTAGCCACTCTAACCCAAGCCTGTAGCATTGCATGGGGCTGTTGTGACCCCATGTTTAAACTTAGACAATCTTTAATGGGACTTATATAAATTTATAAATGTATAGATTGATATCTACAATCAAAAGAATCTGATAAAGGTTGTTTCTACTCCTAGACGATGCCTATTTCAAGCAAAATCCTACTCATGCAAAGATTGGATTTAGAGTTTAACTTCAAATTTCTTTAGATTTTTTTGTTACCAAAGTATGTGACAGAAGTGTCCACATATTATTCAAGCTACACATTAATTATATGTACGTTGTTTCTGTGGAGAATATAGAGACATTGCTGAGTAAATGATAACATCAGACATGGTGTTTCATCTTTTGAACCTCTAGAAGGTTGTTTTTGTTTTTTTTTTCACTTTCTAAAAGGAATATCTGCCACATAATAAAGAAGAATCCTGTTTTTCAAGAACTTAATCTAATCTAATATCAATAATTTTTGGGGAAAAGAAAAATCCCCCTCTCCCCCAGTAAAAGCAGAAGTACTGAGAGACTCTTAAGTGGACTGGATTTTAATGCTTCCTCTGTGATGGTTTGTATAGTTCCCTGTAAAAAGGCGAGAAGTTTGGGTTTCATACCTTTGTTTCTGAAGAGCTTTCCCTACATTTGAATAATGTATTTGGAAATACATTGCATTTAATCTGCTTCATTGTATCCAATAAAACGGGAAAAGATTATGAGATAAACTATCCAGTAAACTGTAAAGAGACCTTTTCAAAACTGGTTATATGATCTTGTTCATCTGTGTTGTGGAGCGAAAATGTCTCTGTACATTTTATTTGGTGCTAGGATCAAAATGGTTTAGCCAAAAGGACTATTTTTTCCTCACCTTTTGTATTTGTTTACTGCTATGATATTTGATAGTAGAAAGCTGTTAAAACGTACCATACACGATGAATGAGAATGATCTAGTGGGTAAAAAACAGACACTCTTCTGACTCACTATTAAATTGAAGTAGCTAGTTTCCTACACACATACACACACACACATATACTTTCTAGATATACAGAGTCAATTTCTTTTTCAGCTAGTAAACTAAAACCTTCCCTTGAATTTTTTTTTTTTTTTAATTTTGACAAAAGCTTCCTTTTTTATTTTTCTAAGTCTACAAAGTTATCAGTTAGACAGGAAAGTATAAATAAAGTTTTTACTTTCATTTTTGTATAAAGGACATCTTGTTATGAATTTATAGTGTTCTAATCTAAAGCTGCAAAAGTAAAATAGTTTCTAATTAATATACAGAATTTTTAAAATATATTTTTATAGCACTTGAGCATATGTTTACTAAGATAATTGAGCTAAGGCAGACAAAATACGCTATGTGTAGGGTTACCTGGACTCCATTGGAAACAAGGTACTATATATAGTATATGGCAATATATATACATATATATTTATTAGACATTACAATGGTATTACAGAGGCTCTCAAATAAACAAGCAACCACCAAAAATTAAAAATTTGTTATTAACACAATTAACTAGCTCTTTATAAATTACATGTTCAAATGTCTGAGAGAGGATAATAGAACTCCATGGGGTTTAACAACAACCCAAAACACAGAACAAAGCACCACGAGCTAGGGTTTAATGACAACCCAAGACGCTCTGTCACTCACCTGACCAGTGAGGGCTCTCAACCTGGAGGACCTGCTCAGGGCAGGGTCCCGACCCAAGGCACCTCGAGGAGGCTCCTTGGGCAGCGTCCTGACCCAAGGGGAGAGTCCTCGCCCGCAGCTGCTGCTCCAGGGGACGAGCTCCCGATGGCTCCCCCAGGGGACTCCATTGATCCCCAGGCCCGACCTGACCTGTGGTCAGTAGCGGCTCCCGTTGGGCAAAGGCCCCAACCACCGCGAGGCCCCGAGGACAAAGGCAGCCCCGAGCTGCTGCACTTCAGCAGCCAAGAAGCTCTGCTCTCCTTGGGCGGGTGCACCTGCCACACAAATGGTTAAAAATTACTAGACCTATCTTTTCCTTTTGATGTATCTACTAGAAAGATGTAAGAACATGATGTATTCCTTTAATCCAAAGTCTGTCAAAATAAGGGCAATTTAAGACACTGCATTATTTTTCTTGCACAGGTGAAATCAATCCATTTGGCATCTGAAGGTGGTTAATAACTGGAGAAGAAGTTTGAAGAATTCCTTCCTTCTACCACTCCCTGGAAGCACATAGAGCAGATGAATAAGCAGAATAAATGAATGTCTGAGGACAGCTCAGAACAGGTGAAACACTCTCAAGTCTTGGGTCAAAATTAGCTTCAACTTTCACTCTATATAAATGCGTGTTAAGAAGAGATGAAAAATGCAGTTGCAGGTATGGGGAATGACACATGAAGAGGTATGATGCTTAGGCTTCTTCCTATTCTGTTCCATAATAGTTGTATCACTTGTAGAATTGAAGAGCCACCATCTGCCGGTTTATAAGCAACCAGACCAGGCTTCCCACAGAGCTGACGTAGTGGAATTTAACAACAAAATGGATATAAATTTCAGATGAAGTCTAAGCCTTTTAGCATTTATTTCAGGACATACCTGTCTCTGAATTGTTTTCTCTTATTTCTTTTTCTTTTTTTTTTTTTTTTTTTCCTTCTGACCCACTTTTTAATTTTATGATGCTTTTGTATCCAGCAGTTCAATGTTAGATAAAATAGAAACATAAAAGATAAAACACAAACCCATTACTATTTTTTTTCTTCAGATGAATCATTGCCATTTAAAACCCAAGCAATTACTCACAATGGCACTGAGTTGTCAATAATCATTCCTTCACTCACTCACTCTTCAGGAGGAACAACCTCCCACTTAAATTAATGACTAAGCTGCAGCTGTTTTCAATGAAAATAAAACGAAGAATATTTAGCATCGGGGTTGTCATATATCTATTGAAAATGGCGAAGAAAGAAGAAATGTTAATCAGAAAAAATAAACTACTGATGAAAAATCATCCAAAAAATATATTGGATATCTATCAATAAAAAATAATTTTTAAAAAAAAAATCCCTGTAAAATCATCTTTCTCCTTGTCTTGCTCTGATACAGATTTTCCCATTTCCTTTGATATGTTTCTGCTGGTTGGGATTAAATGACCAAAAGATTGGGATTGGGATTAAATGACCATTTTTCTTTCCTAAAGTAATCAAACTCTTGAAAATTGAAGTAAGAGACTTGCAAAAGGCAAACTTATATATTTTCTTGCCTTACGGATAAGTCATCACCATTTTACAAAGGTAGTATCATTGATATTGTTTATTATAAACTATTATTGAATCTAATAGTTTGAATCAAGAAATAATTAAATTGGACAGAAGCATAAACATAGTAAATGTTTTCTGCTTTGTCTCTCAGTCATCTATTTGCATGAATGTTCAGTATAACTTTTTCACTATGTAGTTTCAGTATGCTTACTAAATAAATTATTATAAAAGACAAATAAGAAAATCCAACATATCATCTCTTTTATGTGTCTGAGAAATGTTAAAATAGTTCTTTTTGGGATGTATTATTACGTTTCTGAATAGCTCATGTATTTAGTCAGAAAACAACCCTAATATTTTAGCAAATGTCAGATTAAATAATTGACTTCCAATTTCTACTATCACTAGGCAGTGTATATCACAAAGGAAAGTTCATGTAAGTGGAGTCAATATGTGCATATGTACTGCAAAGAAGTAGTAGAAATGTGTTTCTTCTTTCAAATCATTACAAATCACCTAATTTTCCACATATGAAGCTGCTTTCAAAGCACTGTTATATTGATTTTTTAAAAAATTCTGAAAGGTGAACACTTTCATTTAGAAAAAGACTGCACATCTCCAATATACAGCTGAACTGTAGGAATCCAAGATTGTTAAGAGAAATAAAAACAGAAGATGTATCTGAGATATGAAAGATACAGATAAGTTCTGGTAACACTATCCTAGTCGAATGTAACAGTGGTAATTTACTCCAAAGCATTTTAATCATGTACTATTATTTATGAGTAACTATAGCAATAGTGTTCTGTCAGGCAGTTGTTTTTTCCATTACTGCAGTCTCTCCTGGACATTTTATGATCATCTGTGAAATCAGTTGTATCTGAAAGAAAGCTGTCTGCAGTGAATTTATTTATTGTAAAGTGGTGGCAAGACTTTCTATAAGAAAAGAAGAATGAGAACATAAAAGGGATCAATTCACTGAAAAAAACCCATCATCCTGTGCCAGGCTGGTTGCTGCTTTTAAATGTAAAAATGATTTTTTTTTTTTTTTTTTTTCCAATTTTTTCCAACAAACAGGCTAACAACAATAAAACTTACAGGTTTTTAAGTTATTGCCACTGACTTGTTTGACTGACTGGTTCTCATTCAATGGAAAGTAACCTGCAGTTTCCTGCAGTTACACAGACCGAAGAATACATAGAAGACCTAGGCTCCTTCAGGACTATGTATGGCGAAGACAACAAGCTGCATTTCCTATCTCAGCCCATTTTTATGAACAAAATAAAAGTTACAAAATGGCATTTCAAACCCCTTCGAAATACTGTTTTCTTTTTCTCTCCATATTATCAGTTTTCTAATAAAGTTCTGAATCCTTCCACAGCTTAATTGTACTAAAGTGAAGTTATACACAGTTCTATGTAATTCTACATAATTCCTTAAAAGGTAACTTTACTTGACCTATTTTTTTCTTGTGTTTGTTATCTCATAGGAAAACTAGATTAGTTCAGTAGAAATAGGTTTCAACTGACAACCTTCCTACTTTAATTTTGAGTATTACATAAATTATCATGGACTAAAGCACTAGGCAAGGTGAGTAAATTAGGTGTTCTTTTTCACTGTTGTCCTTTTTCACTGATGCAAAATAAAATATACTTAGAATGCTCAAGAAATTAATTTCTTTAGCATGACTGTAAAGCTCTATAAGGATGGAGATTGAATGACTTTTTTTTCCCTTTTTTTCCCATTCCTATTTTTAATTATGCTTAGCATAACAATTTTTATTTCCTAGTATTTAATCTAAATAATATTTTGGAAAAAAAATCAGCCAATTAACTTTTTGTTATACCTTAAGTGAATTGTTCATGCTCTAGCATTTATAATGGTATATGATAAAAGGACTTATACACTAAGATTTAGCAATATTTAAAAGATTATAAATGTAAATTTTTTGTTTACATAGAAAAAATGTATTTAAAAAATTCATATTATAAGAAGCTGCAAATATAATGAAAATATAAATAAAATTAGTGTTCAAAAGACCACAGACACTTCAGGAATATTTTTACCAGTATTCTTAATAGCCTATGGACTTGGAGCTGAAGTTTTGTGGATTACCACCAACACTGTACTTTTAATTCTAAAACTGAAACGTCTCTACAATGGGATGTACAGGATAATAGAAACAAATATAAAAGTTAATTAATTTAAAATATATACATTAAATGGAACCAGTCTTTTACAGAATCATAGAATCATAAAATCATTTAGGTTGAAAAAGACTCTTAAGATCCTTGAGTCCAACTGATAATCTAACACAGCCAAGTCCACCACTAAACCATGTCCCTAAGCACCACATTTGCACATCTTGTAAATGCCTTCAGGGATGGTGACTCAACCACTTCACTGGGCAACGTGTTCCAGTGCTTGATAATCTTTTCCATGAAGAAATATTTCTTAATATCCCATCTAAACCTCCCCTGGAGCAGCTTGATGCTGTTTCCTCTTCACCTATAACTTGTTACTTGGGAGAAGGGACCAACACCCACCTCCCTACAACCTCCTTTCAGGTAGTTGTAAAGAGTGATAAGGTCTCCTTTTCTCTAGTTCCCTAAGGTGCTCCTCACAGGACTTGTTTTTTATACTCTTTACCAACTTCATTGCCCTTCATTGGACACGCTCTAGCACCTTGTAGTGAGGGGCCCAAAACCGAACACCGTATTCAAGGTGCAGCCTCACCAGTGCTGAGTACAGGGCGGCAATCATTTCCCTAGTGCTGCTGGCCACACTATTTCTGATACAAGCCAGGGTGCTATTGTTCTTTCTAGACACCTGGCACACTGCCAGCTCCCATTCAGCCAGCTGTTGACCAACACCTGTCGTTTCTTTTCAACCAGGCAGATTTCCATCCACTCTTCTTCCCCAAGCCTGTAGCATTGCATGGGATTCTTGTGACCCAAGTGCAAGTGCTGGCTCTTAGCCTTGTTGAATCTTAACAAAGACATTAAGTTATGTGGACACACTGATTCAGAATTGAGTGCTCATGTTTAAAACAAATTCTGGAAGAGTATGTCCACATGGATGACTGAATGCAGCTTACTATAATTTCTTTAAAAAATATAATTGGATACTTTTGTTCAGATTTTTTTTTGTGTAACAAAACCATAAAACAATAATTGAGATTTTACTCCTATCAGACCTGAAGTCTTCAGAAGTGCATATATACATATAAGTGTGTGTACTTATCTATATACATATGCATATTTGTATATATATTTGTGTATATATATATATATATATATATATTTCATAACATGTGTCAGCTGCCATTTTTTATATAACTCCAAAACATTAATTTCTTTTTGGAAGTGTCTGTCCAGCTAATTAAATAGCTTCCAGAACATCTTCAAGTCACACCTTACCTGAGAAGAAACTAAAATAAATTTATAATAGAGAAAGGTATTAGAAGAGTGAATATCACAATGAGATATTGGTATTAGTATTTTCTCATTTCACAATAGGCAATTTAGTTATAAACAAACAAAAAAAATCATAAAAGAATGGGTAAAACTGAATTAATTTTTCTCATGTCCCACTTCAGTGACTGAACCTGGAAACAGACATTATTCATCTAATCCTGTTTGGGGAGCTTTTTATTTATGTATTTCCTTGGGTGTTTTTTTTTTTTTTTTTTTTTTTTTTTTTTTAAAACATTTTTGAAAATATATTTGCTTTTTATTTTCATTTTTTGAGGTTTGTTTTGCTTTACTCAGACATTTCATTCTCTCACCAAATTGTAACCTGCCACTACTGTATCACTGCTATCCATTTGTCTTTAAAATTTGTTTTTATTAAACGTTTGTATAGGACTGACAACTTTGAACTGCCATAGAAACCGGTGCAAAGGGTTATATATGAAAGAGAAGTCAATATTGATATGACAAGCTAGGAGAGATATGCTCATCATTTAAAGATAGATTACACCAGAGAGACTGAAATATGAATGGCAAATCATATATACAGAAAAAGATCCTCCTTGTCCTCCTTACAAGTAAATGAAAAATCCTTAAAATATGATTTATTTTTTTTTTTTTACTAGGTAAACATTGTATATGTCTTGAGAAATTAGTTTAATAAGGCACTTGAGTTTTCATACACCAGATGATGCTAAATTGATGATGCATGCTATTTCAGTCTTGATTTATCTTTTTTTTTTTTTTTTTCCCTATCCTTTATTAAACATGTCTATCTTTAAAATAGAAAATAAATAATTTATAAACTTAAGTACTAAAATTTAATATTGGGACAGTAGTAGAATAATCCTTAACATATGAGAAATATTTATTCTTTCTGTAAAACAAAATTGCATTTCTCCATGTAGGGCTTTTCTATCACAGGTGCACACCATGTAGCTGTCAGGACCAATGCTTGGGCAGGATATACAGCATTCTTTTTCTGGCAGGACTGAATGTTAACATTATTATTTTCTGTACTGGTACCGATCATGCACCTAATGATGGCTGCAGACAACATCACCTCACTCCAGGGAGGTAATGCCTTGCCAGCACTCCACCCCCATTCCTGACATCATCTTAGAAGAAAAGACAGCATACATTCAATTTAATCTGTTTATCTAAAAAATATACTGTTAATTAATATTTCAAGTCTACTAATCCAGATTCCATAATTAAACAGAAAAGCCTTATTTATAATTTTCTTTAAAATGCTATTCTAAAGTTCATTCCTAGTACTGGAGGATAGAGAGGAAGTGGAGACAGACTCAGAGGTGCCTACCAAAAGGATAAGAAACAAAAACCACAGTTCTAACATAGATTCTGATTAGACATTAGGAAAAAAACCCAAAAAAACCCAACATAATGACAATTGTCAAACACAGGCTGCCCAACAAGGCTGTGGAATCCATGTCCTTGGAGATTTTCAGAATTTGATTATTCAAGGTCCTTCCTGGGCAACCTGAACTAAATTATTCCTTCTTTGAGTAGTGGATTGGATGAAATGACCTTTAGCAGTTTTTTACAACAGAGATTATTCTCTGAATCTATCTATACAGTGGTCATTGTCGTAACATCTGAATGAGAAAAAATACACATTTCAGTGGTAGGATGTACATTTTATGCATTTATACTGATATTTTAGAACATCAGGTAGTCTAGAGAAGTAATAATAAGATAGAAGACATTTTATATTCAAATAGATCTTTGTAACAAAATAATATCTCTCAATCAATAGAATTTATGTCCTCATTTTACAGACTCACTTTCTGGACACAGACCTCAATTTCTCTTAAGTGCAAATTCTCAAAAATAATTTAAATCAACCTAAAACTAACTCCTTTAATACTATACATACTGTTAAGAACATTTTGGACTTTCTTAAAATAATTATACATTCTATCGTGGTAATGGGAACTACCTGGGATGATAAACACATGGTGCTGCATTAGCAGGTCTGAAAGTGTTTATATCCAAGGTTGTACTTCATCTAGTTTTTTGGGGTCACCCATAAGGAAAATATGTTTCTGAGTCCTGGTAACTTTGATAAGCCTTAGAATATAGGAAATAGGAACTGCTGAGTTGTTTAGATCTTATAATAATTATACTGACAAATATTTGAGGGCCATAAAAGTGAAAGAAAGGAGTGAGTGAATTCCAAGTAAAACATCATCTACATGTTTAGAGAATTATTTTTTGTGCCTTTGTAGGAAAAAGAAATACAGAGATAATTATATTAGAAGAAGAAAATAAGAAGTCTATTTATTAAAATTCAGTGATTTGAAATTGAATTTGTAAAGACACCATAAAATCACAAAATTTCACTTTCAGGAGGGTTTTTTGTTTGTTTGTTTGTTTTTTGTTTGTTTCTTGGTTTTGTTTTGTTTGTTTGTTTGTTTGTTTTTGTTAGGGACTGAAATTTCTAGGCGTTTAAATAACAACTAATGTAGTATTAACTCTCTTGATACATGGAGAAATTAAAACAAAATAAGAATCTTTCCATTAAGAGTGAGAGCGCCCCTTCAGGAGAATTTAATGTACTTTACAAGCTTGAGCAGTTGGCCCATGTAAACCTCATGAGATTCAACAAGGCCAAGTGTAAATTCCAGCACCTAAGCTGGGACTATCCCCAGTATCAACACAGACTGGAGGATGTATGGATGAGATCAGCCCTGTGGAGAGGACTTCAGGATATTGGTGGATGAAAATTAACCATGAGACAGCAATGTGCTTTTGCAGCCCAGAAAGTCAATCATTATCCTGGGCTGCATCAAAAGAAGCTTGGCCAGCAGGTCAAGGAAGGTGATTCTGCCCCTCTACTCTGCTCTGATGAGACCCCACATGGACTATTGTGTTCAGCTCTGGCGTCCTCAGCACAGAAAAGACATGGACCTGTTGGATCCCATCCAGAGGAGGGCAACGAAAATATTCAGAAGGGTTGAACACGGCTCCTATGAGGAAAGGCTGAGAGAGTTGGGATTGTTCAGCCTGGAGACCTTATTGTGACATTTCAATAATTAAATGGGTTTTATAAGATGAGGACAGATTTTAGTAGGGCATGTTACAGTAGGACAAGAGGTAATAGTTTCATCCTAAAAGAGAGTAGATTCAGACCAGATAAATGAAATTTTTTACAATGAGGGTGGTGAAACACTGAAACAGGTTGCTCAGAGAGGGTAGATCCCTGGAAACATTCAAGGTCAGCTTGGATGAGGCTTTGAGCAACACGATCTAGTTGAAGATGTCCCTGTTCATTGCAGGTTTATTGTTCTAAATGACCTTTAAAGGTGCCTTCCAACCCAAAATCTTCCATGATTCTATGATTCTGTGATTCTTTTGTATTGTCAGCAGGGAGTCTTGGATATGGAAGAAATTGAGTGAGAGATCTTATAATTCTCATTAATTCTATGTACATCTGCACAAACTAGATAATGGTATCATATAGACAGTGTTAGACAGATACTTGGATGTGAAAATTCTATTGTCGTTAAAGGGGCTATTGCATTCAATTCTCTACTTTATTACAAGTTGCTTGTCTTATTTTTCAGAATATTTCACCTACATATACTACTTTTGTCTGTTTGGTTTTATAAGATCACAGATGGCCTTATGTGACAAAATATTATCTGCTTTCCATGTATCTTCTGATTGATCAATAATTTCAAAAATTATAATACATCAGAGTAATGTGATTT
Source organism: Athene cunicularia (assembly GCF_003259725.1). Lineage (NCBI taxonomy): Eukaryota > Metazoa > Chordata > Aves > Strigiformes > Strigidae > Athene > Athene cunicularia. The sequence goes on from NW_020799098.1 coordinate 21,856,648, forward strand.
TCTATAGTTACTTGTGCCATTTGTGATAAGACTCTAAGTGCTGTAAACTGTGTTATTTAATACTGCTGTACCATATATATAACTGAAATGATTGTTATCCTATCTTGGTATGTCTAGAAATTACATTATTTTTTTATGATAATCAATGTGACTCAAATGGAAAATTATTATTTAAATTGACAAAATTTAATTCAACAAAAATTTGACAAAGATTTGACATCACATTATTTGTTTGTATAAAATGAGTTACTCCCCCCCTCCCCTTTCATTTTGTTAAATTTGAATAAGGTATTGAACACAAACTCATTTAAGGAAGGGTAGGATTCCCAAGTAGGTGAATATTTACAAGAATAGGTCTGGAACTTGCTCTACTTACATCATTGGCACTTTTGCATTTGATATCTGTTGGTCAGGAACTATATTACATAGATAGGAAGCAAACAAAAGTAGTTAAAATAATATACTGGATAATGTATGGAAGGTCAACAGAGAGCTGGTATTTTTACCCTTAGGACAGCTTTTAAAACATTTTTCATTTTGCTAAAGGTTCTGTTTAAAAAGTCATGTCTTTTTTTTCTTATATGACACTTTTTTCCCGTCTCAGATAACCAAACTGGAATTAGAGATTAAAACCAGAAATCATGTATAAATTATTCTGAATTCCAAATGCCACATGATGGTCATGGCAAACTCTTCAAGTGATATATATACCACAGACATCAGATTTAATAAATATCTGGTTTTTGCTCTGTCTGCAGCCACCATCAAGGCACAAGTAATAACACTGTCATATTGCCATTTTTTGATGAATACTAAATTTTTAAAGAATGTTTGCCACTGCTCTACCTCATTTCCATAGGACCTCCGAAATAATCTTGCTGCAGAAATAATCCTGATGACAAATTACCAAGAGCTTTGCAGGTTGCCAGTTGTTTTGTTTGCCTCACTGGTCTTAAATAGACATATAAAATTAAACTTTATTGGGGTACAGATATTAAAGAACTTCATAGGATCCTTATGTGTACATTAAGAATACTGTCACTACCTAATAATTTGCAATGTCCCTAGATGCTTCTGTATCACCTAGTTTATGTTCCAAATTTTATCCAGAACATTGTCTTCATCAGATTTCTCCTCTTTTGGGGATTAATTTTGCTTCTCATTGATCCCGTTCCTCAGAAGAACTTTTATACTGAAATGACAAACAGGCTTAACTTTATTTCTTAACAAATTTTATTTGAAGTGACACAGTATAGTCTCCTGAACTTTGTTAAATCAAATAGTGAAGCATACCCTTACATTTTATTCTCAAAATAGTGAAATAAATTGAAAAAAACATAGGTTGGTTGATCACCAATCCCAAATGATACCCAGCACCAATTAAATAAATTACTAAATTCCCACTGATTTCTTTAGTGTTAGGATATCCTCTAATAATACATGAGAAAATTAAAAATAGTTCCCCGAGCTTAACATTTGACATTAATATTTTTGAGTTTGTTCTTGTTAAAGCCAGTGAACAAAATATTGACTTGCCTATAATTAGGTTTGGAACTGATAAAAATCTCAAGTATGGAGAATGCAAGCTCTATGATTTCATTTAAAACTACCTTCCCTAACTGTAAACAAAATTAAAAACCCACAAAAAAAATCTTAAGTAATAAACTGTTATATTCTATCTATAAGTGTCTTGCAAATGAGCTTTACAGTAGTTTAATGTCATAAGTCATCAGTGTATGGCCATTCATTGTGAAGCAGTAAGGTTGAAAATGTGTATTGGTCTGATGTGACAGAGAAACTATATTTTTGACAGTTACATAGAAAATAAAAATAGTTAGAAGTTATCAATTTCCCAGTGATCTACAAGAACCAATGATTTAAAAGGATTTCCAAACTGTGAATTCAAGCATCCCTGAGAAGAAGGGATGCAGACCTCCTCTAACCCTTGCTATTTCTGTGAACTGGTGTGTGACAGTGATTCGGTAATCCAAGACATCTGGCACCCCAACAGGCATGTGCAAATCCCATCTGCAGGTACAAATGCTTCTCTGCTTGCAAATGGCAATGCACACTAAACTGTCGTATAAACACATAGATATTTTATTAATTTTTGCCTTGTATATGCATATGAATGGGTTCAAATAAAAACGTAACCCTCTTTCTTATTCCTTTTTCCACAATTCCAATTCTTAACTCCTATAACACCAAATGCTGGCACTTGGGGAAGCAGTGGGATTCCTTACTTTTACTTTTTTGTTCCATTTTCTTAGTTGTTAATGTCATTTGACATTATTCAGTATCACCAAAAACCAGGTCAAACAGACCCAGAACAGCTGTGATGCATCAAGATCTGACCGGTAAGCACATTCATTTTTTATATATCCTGTACTTTAAATATAATTATATTTTCCTCATTATTTACCTTAACAGCATAGGCACAGGATGTACAGACTTTACCCGTGATAGAAAATTACATCATGACTCTCATAGTCAATTAACAAAAGTTAAAACTGAAATTAAAAATTATATGTGTTCTACCTGAGGCTGGTAAGTGTCACACATTTAGGAACCGCAGGGAAGCTTTATATCTTGAGGGGTGGGAGATTAAATTCTTTGCTCATAAATTGGAATGATTGCACACACCTTGTGTCATCCAGTTTCTGCTATTTCTTTAGAGTCCAAGAGAGAAAGTGGGGCGTTTTGTCCTTTTGGGGCTACCTTTGAGGGTAGGTTCTACTGAATTTTTATAAGAAGAATATATTTTTTATGCAGCACTGGAGGAGTAGGACTAATGTTTCCAATACTCTGAGTGTCTTGAACATCGGTTAGTAAAAGCAATAGTTATACAACATATGATTATTCTTTAGATGCCTGTTGTAATCATATTCTGGTATCTGCTTGAGATCATTAGCTCCTAGAGCAATTCTAGTAACATATAACAAAATAACATTAAGAATATTAAATTTATAATGAAAAATTGAATAGGGGCCAAAAATAGCCTGAATATGAGTAATAGTTCATGTGGATATTGGTATCAATGGTAAGAGATTAATCAGTTTGCTCTATCTCTACTGTTTTCTACTGTAACTCTGTAATAATTTTTATACTCATAGACTAAGGCTGTTATTTTCTGCTTTTGTCTTACAAAGCACTGTCAATGTCTCCAAATATTTCCCAAGAAAAGAGCTTTGTGAGGAGAGAAAAGCCAAAAATAAAGAATGTAATTGTTCTTGATAGTTAACTAAGAGTTTCTGCAATCTACATTCTATAGGATAGATACATTATTATATACATTCTTAAAGGTGTGTTATGAGATAGAATGTGCTTATTCAGTACTTGTTGATATAAGCTAAAATTATGCTATGTTATGCAAACTCTATTTTCAGTATGACTTTCTCTTTGAGGTTAGCAAGCAGCTAACATTACATAAAACCAAATGAACTTTAAAGATTATTAACAAAAATAGGCAGTATTACTGTCTTTAAAATCTATTTTAAAATATCTATATTTCATATGCTAAAATTATGTGTTGTCTTAAAATTCTATAAAATTCTGCTGCACTGGAAATCTATTTTTTTTCTTCACATTTACAACTAGTTTTTTACTAATTTATAGCCAAATTGTGTAAATTTTAATCAGTCAATCAAGCTTCTCCATTGAACTCAAACTATTGAAAGCAGATTACAGGAAAAAATAAATAATCACAAATTAATCAATTGGCATAGATCTCCTGTTGTTTTCCATGTTCTTTATCTTTCATTTGAACTTCACTGTAAAGTTTGTTCAGAGGAATATCCATATATGATGTTTATCCAAAACCCACTGGAGGAGAGACATTTCTCTGGATTGATTAGGCAATTCATCAGTCCCACGATCATCTTTGAAGACATTCACATCATATTTAGTGATCCAAAACCTGAGTGTCATAACACTGTCTAAGCTGTTGCAAAATAAGTATATTTTAAAATATCATTTCAGTTGTTGCCATCTTTCAATGATAACAAAAGTTTAGTTGAAAGTACCTGAAAAGAAAATGACTAGTTACACTCTTCTGTGAGAGTAATAGTGATAAATGAAATAAGACCTGACAGTTTAAACTTAATCAGTATGTCACTGTTTTGTCTTAATAGAGGAAAATCATTGTGTTGAGTTTTTAATTTACTATCAGCAGTTACAGAGGGATAATAAAAGTAGAATTCCATCACTAGTTCTGTACAGAGGGTTTAGCAATTAGGGCTGCAAATAACAATTCAAATTAGATTTGTGTGGTGGTAAACCTTGCCAATCTAGATGAGTACAAGTTTAGAAAACACTGTGACCTCAATCTAACAGGTTCAGTAATGAATATGTTGGATATTGTATTTTGTTTATTACTGTGTATTTTTGTCTGGCATCTGTGACTACCTGTGCTTTTTTTTTCTGCCTGTAATATGTACAGTATAATATATTCTATGCTTTTCAAGGAAGAAACATGCTGGCAAGAAAGCCTATTCTTAGGTTTTTATTTGTATAATTTTCCATTTAGTAGATGAGCGTATTGATGTTGTGATTTTCCTTCATGTTTCCCTCTTAAAAAAACTCGCTGACATCTTGATGTCCTGTTTTGATGTGAAATTCTTCTGTCAAAATATCTAATCAATCAACAAGAAATTAAGCAGTAAAAAGTATATTTCTTGTGGAGCCAGTTTTGTTGCCTTTTTAAAATTATTTAAGTAGGAAATTTTAGCTTATTTGAGGTTCTCAATAGGAATACAACTGTGGATATTAACAGTATCCTATTCTGACTGCTAAGGCAGGATAGTGTAAGCTTTTGAAGACAAGTAGTAAGTGGTCACACATACAATGAAGTAACTCCAGGAGTATACTTTATCATCATTAGGGCAATTCCACTGCCACTGAAGTAAATGGGTTTTACTTTGCAGAGAATGATGAGTTAGGACTCACTGATCATGAAACTGTGAGACCTGAGAAAAAGGCAAGAAAGAAAAAGCTTCCCATATATTCCTTTCTGAATGAAAAGGATTATGTAATAGTTCAACAAAATTTGGTTTTGATGGTGTCAAGCTACTGTTAATCCGTCATGGAAGTGAAGTTTTTCAATGGCTGTTAAATGCATCATGATATTTTTGAACTAAGTCAATGTGTAAATTTTCTGTAAGTCTTTGGTTCAGATGTTAAGGTCTGTCATCTCTAACAGTAAGTGTAGTATGACCTGAAGTCTAAACTACCTTTATATCAGGTAATTTCCTGTGAGAAAGTTAGTTACTTAGGAGCATCGGAGACCTTCATATTATTAACTAGGAAGTACTTTTGACATGTAAGTAAATGTTAGGTGGCAGATGATTAAGAATAGAAGGCTTAAGATTCAAAATAGACGTTTTGCTGTGACCAAACTCATACCTTCAAAGTATTCATGGTCATTGAATAATGTATCTGGAAGTCTGTTGACTAAGAATGGATTTTTTTTTAAAACCACAAAATTTAAACTAAATACGGTAATATATTGGAAAATGGCAGGTTATAAATATTTCTAGGGGATCTGGCCTGGAGGAAGTTCATATTTATCAGAGTTCTATGTCAGGCTGTCATCTGGGAGGGAATCTTTCACCAGTAAACATCTCTCAGAATTTAATCAACTTTTCTACTCTCCTAGATGAACAAATTCTGATGTGATTGACTCTCTTCATTTCATATGGTGGAGAGCTCATATTATCTATAAAAATTATTTCAGGTCAGTTACAGAAAGAGGCTGAATCTACAGTCCAGTGGTTTGTGTGTTCAGTGAAGATGTAGAATACTGAGGTCCATATACTTCTGCCGGCAGATATTTACTTATAAAAGACGGAGAAGCTTCAAAGTATTTGTTTAAATATTAGAGTATTCAGCCTCTGAGCCATGCTTTCAAAAATGCCACATGGGCAAGATGTACCAAGGAGGACTTATAGTGAGACAGTTTCCTCCCTTTCCCTGTGATATTCTGTGCCCTTTTGCGTGTGGTTTATTTATTTATTTATGTATTTATTTATCTATTTGTTTATTTATTTATTTATTTATTTATTTATTTATTTATCTTTGTGAGACAAGGCATTGCCCCTCAGTGACAGCCTGAGTCACTGCTACAGCTGACAGCACTGTCAGTGGCCAAATGTCTACATCTCACCCACTTTCAGACTCTGAGCTCTCACTGCCTCACTCCCTCTTTCCCTTTCACTCATCTTTTTTTGTTTATCTTTCTATCTGTCACCAACTGTCTGCTTTTACAAGTTCGTTACACTTTTATGAAACTACTGAAAATTATAATTGAAAAAATACATATAGTAAATAATATATTCTTTCATGATCTAAATTAAAATTTGATTTGCATGGAAACCTGTGTTTCTTCCTTTATAATCTAAAGAAGGTAGTGAAGTAGACACACATTTTACTTTGGTTATGAAACGGGTGAGATTTGGCTTCAATTTCATCTTCAGTGACGATGAGTTTTGTAGTCAAATATTGGTCATTTAGGATATTTTTTCCAATTTAGCCTGTTACAGAATGATTTTCTGTCAAGTTTCCCATAGAGTGCAGTAATTTTTTCAATCACTGTGAAATAAATAATCTTTAAGATCTTCTTAGAGATATTTGTTAGATAAAAAATACTATATTGTGACAGTAAGAGATTAAAAGTGTGACAAGCTTTCCATGGCCTTTTTTTCAAGGTAATATTTTATATAAATTGGTATTTTCATATTTTTCTTACTCAGCATTGGGAGGAGTGAGCTATAGTGGTTAATAGAAAAATTAATATATGCATAGTGTAAATCTGTACTTCTATTAAAGGAAAGACGGGATTTTGGAAAGAAGCAGAAGTAGGAACAAACTTTATATTGCCTTGACAATGATGATGACAGTGATCACTCTGATAGGAAAAGGAGTAAACATTCCTGTTAATCCCCTGCATTTTTTTTTTCATTTTCAACTGGGTTAAATGCAAGCCAGTTTCATTTCTTTCATGTTTCTGTTGAGGTATTTTGACATTAATGTGAGGATAATAATGTTTCACAGAGCTACAGCCTTCAGTATATTATGGAATAAGAGTATTTGGAATCTCAGAAGCTCTCTAAGTCTCTATGTATTTGCTGAATGTTGCAAAAATCAGTGATCCAGGATTATATGTCTGTAGGGATCCAAGGAAAAACGATACGCCATTCCTTATCACATACCTCAGAGATCTGTCAAAAGAGAAAGAGCACATAAATTATTTGTTTATCTTGGCATCGATATAGACATCATGTCTTTAGACATCTAAATTTCTTGAAGCTGAACTCTAAAAGCATAACTTTCACTTGTAGATTTAAAAAAACAAGTCCAAATACACAGTAGATTAGAGTCACATCTTATTAATAGAAAAAAAAGAATAAAAAAACAAAATTTAAAAAAGAACAGAATCCTGACTGTTGACCTTACTCAGACAGACAGCCATTCTCTTTAAAGGTGCCAGCCCATTCCAACTGAGTGGGTATAAAGTGTTATCTACTAAGGCGGTATTTTCACTGTTGGGTACCAGAGACTGCAGAGAACAGTATTGATTTGTATATACTTAGAACATCACTTTAAAAGAAAATAATGGACTTGGAATTTATGCTTACCTAGACTTGTTAATAATCTAAAATTGCCTTTTCTGGATGTTTCCCCTAGTCCCACCTCATCTATCCTTCAGCTCAGATAACAGAACGGGATTAAAGATTTTTCATCTAGAAAAGGCAATTTTAGATTATTTTGAGTTCCTTCTGGAAACAAGCTTAAAAGCTTTATAAATTACATTTGATAATATGAAAATGACATCAAATAGGACTGAAAATCGACTGTGAGATAATTACCAAAATGCAATATATTCATTCTACTTATTCAAATGGGTGAAATATATTCTGCTCATTTATACTAAAGATGTGTTGGCTGGAGGAAATCATTACACATATTGGCAGCATTATCATGGTAAGAGCTGCATTAAGTTGTGAAGGAAGTCATGCCCAATAAGTACTCTTTTCACTTTGGAAGCCAACGTTCCAGAATAAAGTGGCCCATCCCCTAAAGCCTAACAAACATGTTTTATAGTTTATTTCTTTAAAGCTTTGTAATTCATACTTCTTTCTTTTAACTCTCCTTGTTAGAACAGCAGAAGTTGATTAAGCTTTAATGCTCCCTTTTAAACTGAAAGAACTATTTTTTTTTTTTTTTCCATACCAGGTGTGATTCCATTTATATGTACTTATTACATTAGCCCTCCTCATTGTAAAATACAATGCAGCTGGTCTTGTAAAAGTAGTTTCACAGTGTCAAACTCAAATGGAAGTGGCTTGTGTTCAATTACTTTGTGAATCAAATTTCAAATCAAATTGCTTTAAGACTAACAAACTATTTAGTGAAAACGTTTTGTTTTGGGCATACAAGTTGAGGAAATTTACTCCTAGTAAATCTGGCAGGTCTGTTTTTCTGTATAAAAGGAAGAAAGGGAAGGTAAAGGCATGTTCATTCCTTTTGCCAGAACTCTCAGAGTTTGAAAATATAGCTATTTTAAGGATAGATTTGTAGACTTAATGACAAACTCCATCATCCATCTTTAACTATATGCATCTTACATCAGGAATTCCCATATTTTATCACACATACCCTTGACAGCATGTGAGCTTGAGATACTATATATTCAATAAACAATATAATTTTGAGATATCTTAACTCCTGCATGATCGGAACTTGCAAAAATTACTGCACTACCTACAAAAAACTGTACTACAATTTCAAAATTTTAATATGAAAGTCTGCATTTTGCCTCAAACTGGTGCAATGAAGAGCAATAAAAGCAGATTAGCTGCTGCTTGGTGAACTGCTAAACTGTAGCTCAACTTTCTATCTAAGCTTTTAGATTTGCTTAGTGTCTTCATTCTATCACTTATCAATTTACAGAAAATAAATACGGTCATTAGGGAATAAAAGTAATAAACACTATGCATTTACATCTGCATGTATAGTAGTTTGGGGAAGGTTTATTTTTTGCTTTTAATTTTTATTGGTGCATTATAAGTACTGCTTGAAAAAACATACACTAGAAAATACAAGAAGCCTCTGTAAGAGACTGTTCTTACAGCATTAAAATTTAACATACGTTTCAGAAAAAAAAATGGTCAGATAATTTCACACCCATCACTGTGGCTGCTACTGCTTTTTTTTTTTTTTTTTTCCTCTTTCCAGGTGGTTTGCATCTAACCAGAGATGTTTGAACATTACAGAATCAATTCTGCCAATCCCTTTGAGTTTCCATTTACAGATAATTTAGTTTACCTCAGTTTGAACGGGATTTAAACATGCAGAATTTTTAGTTCTGAGCTGTAATTTTTGCTAAAACTTTTATTAAAAAGGTTCATTCATTTATTTTGTGCATATGCATATGTATTTGTTCTGTGGTAGCATTTTCCATGTGTTTTCCAGTAACAGCTTGCACTACTCTGGATTTGCCTTTGGCTGTCAGCACTTCTTCTGTTGTAAGACATCAAACAGAAACAATATGAAGATTGTAGGGTTCCATGAAAATAGTTGGCTCTTGTCAAGGATGATTAGAGTGCAGAATTACTGTTTAATGTTTTGTTTGGTTAACATTAAACAGAAATATGTGGTATCTAGTCTTGATTTATTTACGGTCTTTGCTTTATCTTATGAAATCATATTTTGTATGTTGTTAGAACTACCTTTTGTCAGCAGAGAACTTCTGTCTATTCTTGCTTGCATGGCCACTGTTCTTCTGACATATTTATGCCTTCTGTGTTGGACTGTTGCTATTCTCTGATGATGGAGGGGTCTGAAATTTTTATTTGTATGCTGGAGTCAGTACAGGATATCATTTTTTTTGTTCTCTCCATGCTATTAACTCACTCTTCTTATATTTTTCAAAGTTTCATTATGTCAACAAGAGAAATACAGTTATGTGTCATTTCTTTTGAAAAGAAAACTAAATCATATTTTAGTTGGGCTTGTTCATTTGACAGCTTTTTTCCTTTTGTTTTTAGACTGCAACAAAAGCTATATTTACATAAACACAAAATCTTTGTTCTTAGATGTCTATGACTCACTCTAGAAGATGACACTGTAAATCACTTGTATAACTGGTGATCTTAGGAGGGGCAAACTCTGGCATAATAATATCCTAGTCTATGGCAGGATCTTCCACAAACCAAATAAAAGTTGGTAATTAAAACCAGTAATAAAACCCTTAAACCAAACTATGCTTTTTTTCCTGTAATTGTAATAAGAGGAAAACAAACAATTCTACAGTTTTTTTTTTTTCAAATCAGTGTGACTATACTACTCCCCTGCAAAAGAACAACTTTACAGAAATACTATTGGTTAATGTAATAAATAGATGAAAATCTAATATAGAACTGTATGCAATAGATACACAAGGTATACATGTATTTAAATCCCACAGAATATAATACATATTTTGTATATACTTTTGTATAATACGTAACAAAGTCAATGAAAAATCTTCACATCGGAGCAAAATACAGAGCTGTATCTAAGCCAAAAACTTTGAAAGTGGTGTGCATGTGCATGAAAGTGAATTCCACTCATAAAAAATGTAAGCTTTTGAACATGTTAAGCAATAAGCTGGTCCTAGATATATTGTAATGAAAATGATTGAAATATGACCTTTTTTTTTTTTTTTTTCAAATTTCACTGGCTGGATGCAAACAGTACGAAAACTTAACACTTTATCAGACATATACAACTGAAAACCACTGGTTGATTAGATTTATTGCAAATTCTCTTCTATTCTGTATTTACACTATATTTTTACATACATGTAAAATAAAGGACTAGAACGGTAATTCCTAAGACCCTCTTTGAGCCTCTGGAATATTTATATTTTCTTATCACTGTCAAGTTGAAACCAATCTTGGATTTTGGATAGAGTTCTAAACAACTTCCTATTTTCCAGAAATTTCAAGGGGAAATTCTGTGAACGGTTGAGAAGCTGGACAAATCTCTCCATAATATATAATCTATAACAGATATATTTTGTATGAAACTATGAGTAAATGCATATATGTATAAACATTGCAGTAAGGTGAATTTTCTTTATTTGGAGTATTTATGCATAAATATTTACACATAAGAAAAAATTGTAACTTACTATCCTAAAAGGTATTATTTATATTAACCACAGAACACAAATATTGCTCTTAGAAATATAGATTTCTAATATAGACAAGATATAGCACTGTATCTTAAAAGATATTTGGAAATTTTTTAATGATGTTATTAGCTATTTCAAAGATTATTTTAAAGAACATGATGTTACCTTGGTGCTCTAGAATTAAGTTCCTCCACTTCCACGACTTACTAGATAGAGAATAGAAACAGCAAATAATTGAAAGTCAATGAAAAGAAAGAATATATAGGCAGACTGTGCTAATGATGTGGTTTAACCCCAGCCATCAACCAAGCACCACACAGCCCTCCTCCTCCTCCCTCCTAGTGGGATGGGGAAGAGAACTGAGAAAAGTAAAACTTGTGAGTTGACGTAAGACCAATAAATAAAAGAAAATAATAAAACAATAATACAAATATTTTTTAATAGTAATTATAATGAAAAAAACAATAACAAGAGAGAAATAAAACCCAAGAAAGGACAAATGATGCACAATGCAATTGCTCACCACGCACTGACCAATGCCTGAGCAGTGAGTCACCCCTTGATTGACTCCCACATTTATATACTGAGCATGACGTTCTATGGTATAGAATGTTGTTTTGGTTAGTTTGGGTCAGCTGTCTTGGCCATGCTCCCTCCCAGTTTTTTGAGCACCTCCTTGCTGTCAGAGCATGGTAAACTGAAAAATCCTTGATTTAGTATAAGCACTACTTAGCAACAGATAAAACATCAGTGTGTTATCTACATTGTTCTCATACTAAATCCAAAAGACAGCACTGTAGCAGCTACTAGGAAGAAAATGAATTCTATCCCAGCTGAAACCAGGACAGCTAAGAAAATTCAGAAAATTAGTTTGAGTAGATCCCAAGACTGAAAAGAAAGAAGACACCTACACCTTGCACCTTGTTGTAAATGGAAGGAAGATATCCTTGTCCGTGATGTTGCAGCTTTCCTTGGAAGCTTTCAGGATGGTGCAGTGAAGCCTCACCCCTTCCCAGCAGACACCAAGAGCCTGAGGAGCCAAGAAGCATGGGTAGCATTTGCATGACATCACCAAGCAATGTAGCAGATACTAAGGAAGATTTTGTGCAATAATTTTAAGTGTTTTTGTCAAGGCTTGTCTGTTGATTTGGGCTGTGAGCTTATATTACTGGTAACTAGAGTAATGCTTCAGACTGAAAGACTCTAAAAAGATTAATTAGACTAACAGAAAATTATTGGCTTCACATACAAGGTGTTTTGGTGTTTGTAGCAATATTTGGAGTTTAATATTTTACATAAATAGAAGAACATTGTGATTATTATCTTTAGACTACACAGTAAATAGTTCCAATTGAGGTACATCACAACATAAAAATATTTACTTCTTCTACTGTTGTATTTCAAAGACCAGTGTTGAATTTTAGATACTCCCCTCCATTTTCAAGGATCGTTCCATAAAACTTGTTAACTCTGACTCGATGTGTTTGTGAGCTGGTCAGCTCTTTTAATGTTATTTGAACACCTCATGGAAATGGACTTTCAGGAAATGGCTAAGTGCGTGAATGTGTAGAAGGAAAGAAATGTCATTTTAAAAAGTTTTGTAAAGGTGAAATGTTGAGATTCCATTAAACAGAAGAAGAGTAACAGAAACCCATTTTTTTTTAAACAAAACTAAAAGATGAGCAGCCAGATTTGCCAGCTGAGCATTTGCACCTGGCTGACAGTATGTTGATGCAGATGGCAGTTAATGCAGCATTTGGCCATGTTACACATTGGCTGCAGCAAAGTATTTTTCTTTGGGACATCAAGTTAATATTTTAGCTTCATTACATTTAATAGAAAGTCCATAATGTTAAGGAAATTAATTGAAATAAAAGATTCATGTCTGCACATCTTTCCTTTACTGGGGATTACAAAGAATCCATTAAGACATCAAAATGCAGATATTTGACTAAGGCTACTAAGGATGACTGCTTCACATGTGAGGAAAGCCTTTGTTTTGCATGCAATTATTTTATTATTACAAAATAGAAAACAACAGAGCTGTAGGTTTTGGTACTATTTTCTTGTTTTCTAATTGTACTAAATCTGTCTGGGATGGAGTTAATTTTCTTCACAGCAGCCTGTGGGTGATTTGTTTTAGTTTTAGGACCAAACCAATGTTGATTACAAACTGACGTTTTGTCTATTGCTGAACAGTATTTGCACAGCACCAAGACCTTTTCTGCTTCTTACTCTGCCTCTGGCCAGGGAGTAGTCTGGCAGTGAGCAAGAAGTTGGGAGCGGACACAGTTGGGACATCTGACCCCAGGTGAACAAAAGGATATTTCAAACCATGCGACACTGTGTTCAATAATATGAATCTGTGTGTCTGAGAGTGGGTACTGCTTTTTCTAGGTAGCCTTTGCTCAGAGGCTGGCTATTTTTTTTTTTTTTTTTTTTTTTTTTTTAATTTATTTCCCTTATAAAATTGTCTTTATCTTGACCCATTGTTTTCTCTTGCTTTTGCTCTTCTGATTCTCTCCACCTGTTCTGCTAGAGGAGAGGAGAGTGAGGCTGGTCAGTACTTAGTTGTCAGGGGTCAACCCATCACACTAATTAGATATTAATATTTTCATATTTTCTGTACACCAGTGTAAGATTTCAATGTTTTTTTCCTATATTTTATTTTAATAAGCTTGTTTGATTTATTTTAATTTTTAATTTTACTGTGGCTCTCCTTACTCTAAGCTCACAATACTTTAACACATTTTCCTGTCAGGTCAACTCCATGCTTGTAATTGATCCAGTTCTTGAGGCCTTAAATTCAACATAAAATTATCTACTATTTACTATACAGTAATTTCTACTGAATAAATTGCATGAAATTTCTGAAATGTTACCTACATATGATAGCAACTTAGTGGTTCTACTGCAAATTGATTTAGCCTTCTCTTCTTTATGCAGCTTCTTCCCCTGAAGTGTGGCACACCAGTGCCAGTTGTTTGACAACTGTTTCATATGTCAGATGCAAGATGAATCTTCTTTTCCACATCAATTCCCATGTCAACAGACAAAAATGTCAATAAACCACATCTCAATTTTTCAATAAATTAAATCACCAAAGTGTTAATTTTCTTGAGATTCTAGGACTTATTCTAGCATGACTGGAGAGGCAGTGTGAGTTGGTAAGTTTGAGTAGGAAAATTTGAGTAGGCTAAAAATAAAAGCAATAGATTCTCAATCTGTTTGCAGATGATTTATTGACTATTTTTGCCCCTTGAGAGAATGTTTTGATCAGAAAATAATGCTTATATGAAAGAGAAATTGAAACTTCTCAGGAGAAATCTACTTAAACTTTAATTAAGAAAGTTTCAAGGGTGTAAAGAAGAGTCCATAAAAATGTATTGAAACAAGAAAATATAAAATATGCAAAATCAGTGAAAAGATGATTTAAATATGCATTTTTTTCACATCCCATTTCAAAAATAAAACGAGTAAGCTACCATTTACATTATAGTGAGTCTGTTTTATAAGATTCTTAAGAACAGGTTTCTCCTTGGTGGGAAAGGGAAATAGCTGTGAAGTCCCCAAAACTTCTTAGTATAGAAAAGTAATTTCTGAACAAGCTATGTTGCATGCATCTAATTGGACTTGTTTGGAAATGCTTTCCAGGAGGATTATCTCCATCATATTTTCACGGATTGAGGTGATGCTGTCTGGCCTGCAGCTCCCTGGTTCCTCCTTCCTGATCTTCTTGAAGACAGGAGTGATGTTTGCATTCTCCTGGATCCTTTTTCTCTTTAGGGCCATAGGATTCTTCTAATCAGATCCATAAAGAGGTTGAAGTTTTCCAAAATTCAGGTCTGTGGTCCTGCTTTTTGTACCGCTCACTCGTATTTGATCCTGAACTCCATCATCTCATTGACCATACAGTATATCATGAATAACATGTCTACATACTATTTATTTACCTGTTTGGAGATTAGTTTAATTATTTATTGTTTTAGACCAATTTTTAAAATTGAATAATTTTAAAATATATACTTTGTTTTTATTCATAGAATTAATATCCATTCATATTTATATTTTTATTCTTATTTAGATATTTCAAGCTTCAACTGAAGTAATCAAATGTGAGTTGTAATGAATCAGTAAAGATTTCATAATAAACTTTTTGTTTCAGAAAAATAAAGTAATTGAAAGAGGATAATCCAAATGAAAATGGTAAAGACTCTTTGACTTGTGGTTTGTACAGGACACACCATAAATACCATAATAATAAACTAAGTTGGAAAATTATTATCAGAGATATGATAGATATACCAAAGGTGTTTAGAATTCAGAATTGACTATTTTATTTGGTTTTATTGAGGCATATGATAGTAAGATTTTAAATAAAAATTCCTTCCTGTCATAACTTTTTTTTTCTATATTTCTCCCTATGACTGTTATGATACTGAAAATATATAAATCTACATGTGTTAGAAAAAATTAAGTCACTTGTGCACTAAAATCCAATTTTTATTTTTTAGGTTTTTTTCCTGTAAGAGCATATAGAATGTGGAAATCCTGGACTGAACGGTTTCTGTGAGCTCTTGACACTGATAACGATAGAACTAAGATTTTAACTTAGTCTGTTAAGTCTGAAGTTGCAATTAAACACTAAGTCACCTGGATAATGAGCTTATACTAACCTAACATTTTCTTATAGCTTCCATTAAAAAAATGCTTTTTCACTTCCTATCTTATCCATTGCATGTACCTATTGAGGCCCCATAAGCTTAGTTATCTCACTTAGGCATGAAGCATCCCAGGTCATACTGCATTTTAAGTAATAATTAAGAGATTCTTTAGATATTGTCAAAGCAAGATTATTATTACAATCAATTGCTGGGTTAGTCACACAATGAAACTGGTTTACAAAGCATCTTGAAAAGAAAATTCTGGAAGATATTTTTGTCACTTGAGCATTATTTGTTCCTTTCCTTAATGTTTAAAATAGAGGTAAGATATATTCCAAAAATTATGTAGCTTGAAGGTTTCCATATTATCTGACTCGTTAAAACAGTGCTGTATCCCTCTAATAGTTGAAGCTAGCAAACATATAAAGACAAGTTTTATATACATTACATTAAATTCAGTTGCAAACTTCTAATCTCAAACCAAAGGAGGCTGAATATTTAGAAAAAAATTGACCTTATACATATTTCACACCATGGTCTTCTATTTCTCCTTAGCTAGCAATTCCTTTAAATGTAACAGAAAATAGTCTCTAAGATACAATCGTTTTCATCTTCCTTTTTCTCCTTAAGCATTGAGTCTATAAGAGAAGGTTATTCTCCACATAAACATTTTCTTTTAGAGGACACATGCTATAGTCGATAGAAGTGCTTGTTCTTATTAAAAGATATTTCATTAGATACATTTAATTCTTTCTCCTCATACAGAAAGAATCAAGTGTCTAAGTACAATTACTTTATCCACTAATGTTTCTCTGAATGGATGTCTTCCAACCATTTATTGTGTGTAGAAGAAGAATCCAACATTCTACTTAATGTGTTCCTTTGTAAATAAAAACTTTATCATAACTGGTCTAATATTCAAAAGCTAATCTCATTTTGTACTGCATATCTTATGGAGCCTGATGGAAAATATTACTTCCTATTATGTTAATGTAAATATATTACAGTGAGTTCAATGCAATTACGACAAACCCAGTAAAAATTAGAACATATTATACTTCAAAAAATGTATGCAATTTTTGTTTGGCAAAAGCTTGAACTTCCTTCTAATGATTATTAACTAGTATATTATTTTTATACTATAGATAACAATATTGAATATATATATATAACAGAAATTTAATCTACTATGTATGAGAAGATCCAATTTTTCTCCTGCTGTCTCAGTTGTTTTTGATGTCAAGAGAAATATTTTTGAAGTGTTAGCCACTGAAGAAAATAATATTTGAGAAAACCTAATTATATAAAAAGTACTCAAATACTGAAAACAATAAAAACCATTAATCTATAATCCTACACTTCAGACTGGGTAGACATGAAAAATAGAAGACACATGAATATATTTCACTGAAAAAAGTACATCTGGAAAAAAACCAACATCTGGTGTATTAAGTAAATATATTTTAAAATATGTATATTAATATACAAATTTTTAAAAAGAGGGGTTTTAATTCAACTCTTTTTCCAAGGTTTCAGATCTCATTTTCCTTTCAAGAAATAGTGAGTGACAGTAGTATCTTTGATATAAGTCTGTTTATTTGAAAAAATGCATAAATGTGTGGGTAGCAGGATGAGTTCAGCATAGTCAAGTCAGATTGAAAGGACAAGATTCAGCTGATTTAATTTCCTAGTTAACTGAGAAATTGATACCCTAGCTTTATTTTGTGCTGTCCATTCTTTCTTTTCCTGATGGATAGATCTTAAATCTACTCAAATATCTGTCTTTATCTCTGATGTTGTACATCTAGTCAAATACATCTTTCATCTAAACAATGGTCTGATGAATCCTGTTTTCCAGGATATTTAATTTGTACAAATTTACCTCTACATATATTTAATTATATGTACACATTGTGTGTTTCAATATGGTTTAGACAATTTTTGACAGGAACAACTGCTATACTGTCAGGGACTGTACTGTACTTTTAGTTCAGAACTTCACATATAGGAGGGATTAAGGATGCTAGCTACTATGAATTTATCATCTTTTTAAACAATTTTTACTTTCTTGGAACTTCAGCCCAAATAAAATATGCAAGGTGATTTTTTCAGTACCTGGTATTCCTAGTATATTTCCTACATTATTCCAGCTTGTTAATAAATTATCTAGAAAAATTGTACTGGTAAAACTATACCATTTGAATCTCTATTTTTTTAGTATGTCAATCAGTAGGTACAATCTTGTGAAAGATACTTGAAAATTAACAATGAATGTTGATTTCATGTCAAATATTGCTCTGGCTTTGAAAACTGAAAAAAAGTTCAATGCTATTGAAAGATCACAGTGACTTCCTTTTATGCTTTGCTGGCACTCAAGAACCAGGGAGAAGAAAGCTTTCTAATTCAAATGTAATGGAAAAGAAAAGATCACAAGGCATTGAAACAAATAAAAGGGACGAGAGGTTTCTAGTTGCATATACACAAAGGAGTTGGGCAAAGTTGAACTTATTAAAAACACCAGGAGCTCTTCAGAGAGACTAAACTCAACATAGTTATTTCAAGAGATTGGGACTGGGAGTTGAGGTTAGAAGGAAAGAAAACTGGAAACATGCATGAGCAGAAGCTAGATGGATTCTTGTAGAGCCTAGACATGCTAAAAATTTGTCATAACACCTTTCTCACACAACCACGTTGAAGCTACTGACCTTAGGAAGCTGAAGAGTCATTCAAGATTGAGTATTATAACAGGAAAAAAGGGTAGGAAATAAGATTTATTCATATTAAAATTTTATCTATATTATTACTATTAATGATATTTTGTATGGAAGTATATTTTTTTCTTTTTCTCTAATAATTAGATCTGAACTGATAGTGATTATTGGATTAGACTGTTAACATCACATTATATTAACAATAAATTCTTGACTTGATGTATAAGGTTTGTTTTGCCTTGCCCATAAACAGGATCTTGAGTAAAACACAGACTACTTTAAAATACTCCTAACCTGATTTGCACCAGGAGGTATGTTTGTGTGTGAGAAACATCTGATAAATGGGCTAACAATTTATTGATCATTACCTCTTTCTTGTTAGTTTGTTCCTACTCGATTTTTCCTCTGGCTTTCACTAAAAGGGATAGCTCAGATTCTTTCAGTGAGACAAAGAGGCCCTTTTTTTTTTTTTTTTTTTTTCCCCCTAGGTGGAAAGTATTGATAAGGTCTATATACTGAGGTTTTACATGAGGTCTTTGTAATTCACAATTCTTTTTTACTACCCTCCTCTCCACTACTGTTGTATTTCTCCTGTTTCTGTTTACAAGACTATTCTTTGAAGTCTATTGCATTTTAAATCTATAAAAGATACTCTCAAAATCAATCTAGATACTTTTCTAGATCATTATGAAAACTTTGTAAGGAGTGGGAAGACATAAACTACTCTCTTTAGATGTATCAAGTAGGAAGCACTATGGAACTAATGATATAGCTAAATGTATTAGTAATTACAAATCTGAAGAAAAACCTCAAAGTTACGTTCATTATTTATTTTTATTTCAGGATGTTTCTGGATCTGACAAACAGTTGTGTTACAACTGGAAAGAAAATCAACAGAAAGCTGGGAGCATTTCAAAGAAATTGTGCACTCAGAAGGGCTATAGCAGGAAGAATTAAAGTTGTGGTTTGCATTTCTTTACATAATAGATGGACTTATAGAAAGAGAAACAGCTGTGTAACAGAAGTATAACAGTCCTCTGTGGACACAGTAAGTACAACAGCTGATGCAGGAATCATCCTTCACTTTCAGTGCATGCTTATTTTAAATGTCTAAATGGGCTACTACTTTTCAGACTAACCAATTTCTAACTATCTTACTTCGGAATAATTACTTTTTTTATTTCCATCTTTTTTTTTTAACTACAAAAATGGATATGGCCAGACGGGAGAGAAATTGAGTTCTTTTCCCTACTCACCCCTTCTCTCCTCAGGTGAGAGTAGAAAACCATTTCCAATGTGTTAATAAGCCTCTTCATATTCTAGTCTTCATACATGAACCACAGTTTCTCATGCTGTTAAGGGCAAAAGAATACATTTACTCGGAAAAACAAACTGCAGAGTCTACTATGTTGGATACATGATATAAAGCAGTGTTGCTTTTAAACAACTGTTGCAAGGTTTTCATGAGACCTGATAAAGAGAGAAAGATGAGGTTAATTGTAAAGGAAAAATTTCTATGCTAGTATAAACTTGAACAATGACAAAGAATTCAATGGAGTTGAATTCTCTGATGAAATCCTACCTACACATGGCAAGATTCCAGAGAAGAGAAATCTATGTCTAAGCTAAAATACTCACACAGGAAAATATAAAGTGCTCAGCAAAAGGAAAAAACATTTAGTAGCATTTAATTCCCAACATGGTTCAGGCCAGACACTATTTCCAAAGTAGGTTAGTTGTGGTAATCCTGTTTCAGAAGATAAGGGAATTCAGTAGTATAGGTAAGGCCTATTCTGTGTTCTTTTTTTTTTGCTAGAGATGTATTCTGTAATTGGTTGTTAGATAGAAATGCTATGAGCTGTTTACATACGCGTCCTATATGTTATTCTCTAACCCCATGATCTCCACTCTTTTCTGGTAATAAAATCTACAAAATCAGAATATAATTTTATTTTAATTTGAAGGAAGAAGAAAAGGACTTGGTTCTGATGTACTTAATTAAGATATTTGCAGATTACGAAAGTATATTAAAAAAAAAAAAAAAGAAAGATAATTTGGCTCATAATAGATCAAAATCATCCAGGGCACAGGTAAATGATGAATTTACTGGTTAATCACCCAAACATGTCATGACTAATTTGTCTTAGGAGAGGCCATGAATTTGATTCAGTTCATAAATGTGTGATTTAAGATGCCTGAAGTTATTTTAGGCATCTACATGGGACTGTCTCATCTGACCCAAAGTCTATAGGAGACCCTTGCCCTTTTGGGGCAAGGGCATTTTAGTTACAGGACATTGTACACCTCAGATGGTAGTAGATGTTTATGTTTGAGAGACTGCACTGTGCCTTTTGATAATACAATCACTAAAGTGCAATTGAGTTGATCAGATACTAGTGTCTACTTGGTGAAATAACTTCTTAGGCCCCATTAATTGTATTGACTAGCTGATCATGATAGGAATTTGGATACTATATATATAAACCTAATTAAATTGACTTAATCTTGAGCCAAATAACTGGTGTACACTGAACTGCTTTATTTGTTCCGGTAAATGTTATTAACTCAAGGTGAATACAAGCTAACGTGATTTAATGTAAGATACAGTTAAAGAGTTTGAAGTTATGTCACCTTACATTTTCTGTGAGCTAAGAGAGTGTACACAAAGTCCAGTTTCAGCTTTTGAAGCTGTAACAACTTTAATATGAGTCAGTGTCCTCAATGTTCTCAAAATAACATGTAAGTAGGACTTCAGTGGTTTTATATTGGCCTTCTGTACAAAGAAAAAGATACCCAGAAAATACAAATAGTTCTCAATGTCATAGAAGAACAGTTTATGCAAGAATCTTAAACCAGTTGCAAATGTTAATTAATTAATTGACCAGTTCTTGCACATTTTTCATCTACCCACTAGGCAATACTCTCCCCTAGACTGAGTAATTTGAGGATTTTTGTAAATTTCTTTCAAGTCCCCATAACAGGATTTTTATGACAGTTACTCAGATATAATTTGAAAGGAATTCCATTGACAATTACACATTTATTTCATTTAATGGCTCATTTGTGTGCTTTTGACTTATATGCTGAGCGATGAGATAGGGAAAAGACAGAGTCACAGTATGGCAGTCGACACTGTGCAGCTGCACTACATAAAAAGCTAAATTATTAACATTAATTATTTTTATGAAGAAAGAAGCTTGTCCTCTGACAGTTACACTAATACGTAGCTTAGACACAAGCACAGACTAAAGAGAAACTGAAATAATTCAAAGAAATTTCCCTGAACCAAAACTGAATAAAGTCAGCAACTGAAGATTACCTTTCCCTTTATAAAATTGCTTTTATAAGGATTTATGAAAGCTACAGAATTGTGTCTCTTACAATTTATTGTATTTCTTACAATTTATTGTATTTTCATGACATTTGGAAACAGGTTCTGAAATTCTTGGCCAAGTTTTCAAAACACTGGTAGAACTGAATTTGCAGTCACACAAGCAATCAGAATAACCACCCATAAGATACTTATACCAGGGGAGACTCTAAAGTAGATCCACAAACTTTCATTGTTAGAATTCCTCAAAAAAAGCGACTCCATTTAAATGAAATTTTGTCCTAAATAGGCCAGTTAATAGGAAAGAAGAGTAATCATTTAGTAAGAGATAGAGTATGGCACTGTGGATTAATTTATGCCTCCCAGATCATAAAAATAGAGATTAATATAGAGATTTTGCTCCAGAAGTGTACTTCATAGAACTGCAACATTGCACTGAGTGTTTTGGTATGGACAACATAAAGTATGTAGGGAACACATCTTACACATAGAGCTAAGAATTTACTGTTAGTCTAACTAAAGTCTTAACAGCATAATCAAAATACAAAAAGCAGTTATTATTAGTCCAATTACAGTAACATCAGCACTTATAGTCTGAATTATCTAATAAACACATAAAATCCTCAATGATAGTCTAGCTAAAGTTGTTATGTGAGATCTTCCTAGTTGTTGTGGTTTGAGCACAGAGGGCAACTGAGCACCATGCAGCCCCTAGCTCACTACTTCC
Source organism: Athene cunicularia (assembly GCF_003259725.1). Classification (NCBI taxonomy): domain Eukaryota; kingdom Metazoa; phylum Chordata; class Aves; order Strigiformes; family Strigidae; genus Athene; species Athene cunicularia. Next base: position 21,879,254 of record NW_020799098.1, read on the forward strand.
CTCTCAGGGATGAGGAAGAGGAAATAAAGCAAAAGGCTCAGGGATAGACAAGGACAGCAAGGTCACAGAAAAAAGACAGATTTGTTTGAGGAAGAATAGCACATCGATTTAATTTGAACACAACGATCACCACCTCTTATTTTACCAATCATAGTAGGACAGTGAGAAATACAATCACATCTTAAAAACACCTTCCCCCCAATCCTGCCTTCTTACTGGGCTCAGCTTTTGTCCCAATTTCTCTACCTCCTTTCCATGAGTGATGCAGAGGGGCAGGAGATTAATTTTGCAGTCAATTTATTACCCGTTGTTTCTTCCACTCCATCCTCCTCAGGGGGAGGAGTCTTCCCACTCTTCTGCTGCTCCAGTGTGGGTCCCTCTCATAGAATAGAGTACTCCATGAACTTCCTCCAACACGAGTCATTCCCACAGGCTGCAGCTCTTCATGAAGTGCTCTGGTGTGGGTCTCCCACGGGCTGCAATTCTTTACAGACTGCTCCAGCATTGGTATCTCCTTGGGGTTGCAATCCTCTCAGCAACAGTCTGCTACAGCGTAAGGTTCTCTCAGAGTCCCGGCCTTCTTCAGGCACAGCAACCTGCTCCAACATGGGGTCCTCCACAGGCTTCTGATCCACCGTGGACTGCCATGGGCTGCAAGGACACATCCAGTCCTCTCACCATGGACTGCAGGGGGTTCTCTGCACCAGTGCACATCCCCCTCCTCCGTCATTCTTCCACTGACCCTGGTGTTTGCATAGATGTCTCCCTCACAACTCCTGCTTCTCTCAGGTTCCCTTTCTTAAACACTTTCTTACAGAGGCACAGCCACCATTGCTAACAGGCTTGACATTGGCCAGAAGCAGGTCTGACTTGGAGCTTGGGGAGTTTCAAGAAGCTTTTCACAGGAGCCACTTCTGTAGCTACCAAAACCCTGCTATGCACAAACCCAAGACACTACTATTTGATGTTGTGTGTCACCTCTGGGCCCTAGGTCTAGTGCCTCCAACCTTCCTCAGGCAGAAAGGAGAAGGAAGTTCAGATCCAGAGTTCTTCACCAGGAGAAGCTTAATAATGATGATGGGAACCTTCATTTCTTGAGTTTTGATCCACTTTATATAGACAGCTGACTTGTCTTCAGTTCTCAGCTAAATTTTTACTATCTTCACTTAGATATCACCACAAAATAGCCTCTCCTAGCACTGGTGAACATACATGTTACTTTGATGACTACATAGGCTCATTAGAGACGAATTACATTTGTGTTCAGAGGGCTAAGTTAAGGAAAGAAAAAATAAAAGGCCATAGCCATCCACTAGAGAGCTTTTACTAAAGCTGAAACAGGCCAGAAACAATTCAGCCCAAGACAAAGCCAGACAAGTCCTGATTTAAAAATAAAAAGCTTGAACCATCAAAATTCTTACTCAGTGGTCTACATTAGTTTACACTTAAGGTTCTCATAAAATACGTGGACAAAATTTGGTGGCTCAGTGTGATAATTCACTGCAAATGAAGGAAATTGGGTATATCTGAAAGGTGATCCAGAAAAATCTATGCACTGAACTGGCAAATGGAAAATGGGATTCTATTCCCTTGGGTGTTTGGCTTTGTTTCTATCAAACCTTTCTCTAGGATACTGCTTGAGCTATTCTGCTAGGGCATGAGCCCTAGATTCTCTACACTATTTATACAGGCAGAACTTAGTAACACTCACATCTTAAATGCAAGTGAGCATGTTGAAGATTCCCAGACTACAAAGGTTGGTTCTTTTACTGGAGCTGTCATAAATAACTTCCTTTGGAGATATTCAGAGTTCCTGCTCCTCTAATAACTGAATAAGGAACTTAAATATTTATTTTTCTTATGCTCTATTCCCTTCTTATTACTGCCTCACCTTCAGGATAATAACCCTAAAATGTAGTTTTGCACCAAAAATTTAGGTGCATCTACAGTCAAGTCATTACCAAGTTACAAATAAGTTCACTGTGCCCTGAGTAGGGAATTATGCTGGAAATTAATTTTTCAAAATTGTATTTTTTGTTAATAAGATGGAGTCCTCAATTTTACAGTCTGGCTTGCAATTTCATTCTTCCCATTTGATGCAGCTTCATCATTCTACTTTTCCTTTGTCTTCTCGTTTTTCAGAATTTCTATGATTGTAAAACTCTGTAGGAAGACATTAGCTAAGTGCTTTTCCTTATGTATTACTTCTGTGTTATGACACACATAGTAAGTCAACATCAGTAGACTTTTTTGGGGGGGTTGTTTGTTTCTTAGGTCATTTTTGGTTAAGAAAGCAGCACAAACGGCTAGAGTTGGTGAGTAAATAGGATTTCTAGATGAAGTAGGAGAGGAGTTTTTATCTCTTATATACATTCTTATCACTTATATACGTATTTGTGAAGAAGTCTTCTCAGACTCTCTGAAATGTACTCTTCCAATCAATTAAAACTGACATCTTAGGTTTATAGCTTTTGACATAAACTTACATATAAGCACACATGCACTCTTGATGTGTCATCTTTACCTATAGATACACTGTTTCTGTAAAGATTAAATTTATTCTATTTTCTCTCCTCTTTGTTGGCTTAAACGTTCTCCCAATTTTAAGTTACTTAAGCTCTTAACATTCATCAGCTCAGAAAATATTGCAGAAATTTTATTTTCTTATAAATGTAAAACATTGCAGAAATTTCCTTTTCTTATAAATGTCCTCTCATTTTTGTCAGAGTTTGTAAGGTTTTAGTCTAATAAACATGTTTCCAGTGTGGCAAAGTATCTGTCATATATCTTTAAACTCCAAAGATACTAAAGGTCTCTCAGAAATCCTTGCACATTGAAGTTTGTGAGGTGAGACTGTGTGTTATCCTCTGTTCTATCTCACAGTCTAAAACAGGATTTGTATGTTATGGACTGCTCAAACATTCTTTAGAACTCTGACCCTGTTTCTGTCAGCTCTCATACACAGTAACGTTTCAGAGGGGGTCTGGTCTGGTAGATAGCAGTCTTTTATCTGTATTTTTTAGTGCCTTTGTGAGAGACATCATTCCCAAATCAGACAAAAGATTCCCTTTATGTAGTTAGGAGTAAGAGGGAGAGCCTTCTACCTGTTGCTAAACTCAGTTAATCTGAACCACTTCTCCATGAAAAGATATTGTATATGTGTGCACAAGACTTCCTTTGTGTAAACAAAGAGAAAAACAGTGCATACCTTATGTTTCTGTAGTGAGTTAGTGCTTGCTTGGTACAGAAATACTGAAGTGAAAACATTATTCAACCCAATAACCATCATGCTATCTTCTCAAATCATCATCAGAATGGATCACATAAATGAATTTTTCAGTCTCATAAAATAGAATCATTTTAGATGTGTTACTTGGACTGGATATCTTGCTGCATTGCCAGCTGAAACTTCAAACCCGAGTACACTCAGACACACATGGATAAGCAATTGAGCAGCTGTCCCTGAAGCACAGAAAAAGGGAAAAAGATCATTATTACCCTTCACCTTATTTGTTATGATAATATATGCCAATGGATTAATTGATGATATTGGCAGCATTCTATATTACAGAACTTCATAAGAGAAACGGGGGGTTTGAATCATCTGACTAATTATTTCAGTTGATCATGAATGAAAGAGAAACTCTTTTTAAATAAGCTGAGGAAAGAATAAGAATTTTACTTAAAAATTAGATGGGAACAAACTGTATAAACATGGGGACAGAATTGCATGAAAAGCTTGGGAAACAGAGAAGAAAAAAACAATTTGAATCAAAATAGAGAATGTTAACAGGGAAAGAAATGAGAAATGAAGAAATGGAAAGACCTGAAAATGGGAGTGAAAAGAATACAAAGTGAAGCAGTTGTCTGACGTGAATCACAACACAAATTGTGATAATTTGGGTTTTATGCAAATAATATTTGAAGAACGTTTGATCAAAGTATTCAGAAATCTACTGTACAAGTCCCTGCAGGACCCGATGTAACTGAACCAGCTCAGAGCCAAGGGCTGGACTGCATGTCCCCTGGAGGGCAGCCCCAACCTGCACAGTTCTGTGATCCAATGGAAACATGACCTTTCTGCAGTTATTTTGTTAATGATGTGTTAAATCCATGTTTGTTTCTCTTATGTAAAGATTGATATTTAAAATTTGTTTCCTAAAAAAATCGGCAGCTTCGGTTAGTTTACCCTTCCTCCATGTGTTTTCATCTCCTCAGGTGTTAATTAAAGAGACGTTTCCATGTGCTAAACCTGTTTGGGTTTTTTTTCACTGACTTATGACAATTTCTTTGTGTTTACTAATGACATTTAATTCCATTTTTCTGACTACCAATTTCCTGAAAAAATAATTTATTAGTTTTGGTAAATTCTTCCCCAAATTTGAAATTATATTTAAGAACCAGTCTTGAGCAAACACTGGAGCATTATAGGACATGAGCTAATCATCACAGAAAAAAATCATAGATTTTGTACAGAATTATTCTTTTGGCATCCTGTATGATATTCTTACCCTATTGTCTTAGCATTCTGGTCTCTGCTAGTTTCCCAGGTAACAGCTATATATAAGAAATGTAAAAGTCAACTGAATACAGAATCAAACTGAAAACTCATCCTGATAAAGTCAGAGACATCATATTTTAAAGAGAAGTAAGGTCCATATATCCCTTTTTTTTTTTTTTTATCTTTCAAATTTTACTTTTCCTATCAAGTATGCTTTATGTACACAGTGCCTCTCTCATATTTAATTTTTAAATATCCAAATTACTTTGTGATATATACTCATATTTTCATTCTTTCTGTTTGATCTCCAAGAAAATGGGATCTCCCCATGGAACAAGAGAATAAACTACATCAACTCCACAGACACCTTCAATCTCTACTTTTATGGATCTCTAATTCTTTCTCACAAAGATGAACAGAATAGGAGAGAATTATATATATTTATATATATATATATTTAAGATTTTTTAGCAGTTGTGTTTTGCATTGGTTTGGTTTTGGGGGTTTGGTTCTTCCTGGGTTTGGGAGGTTTGTGTGTTTGGTTTTTTTTTCTAGATCCCCCATAATGAAACTTAAACCTTATGTCTGTTTTATTGTGAGTTTTACATGGTCAGCTGAAGTCCCACTCTCTGTTATGATTTGCTAAGATGTTTGTACCTTAAAAATTCCCTGTGTGTACCATTTAGAAAAAACTTCAATATGTGTTTAGAATACGTTATACTATTCGTTGTATTCATTTGTGTGATTCATAAAAGCTAGTATGGAGGTTTTTTATTGAGATGATAATTACTGTGTACACTCTTGTCATTATTCTGATACAAAATATATCTCTTTAACACAGTCTAATATTAACTTCAATGTTAGTGCCAATCTCTATTTGCATAGTAACAATCATTCTTACTCAAGCAGCATCAACAATAAAACATAAACTTTCACATAAATCTGCTAATTTCAAATATTTCTGATTAAAAGGTCTTAGTAAGAATAAATAAGTTTTTATTTATACTGTGCCATGAAAAAGAATTAAAAAGCAATAGAAAGCAGCCTGATATATACACCTGCTGTCAAATACCCTATGTAAAGACTAAAAAATCATTTAGCTTAAAGATCCGTGAGAGCCATCCTGCATGAGCATTTGGAATATAGACCTAATGCGTATGTCTAGAACTCACCTAGAGTGTAGATAGAGAATATGTCATGGGAATCAATTCTGTTCTGAGAATTTTTTCCCTATTTTTTTGAATGCTACTTAAACAAGGCTTGAGAAGAAACTTACAAACTGACTGTAGTTTAGAAAAAATAATTCAGCATAAGACAAATAAAGGCAAAAAGAGCCAACCTTGCCCTGGGGTGCCTCAAGCACAGCATAGCTAGCCAGTCACGGGAGGTGGTTGTCCGACTCTATGCTGCACCGGTTTTACCCCCCATGAGTACTGTGTGGAGTTTTTGGCATCTCAATATAAGGACATCAGACTATTAGAGTGTGCCCAGAGGAGGATGAACAAAATGGTGAAAGGTCTCAAGGTCAAGGCTTATAAACAGCATCTGAGGTCACTTGGTTTGTTCAGCTTGGAGAAGAGAAGGCTGAGGGTGACCACACTGCAGTCTACAACTTCCTCAAAAGGGGCAGTGGAGGGGAAGGTGCTGTTCACCTCTCTCTGGTGACCAGCAATAGGACACGAGGAAATGGAATGAGGCTGCACTGGGGGAAGTTCGGAGTGGACATTGGAAAAGGTTCGAGAGGGTGGTTTATCACTGGAACAGCCTTCCCAGGGAGGTGGTGACAGCACCAAGACTGTCAGAGTTGAAGGGGCATCTGGACGATGCTCATAGTCATACAATTTAGTTTTAGGTGGTTCTGCGAGCAGCAAGGAGTTAGACTTGATGATCCTTAAAGGTGTCTTCCAACTTAAGATACTTTATGATTCTATGTTTCTAAGCTAAGGTAAGCTTTCTATTATGCTGCCTGAGATGCTAGTAAAATGCTGCAATTTCTGTGGTTAGTATCAGGTACAGTCTTTCATTCTGGACAGTATTTGTGCTTCACAAACATTTGACCTGTCCTCTGTGTTATGGTACCATAACTTTAACCATATTTTAATTATTCAATAGGATATGCACGAATGCATCAATAATAACCTAAGATCTCAAAAAAGAACAGTCAAGAGGATGTCAAAGTAGAGGTCTGAAACCAGTAGCAAATAGGTTCATACTTAAAGTAATGAAAACAAATAGATTAAACTTTTTTTTTTTTTTAAATACACATGTTTACTTCAAAAAAAAGTAAGCTGTATATAGCTCTGTAACAGAATAGCTCTTCCAATAGTCATAAACATGTTTGCAAATACTTAATTTCTGCACCTGATTCCATGAGAGCTCAAAAATTTATGATTGTATACAGGGATTTTTTGTAATCATATATAATATTGTTATCAGTACTAACAGTGTTACTTATAAAATAATTTATTGGGAAGAAAAAGCTTGACTATAGCATATTTGGACATCATAAATGACAGACTGTCCCTTCACATATTTACTAAATCTATTTGAACTATACTAGAAGCACACTACTTTCACATAAGTGTATTCAGGCATGAAATAGAATCATGCATTTTTAAGTAAATTGCTTTCTAACAAATTTATTTCAGAATATGCACATAATTAGAGTCACAGATCTGCATAGTAGTCAGTCAATATTATATCATTATTTGCCAGCCAGCATTCTGTAAACAAGATGTGCTATCTCAGAATATGCATTCCATTTCAAAATTTTATTTATCTTCACTGAAAGAGAAGAGGTATTTGAAAGTGAGACATTTTATTGATTAACGTGACGTCAGACTTTGATCAAGAAATCTTGTTGACAGTAGGATTTTTTTTCCATGTAACTTGAGTAAAAGAATAGAATTTTAAAAACAATTGGAATTGTGTCATTGCATATCAGATAAGATGCTGCAGTTGTCTTGTTCTGGTGATGTGAACTTATCAAGAATTCAGTGTATTTTTTTTTTTCTGAAGCTCTGTTACACAGCAGATGGGATGTCTAACATCCTCTTCTATTTAAAACATGCAAGTTCCAATCAACAAGAGGGTTTAGAATGTTAAACCAGCCAGCCATAAGAAATGTGTCACACAGTTTGCTGTCATCCTAATTAATTAGATAGCATTATTTGTTGTCCCCAATGAACTTAGATGAGCTCAATGACTGATAATAGCCTCATTCTTTTCAGGGATTTTCTTTTAATTTTATTCACTTTGATTTAAAAGTGAATGTTTAAAGAGGGGAAAAAACAACCTATCCCTATGAAGGCTTATTCAGAATTACATACTTGTGACAACTTAATATGAGTGAACATTTGGCTTGTAACTAAGGTCATTTTAATTTTAAATCTTCCAGGGTAATGCTTCTTCAATAATTACTATTTCAGTAATTATCTTACACTTTTATAACACATTTCTGGACATGTTTTGTGATAGAGTTCTAGGCCTTCGGACTGTAGAAAGACTCAATAAAATTATGTGAACATTATTTATAATAAGGACAAAGAATATCTAAGGGTTAACATAACACAGAGATCTTCAAATCAATGTTAAATAGAACAGTTAATGGGCTTTTCTCAGTCAGGAAAAAAAAAATATATATATATATTTTAAACTTTAATGCTTATATTTAAACTAGAACAAATAGTTTTGATCAATACAGAATTGAGTGATGCAATATTGACATAATATAGAGGACAAATCTTTCAGTATTTGTCTTTCTCCTGGTGACTGAAGAAAATTAAAAAATGGTCAATAAAAACATCTGTAGATAATGAGGACAATAAAGGGACTTTAATAAAGCAAATGGCAGTTTTGTTACTGGTTATGATTATTTAAACTTCTTTTTTTCTTGCATAAATATTGCACTTAAGTAAGAGATTAAATTTCTCAATGGAGGAAGAGACAGGGAATTAAATAGGCTGTTCCTGAAAAGTATGTGTCCACAAGTGAAGATATTTCCTTCAAAATACATGTGTTATTTCTGAATTTCTAGGTGCTTAGACTTTATTATTTAGGTTATGTGTTACTTTTTTCTGTATACATATCATAGCAACATTTTAATCCATTTTCCATTTATGAAATATTTTCTTATTAAAAAATATGATGGCTAAATTAAATTTGTAAATTCCCGTGGCTTTTAACTAATGTGCATTCCAGTTCACTTCTGAATGTTGAAATGCTTCATAAACCATCAAAATCTCAAGAAAGGGTTAAACTAATGGATGTTCTATTTGGTAATAACTTCTACATTAATAGAAATGTGAAGAAAGAGAGTGAAAGAGCAGATACCTTTCTGAAGAAGGCTGTACTTAAACAGGCACACTTCATACTCTTTAATGAATCATTCCTCTATAGAGTTCTGTATTACACATCATGCCATAGTGATGCGTTCTATAAAGCATCCATGAAAAAATGTTTATTCTTGTTTAATATGCTTTATAGTTTTGTGTGGTCTGGATGGTATGAGAAATTACTACTTCTCCAGGTTTTACTGAATAGTATTTCAGTTTCCTCTTTTTCAGACTGAAGAATCACAGAGGTCTTTTTTGTCTGTTCTCCTAAAATATTCCATTCTTCAGTCACCCTGTTATCCTTCCATGTACACTTATTCTTGTGTGTAGGGTTTGGGGATCAAATAGCAAAAAAATTATACAGGATTCAATCTGAAGGTGTACTTACTTTTATTAAATTTCTCTTTAAAATCTTATTCTTCTGATATTTATTTTTTCCAAGCTCATTTTTGTGTTCTATTTAACAACCTGATTATCTCCTTGGTTTGCCTTTTTATGGACACATCTGTTTTTTGAAGAGTGATGTCCTGGTTCAGCTAGGATAGGGTTAAATTTCCCCAGCAGGGGGAAGGAATCTCCAGCCGGGTTATTCATACCATGCTGATGTCAGGTCCGGCACAGTAGCACAGGAAGATTTTGCTTTGTGGCTTTGGTCGTGGGAAGCACACCAGGCGGGCTGGCTGTGTTCACTGCGGTATTTCTCTGTATATTTTTTGTCTTGTTTACTGTTATTACTGTTTATTGTTGTTATTATTGCTACTGTTGTTGGTTAGATTGTTTATTACACTGTTGTATTAAATCTTTCCTTATTGCAACCCCGGGATTTGTGCTTAACTTCCAACCCTGACAGGCTGAGGGTGCGGGAGGGACAATGACAATGTGGTCTCCGGTTCTGGCAGGGCCTAAACCAACACAAGTTATTTAAAGCCTGAATCATCCTTTTAGTCTGTGTCCTTATGATCTGCCTTATTTTTCTGAGCATTTGGTGGTGTGCCACCACAGTGATAATATAACTCCAATAGCACAAGATTTCCATCAGATATTAGATTAAAATCTGTAGAGATTCTACAGTACAGATAATGCAATTCACTTTGATTCTATGCGTTTATTAACCTATAGCACCATTCATCTGTTGGCTCAATAAAATCTGAATAACACTTCAGTGGTAATTTGTATCCTTTTATTCTAACTTTTTCCATGACATTTTTTTACTAAGTAAACCCCATGATTTTTACTAAGTTTGTCCTGAGATACATGTCTAAATGATGTACTCATCTACCTCTGTCTTTTACACAGTTTCAAATTTTTTTTCTTTCTCTAATTGAGCAAGTTTACCTTGGGTGCCACTTCTTTCTTAGTCCATAATGGCTTGTTCAAAAAATAAAATGCACTTCTGACCTTTAAAGAACTTCAGTGAATAAGTAGGCCAGGTTTAAAAGTTTTAGAACAAGATTACGTGAATTTCATTCTATATAACTCTTTCTTTGTATCAAATATGAACAAAGATGTTGACCATTTCTTCACTTCACATGTAAGGGCACAGCTTTTCTGTTTCTCAATCATTACAAAAATGTTCAAATAAAATAAACAGAACTTAAACAGATTTTCAAAGAATACTTGTACAACCAGGGTACAATTTAAAGTTTGGCTTAAGGGCTTTGAAATATATTTTAAAATAATAGAAACTCCCAGGATATTTTTTGTGAGATGCTTAAATAAGCTTACATCTGATGGAGGAGTTATCTTCAGCATAAATCTTTATGAAATGTAAAACTTCTGTAAATATTTTTATTATAGTTCACTAGGGAAGCTCTCAAAATGTAGTGTTAAAAATATGAGAAAAAAATGTCCTACATTTTTCATTATAAAACAGTGATATAGGTCAACCAAAGTATTTTATAATTTCATGGGAATTTCCAGCTAATTCACTAGCAACAATAACAAAATCTGCAAAGCAATGTTGGTGAAGCACCTCAGGGCATATTTCCCAGCAGGTGTTAGAGCAGCTGTCCCTGACAGGGCATTGACTTCATCCCAAGAGCATTGGATGATAGATACAGCTCTGCAAGTTGCAGCTACAGGGGGTGCCTGGGACCTCTCCCTGAGGCTGGGAGAGATGGTCTGCAGATGCTGTGCTGTAACTGAAGAGCTGTATCATCAAGTGAGGAGTTACAGGAGGAAGTCATCAGGCTGTGCTGCATCAGCAAGAATGACAGAAGGATAGACAGCATGTTCCTTAAAGCCCTTGACATGGTCCCACACAACATCCTTGTTTCTAAATTGGAGAGATAGAGGTTTTATGGATGAACTGTTAAATGGATAAGAAATTGGCTGGATGGCCACATCCAGAGTTGCAATCAACAGTTCAATGTCAAAATGGAGATCAGTAACAAGTAGTATCCTCCAGGGCTCCATACTGGGAGCAGTACTGTTCAATGTCTTTATAGACATTGGGGATCAAGTGCACCCTTAACAAGTTTGAAGATGACAGAAAGCAGTTGATACACTGGAGGGAAGGGAAGGGATGGCATCCAAAGGGCCCTTTTCAGGCTTGAGGAGTGGGCCAGTGTGCACATCATGAAGTTCAAAAAGGCCAAGTACAAAGTCCTAGACCTGGATCAGGGCAGTCACCAGTATCAGTACAGACTAGGGGATGGATGGATGGATGGATGGATGGATGGATGGATGGATGGATGGATGGATGGATGGATGGATGGATGGATGGATGGATGGATGGATGGATGGATGGATGGATGGATGGATGGATGGATGGATGGATGGATGGATGGATGGATGGATGGATGGATGGATGGATGGATGGATGGATGGATGGATGGATGGATGGATGGATGGATGGATGGATGGATGGATGGATGGATGGATGGATGGATGGATGGATGGATGGATGGATGGATGGATGGATGGATGGATGGATGGATGGATGGATGGATGGATGGATGGATGGATGGATGGATGGATGGATGGATGGATGGATGGATGGATGGATGGATGGATGGATGGATGGATGGATGGATGGATGGATGGATGGATGGATGGATGGATGGATGGATGGATGGATGGATGGATGGATGGATGGATGGATGGATGGATGGATGGATGGATGGATGGATGGATGGATGGATGGAGGGATGGATGGATGGATGGATGGATGGATGGATGGATGGATGGATGGATGGATGGATGGATGGATGGACGGATGGATTGATGGATGGATGGATTGAGAGCAGACCTGCAGAGGACTTAGTGATGTTGGTAAATGAAAAATTAGATATGACCCAGCAATGTGGACTTCCAGTCCACAAAGCCAATCCTTATCCTGGGCTGCAATAAAAGAGATGTGGCCAGCAAGTAGTGTGATGTAACTCTCCCTCTGCTCTATTTTCATGAAAACCCACCTAAAGTACAGCATCCAGCTCTGGGGCCCCCAGCACAAGTCAAGGATGTGTTTGTTAGAGTGAGCCTAGATGAGAGCCATTAAAATGATCATATCACTTCTCCTATGAAAAAAAGTGTGAGACAGTTAAGGTTGTTCAGCCTTGAGAAGAGAAGACTCCAGGGACACCTTATTTGGGCCTTCCTATATGTAAAGGGCGATTACAAGAAAGATGGAGAAGAGACTATTTTTGCCAGGGCTTGGATATAAGGAAGAGATTTTTACAATGAGAGTGGTGAGAGACTGAAACAAGTTGCCCAGAGAAGTTGTGATGCCTTCTCCCTGGAAGTGTTCAAGGCCAGAATGGAATGGACTTTGAGCAACCTGGTCTACTTGAAGATGTTCCTGCCCATGATAGGGGAGGTGGAAGTAGATGATATCCAAAGGTCCTTTCTAACCCAAACCATTCTATGATTCCCAGAGGTGCAAGATCCTTAAGTACTGTAGATCCCAACTGCAGTGGAAATACAGGTAGACTCTGTTCCTAGCAGAATGATAAGTGTGAACTCTGAGGAAGGCAAAGAATGGAAGCTAGTGACTTCTGGCACTAACAGGAATGATTCAACTGAAGGCTTGCAGATAGAGAACAAGCTGACTTCCCTCAAAGCTGAGAAGTTGGGTGTGCTTTCAAGTGAAGTATCTGGGCCAACTGACTATGTAAGAGCACCGGAAGGAAATGTAAGTGATAGTGGCGAGTGACTCGCTGCTGCAGGGGACAGAGGCACTCATCTTCCAAGCTGTCCTATTGCCTAGAGAAATTTGCTGGTTCACAGGGTGTGTGATCTGGAATGTTTTGAAGATGCTGCTGAAGCTTGTCCAACCCTCTGTTATTTCCTGCTGTTCTTCCCTGGGGGCATCAATGATAATGCTAGTGGCAACCTGACTCAAGTGATAGAGGAGTCAATGACAAAATCATGTTGGGCCTCATATTCTCAAACAAGGAAGAGATCGCTGGTATATGAAGGTTGAAGGCTGAAGCGACCATGACATAGTGGAGTTCAGGATTCTGAGAGAATAGGGCAAAAAGCAAGATCACAATCCTGGACTTCAGGAGAGCAAATTTGGCCTCTTCAGAGATCTGTTTGGAAGAGTCCTATGGGATAAGGCCCTGGAGGGAAGAAGGGTCCAAGAAAAGCAGAGTTTATCAAATGATCACCTCTTTCAAAATCAAGAATGCTCCATTCCAAAGAGCAGGAAGTCAGGCAAAAATGCTAGGCATCCTGCATAAATGAAGAAGGAGGTCTTGGCAAAACTTAAACATAAAAAGGAAGTATAAAGAAGGTGAAAGCAGGGACAGGTATCTGGGAGAAATATAGAGACACTATCTGAGCATGCAGAGATTAGGGTAAGAGCAAAAATCCATCTGAACCTGGCAAGCAATGTAAACGGCGACAAGTTCTTCTATGGTACCTAAGTGGCAAAAAGAAGGCTAAGAAAAATATGGGCCTACTGCTGAATGGGGCAGGGCCCCCAGTGACACAGGACATGGAAAAGGCTGAGGTACTGAAAGTCTTCTTTGCTTCAGCCTTTACTAGTAAGACTGGTCTTCAGGATTCCAAGGTCCCAGAGACCACAATGGAAGTCTGGAACATGGAAGACTTACCCTTGATGGCAGAGGATCAGAGTATCAGAGAGAGTTTTTTTCAGCAAACTGGACATATATGAATATATAGGTCCTAGGAGGATGCACCCATGAGTGCTGAGAGAGCTAGCTGATGTAATTTTGAAGCCACTCTTGATCATTTTGATCAGTCATGGTGACCGGGAGAAGTGCCTCAAGACTGAAGTAAAGCAAATGTCATTCCTACCTTCAGAAAGGGTAAGAATGAGGACCTGGGGAACTACAGGTCAGGCAGCCTCACCTAGAGCCCTGAAAAGGTGATGGAGCAGCTAATCCAGGAAAACATTTCTAATCACATGGACAAAAAAGTGATGAGGAGTAGTCAGCATGGTTTCATCAAAGGGAAGTCATACTTGACAAACTTGATAACCTTCTATGATGAAATTACTGTCTTGGTAGACAAGGGGAGAGCATGACTCTACAGGAGTAAGTATTGTCTGCTTTGACTTCAGGAAGGCTTTTGACACTGTCTCCCATAAGATTCTCATAGAGAAGCTGTTGAAGTATGGGCTGGATGAGCAGGCAGTGAGATGGACTGAAAACTGGCTGAACAGCTGAGCTCACAGTGTCATGATCAGTGATATGAAATTATTCTCTCTAGGATTTGGCAAAACCACTATGTTTCATCCTGGAAGAATACATAGAGACATTGCAAACTGTCTATGCAATGAGTGATTTCTGATAAGGAACTTTGGCTTCCATCTAAATATGTCAAAGGATACTAGATGAAAAAATGGGGAAAAAAAAAAAAATCTGGTAAGTAACATATTTTTATTTAAATAACTCAGAGTCACAGACCTGAGGAACCTGTAGATTTAAAAACTCATTTTTGGTGGTAATATTTTTTCAGAATGAACAGTTTCAGCTAAAAAATGTATCTCTCTGGTTTGTGCTATGCTCAACAGCAATGAAGAGTATCCTAGTAAAGCTTTTATTTCTGTCTCCTCTTCATTTTCTGATCATGTATATCTGATATAAATTACAGAATCATAGAATCGTCTGTGTTGGAAAAGACCTTGAAGGTCATATAGTCCAACCATTAATATAACACTGACCATTCCCAACTACACCATATCCCTCAGCGCTATGTCAATCCGACTCTTAAACACCTCCAGGGATGGGGACTCCACCACCTCCCTGGGCAGCCCATTCCAACACCTAACAACCCCTTCTGGAAAGAAATGCTTCCTAATATCCAACTTAAACCTTCCCTGATGCAATTTCAGGCCATTATCTCTTGTCCTATTGCTTGTTACTTGTTAAAGAGACTCATCCCCAGCTCTCTGCACCCTCCTTTCAGGGAGCTGTAGAGGGCGATGTGGTCTCCCCTCAGCCTCCTCTTCTCCAGACTAAACCCCCAAAAGCCCCAAAAATCTGTACTTAATCCAACTCAGCCTTTGAACTCTGAAGTTCTTCTGGCTCTTTCAAAGCCATCCCAGTCTTTAGTAAATAGTGTGTTTTAAAAAAACATAACTGCTATATTTAACTTGTTGACATAGCTTTATTGGAAGATGATTTGAAATTTAAAAGAGTAGCAATTATATTTTTCTATAATGTGGGTCCACTTTTAATTGTTTCTTAATAAAAAATGTTCCAAATTAATTAATTTCAATCTTCTGTACTTTTTATTAATGGTTCAGTGTTATATCAAATATATAATGGCATGGTTTAAACTGAATTGCTGAATTATCTATTTTTAATTATTTATCATTTTCAGTGGTGTATTAATATTATTTTTAAAAAATAATTAAAATAGTTTAACTCTTATGATCAACAGCGTCAAAATTACTTCAGTACATATAAAAAATCGACAGAATAAAATGTGCTTTTGGGGGTCTTTTTATCATCTTCAGCATATTTCAAAATGAGAAAGATCTAGATAATCTAGCTAATTGTCCTATAATTTTAATAAAGACCTGAGAAAAGTTCTGCGAAATATGGTACAAACAAACAAACAAACAAAAAAATTCCTTAGACATTATATTTCATGGTGATTTAATCTCTTTTTTTACCAGAACTGTGTTTGGATAAAAGGACTATATTAATTCAAAAAGCCTAATTCTACATTTATATTATCTGCTTAAAATGCAAGGAAAAAAAAAAAAAAAAGGGGATAAAGGAACTGTAGAACATATAGGGGAGATGGTCAAGGTGATAAAGCTATAAAGGATAAATTCAGTAAATTTGGTAATTATTTTGGGAGGCTATGACATGTTCTCTTTGAATAAAGGAGTGACATCTGTTGGAAGCAAGCATGCAGGAAATACTAGAGCAAATAGATAAATTGGAAGCCTTTAATTTGCTAATATTTCAGATGTGAACCTGCAGATTTGCTAGTCAAGGTGGCTGAAACATCACAAGAACATGGCTGGGGATTAGTGGATTCCCAGTTTAACTCCTACAGACCTAAAGGGCTCTGGAGGAGATCCTGGGAACTTTCAGTCAGAAAGTCTGACTGACATCAATGTGTCAGAGTTTATAAGAGAGTGAAATCACTGATAACACAGGTAAAAACAGTCCTTGTGAAGGTGTCAGCATGTCTTCTTTAAAAGAAATTCCTGTCTCACTAACTTATTGTAAGGAACTGAAGGAAGTAGTGTCTCAAACATTTGATGTTAAAAGTCTCAAGGCCAAATTGTGGCTTTTGAGGATGGTCTAAGGAATAAATTATCTACCTAGGGATGCATACAGTGTATTGAAGGATGCTACACAATTCTCTTGCAGTTGTATAGCCAAATTCCTTAGATAAGCCTTGAGGGGCGCAGATGTAGACTGTGTAAAACCATATGTTCAGGTTAATGCCTGCACCTTAATTTACTACTATAGCCTCAAAGAAGAGCTAAAAGTTTGATAAGACAGACAAACAACCGGCACCAGATGGAGCTAACGACTGGATAATTGCCCCAAAACCAGAAACTGAGGAAAAATTAAAGGTGGTAGGAGGAGATTGTGACCACTGACTCAATTGGACAAAAGGGTTTATGTACTCTAACTCTCAACACACGTACAGAACCCATGCTCCATTTTTTCCTCATCTCTCATGGATCTGAGTTCCTGGAATACCTGCCTCTCTTTTTCTAGTATGCAAATCAGATGATAAGATAAACTTAAAAAAGGTGACAGAAAACTTTGTCGTGTGTACCCACCACCCAAGGCTACCAGACCTGAGAAAAAGATGGATCCTCAGGTGGTGATCTGGATTTTTTTTTTTTTTACTCTCTTTATCTCCTTTCTTTTTCTTTTGTTTATTTTCTTTCTTTCTTATAGATTTATAAGAGAACACATTGCTTATTATCCCTTTCCAAGTTTAAGCTATTTCTATAGCAAGTGAAATATTTTAATGTGAGAGGATCACAGAACCTTTGCAACTCTGTGGGTTCCCAGTCTAGGTTGTGACACCTGTTGAATAAACATGTTTATGAAAGGAATCTTGTGGACCTAATATATTCTCAAAACTCCTTTGACTAAGTTCCACATGACAGCCTACTGAAGAAACTAAATTGCCACATAATTGGAAAAAATGTTCTTTTATGGACTAACCTGGTTTAAAAAGTAGAAAGCAGATGCTCAGGCGTAATGGTCTATCTTCAGGTCGAAGTGATGGAGAAATGCCTGTCAGTGTCAGAAATGCCTTCTTACATTCATGATACAATAATTCCTGATACTGATAAAAGTACAATAGGAGTAGACTGCAGATAGCACCCAAAATTGCATACTTTCCCTAAACAGCAGTACCTTTGCTACTCTTAAAGACAGAAGATTGAGTTAGATGAACCTCTGGTTAAAACCTATAGGGTATTTCGATTCTCAGAAATCTGACTTGGTTCAGATAGGAAAAATATTCATTTACAGTTAAGTCTGCCACTTTCAGAACAAAAAAAAATGTAATGCAATTCTATCATTTCCTTCAGTAATATATATACTTTTAAATCTACCTAATAGATCATATAGTAAATAGGCAAGTCAAAAAGAGTATTACTGTTAAACACTGAAAGTAAACATACCAGAAAATACAGAGTAACATGTTTTTGGGTTGTTTTGTTTTGGGTTGGGTTTTTTTTTTTTTTTTTTTTGGTTGGTTGGTTGGTTGGTTGATTTAGGTTTTATTTTTCAGCTTTCCTACCTTAAGTAAAGGGATGCTACAAAACTGTAAATGTCTCAGCTGCTCTAAAAAATTCAGCTAATGTACAGTGTAGGGTATTTTTTAAAATTTTATTTTAAACTTCTTTATTTAAACATTCTTGAATTGTAAGCAAACTTTTGCTATGAGCTAGAATGCAGAAAGATGTTACTAGTTTTCTGTCCAAATGAAATTGATGTATCCATAGTCTACCTTGAAAATCTTTAATGACATCCTCCATTGAATGTTTTTGGATTGTTGCCTGGAATTTTGGATACAGGCTGAAGCTATTTATAGTTTCTTTGCATTGCTAATTTATCCAAATCGTAAGTGTGGAGAACTACTGAGACACTAACCAGATGCTAGATATCAGGATATAACAGAAACACATCATGGAGAGAGCCAGAAACAAGGAGAAACACCTGAAATGGTGCTTCCAGTTTTGACTACTGGCTATAACCTAGATGAAGAGTTATGCTCAGTGTAGTCAGATCTCTCTGACCTCAATGCAACATATCTCTCAGTGCCAATCCTCCCTTAACATTAAACAGGAAAGGGAAAAAAAAAAAAAAAAAAAAAAAAAAAAAAAAAAAAATTTCTGTAGTCATTTTATTGAAGATAGCTTTTCTATGTCATAGTTACCTCAACCTTCCACAAAATCAGGTTTGCATTTACGAAAATAATAACGGTTTTGGGTAAGGTTCCATGCATACAGATAAGAGAGATTTTATACATTATATGTTTATTTCCCTTTTGTTTACGTGAAAGAAGTTTAGAAAATGTACATCAGAATGTGGAATGATGTATTTAAAAATATAATAGCACTGCATTTCTATTAATTCCAGATGAATTTAACAATCTGGAAGATAAAACACACTCTATGATCAGGATACAGATATTATTACCATGTAGTTGTGCCAAAAGACCAAAAAAGTTTATCCATCATAGTGTACAGATACTGTCTTCACTTTTCTTTACTAGACTAAAGCTTTGTTTCTTCTTGCTGTCCTCCTCCCTTCTCTTGTCTCATTCATCTGGCTGAATATGAGACAGCAGTGTGCCCAGGTGGCCAAGAAGACCAATAACACCCTGGCTTATGTCAGAAATAGTGTGGCCAGAAGGACCAGGGAAATAATTGTTCCCCTGTGCTTGGTACTGGAGAGGCTGCACCTCGAATATAGTGTTCAGTTTTGGGGCCCACACTACAAGAAAGACACTGAGGTGGTGGAGTGCATCCAAAGAAGGGCAATGAAGCTGGTGAAGGGTCTAAAGAGCAAGTCTTATGAGGACTGGTTGAGGGAACTGGGGTTGTTTAGCCTGGAGAAAAGGAGGCTCGGGGCAGACTTTATCACTCTCCACAACTACCTGAAAGGAGGTTGTAGTGAGGTGGGTGTCAGTCTCTTCTCTGAAGTAAGAAGTGGTAGATTTAGATAGGATACTAAGAAAAATTTCTTCATTGGAAGGATTATTAAATATTGTAATGGGCCACCCAGGGAAGTGACTGAGTCACCATCCCTGGAGGTATTTAAAAGATGTGTAGATATGGTGCTTAGGGACATGGTTTAGTGGTAGACTTGGCAGTGTTAGGTTAACAACTGGACTCGACGATCTTAACGGTCTTTTCCAACCTAAATGATTCTATGATTTTATTAACCTTCAATTCCTTGTACAGATTTAGTAAGGACTGTGGTTTCCACTTTGTCTAGGCCGTTGGTAGTGGTGAGGACAAGTTAGCTGCGGTTTTGAAGCTTTCAGGTTTTGAGGGAACTAGAGCCCACTTCCATAGTAGATGTCCTGTAAAATGGAAGAACAAGAATCCTTGGTGTTTCTCACATACATTATTTCCAAGGGGCAGTGACTGCTGTGTTTCAGGATGAGCTCAATAGTTGATGTTTGCAAGGCATGCTTTATACATATTAGTGTGAGGCTGTGAGAGACTGAAATGTCAAATGCCTGTCTCAAAGCTTGCTTGTGTCTGTGCAAACCTCAAGGACAAGCTGCTTCAGCCTTTGGATTAGTCTAAGTAATGTCACCCAAGGAAGCAGGAGTGTTTTGAAGAATGCACCCCCCACTCCTTTGGTCAAACTCCTTAGACAACCCTCAAAGGGGCAGAGGAGTGCTGAGCTGGCCCGATCCTGCAGCCGATTGTGGCTCTATTGTGTAGGACAGACCCCGTGCCTGCATTGCCAATGGACTGACAAGAGGCAAAAGTTCCTGTCCCAAAAGCAAATGCAGCAAATACCTGTGGGAGCAGAGGTAAAAAGGAAACTAAAGGTGGGCAGATATGCTAATCAGAGGACACAATGAATTTAAAAAGGCAACAGAAAAATTTGCTCCGGGTGCACCCACCACCGAAGAACTGAAGACTGAGGATCAACAATGTCGCTGGATCCATGGTGGTGACTATTCTTGTGACTCCATCCTGCATCCTTGCTTGAGCTGTCTTTTCCTTCCATTCTGTCCTATTGCTACCCCTCTTCACTTTTTAAAAATAAAAAACTGGTTTGGGTGTACAGCATTTGACCTTGGTCGTGTCTTAATCTTGCTCTGGGAATCATATCAAAACCTCCCCCAATATTGGATCGGGACAGAGGCATCTTTGGAAACTAGAGGAACAGGGAACCTAGGTTGTTAATTACATATTACTTCTCTTTGCGATAAATGATGAATCTACATAGTAAAATTTCTAGAAATGAATAGGTACAGGATCTGATAGCCAGGATTAAGTCAAGATGGAGCCAAATGCCAAGCTTGAAAGTGTTCTACAAAAAGATTACGGAAAACACATTCCTAGCCTTCAGTTACTCATGAATGGAAACTTGCTATGTTCATAATTGACATGATAATGCTTGAACAGCCCACATCTCACCACATCTGAAGTGTCCAGATGACATATAAGCAATCTGTAATATTTGTGTTCTGAAAGCTGTCACGCATTAAAAGCATAAGGACTTTCTCCCAGAGAGAGATGTGATATTATTACATGCCTCTTATTTACCAAAATGAGCAAATGAAAATGAACAGCAAATTGAAGTAAAACTCTGACTGATTGAAGACAGTGCTTTTACCTAATCATTCTCAGATGATGTTAAGATAATTGTGCTTTCAGCAAGCCACATATATTCTGATATAGAGATTTTTAACTTGTGCATTATTTTCTATAAATAATAGCCTTATTAATTAACATGCTTCCATTCTATTTAAAAATCTGATCTCACTTTCTCTTCTCTTCATTTTAAAGCTTATGGTTGCAGGATAATTTATTTATTTATTTATTTAAATTAATCTATTTTCCCTCAGTGTGTTGTTACTCATACTTTACATATTAAAAAGTTCATGTTTATTACATAAATCACCATATAAAGGTTATCTAGTAATCAGAATTTAAAAAACAAAACAAAAATCCTAGCTCTGATTTCAGTCTTTTCTTCTTTCACTTTATAACACGTCTGTATTTATAAAATATATCCATGTCTAATACATTCATTATGTGAAATGTTTAAGGTGCTCTCTGGGAATTTTGAATGCCTTTTTCCATTATTACACCAACATCTAATATGTTGCTTTACCGCTGGTTCTATTATTTTATATTGTAAACCCTAAGACACCCTGCTAAAGCTCTTTCTAACCTCGGGATGAAAAAAATGAAAATATTTTTTCTGCTGTCGTTGAAAACTCAAATAAAAGTTTCCTGACATATAGATTATCTTGAAGGATATACAGTTAAAATCAATATCATGCCATTAAAAAATACATTTCTGCTGAGTCATCTGAAAGCAGCTTGGAGTCTTTGTTTTTATCAAACACAGTTATAGAATCTGGATATCCTCAGTGATCTGTGAAGGCTAATATTGGTCCATAAAAGTGATTTGTTGAATTTCTTTTGTCTGGTCATCTAAATGTTAACAGGAATTTGCAAGTAGAACTGAATTGTCCACCTTATTATAAAAGTAATACTCACTATAAACTTTTACCTGTGGGTCAGTGGGGGGTTACTTAGGGATTTTTAGAAGCTACTTTAGATTTCTTTTGATGTTCTTATGACATAAATCTTCACACTTCAAATCTTTCAGGGCCAGATTTTCAGGTGTTGGGGTTTGGGTTTTTTTTTGTTTGTTTGTTTGTTTGTTTGTGTGGGGTTTTTTGTTTTTTGTTTTTTTTTTAGCAGCTATGGCAGCATTTCTGCAAATGGCTACCTGCTAGTTGCCTGTTTGAATATACAGGTAACAACCAGCTTGTTAATCATAACAAATAAATAATATATGTAGACATATATACGTATACTGTATATTGCATAAAATATAGCTTTACAGAGATATTTAATAACATCTCTGCAAGCATTCATTTTTCAGTGTTAAATTCCTCTCCTGATTTGTCCACTCTATCTGTATCTATTTGTCCATTTCTATCTGTAGAACCCACAAACTAAACCCACTACCAACAAACACTACGCTCTCTGTCCACGCAAATGAACCCACCCCAACCCAAAAAAACCCCAGATTCTTCTCCTCAAAAGTAATATACACTACAGGAACAAGTCATCATGATTTTATATATCTTAAAGAAACATGCAACAAGAAAACTTCTTAGTCAACTGATACTTTTTCCTCCTACCCAAAGAGCACATTGTAGGGAAAAAAAAAATGTTTTTAATTATCTGAAACTGTTCTTGTTTACAGAATTTAGTCAATGTAGAAAATTTATTGGAGGAACACTGCCCTTACTATTGAAAAATACATATTTAAGAATGTGTTATGACCAATTTATTAATTAATTTAGTTGCCTGTTTAGGGATATTAAAGGGATATTAGGGATATTAGGGACTGAAACACTAGTATAATCATAACGACAAAGAAGGCATTCCAATTCCTGGACAAAATTGAAGAGTGTGGTTAGAACAATGCTTCTTCAGGCTACATGAAGTAATACTGGCTTTGCTACTGTGAAAGAAAGGAAATGAAAAAAGAAATAAACCAAATAGATTTTATAAACTTTGGTGAAAGAAAAACAATTCAAAGATCCTTGCTACATGAGACAAGATTCTAAAAAATATGAGAATAAAATCAGTGTGAATAGAAGGTATAGTGCAGTGTAAAATTGTATTATATTTTATACATGCGTCTCAAATTTAAGTAATTTGCAATGTTGAGTACCATTTAACAGAATTTGCTTTGTTCTTCTACCACCTGTAGGGCAATCATTATTATTTGAAAGAAAAATAAATTTATTCCCGTCATTAAGTGTAATCTAGATAAAAAATCTTAGAAGGCATAATCTTATTTTAGAATTGGCTCTTTATTTAGGCTGTAGAGTGGCTGTCATGTCCAAATCTCATCATTTATTTGATGTTCATTCCAGAAAAAAAATCATCAGTAATGGGTCAATTTGCGACACTCAGGTGAGAACATTGGATAGGACAAGAAAGAATAATCCCCAACACTGTAAATTTTTTTTTTTTGGTAGGAGGACCTACCCAATATTCCAGCAGTCAGGAAAGCTTATTTCTCTGAATGTGTGATTTGACACAGTGAGTAAATAAAGCAGTCACTTAGCAAACTAAAGTGAAGGTGAAGTCTTGGTCATTTTTAAATCAAAGACAGTTTTGCCACTGAGTTCAGAAGTGCAATAATTTTCGAATCTGGATAGTCAGATATAGTAGCATAAAAGAAAGAGAAAAAACATTTAGGTTCTACATAAAATCTAACACGAGTTCCAAGAAAACAACTAAATGCAGGATAGTCTCTCATTAGAAAGTGAAATATTTGTGTTCCAGGTCTTTGAAATCTAGGCTTAATCACTTATATCTACTGTACAGGATAAGTGCTTGTACTGCCAAGGAGAGGGATAGATGATTTAATTATATCCTTTTCAGCTCTGATATCTATTAGAGTATGGACGTGTTCCAGAAGTGAGATGACTGGGTTCAGGGAAGTTCAGTAGCTCCCAACATGGAAGCACTTGCCTGTCTTTCTACCTCAGGGACATGCAGTTCAAATTAATTTGCAAATCTGTTCTTCACAAGGCTACTGATTAAATGAGCTATGTCATTATATTTATTTATTTATTTATTTATTTTAATGAAAGAGGAAGTCTGAGAAAAACAATGTAAAAAAAAATAGATGCAGATGCACATAATGAAATTAAAGTATTAGGTGTACTGCAGTGCTATGATGTTTTCCACTTGCTCTTCTTGTGCACGTACAACTTTTTGCCAATACACTCACCAGAAAGGAGGAAGACTTAGTATATTACAATAGAACTTTTTTGTCAAACAAATTGTTACTGAAATCTTCATCCAGGTTTTTCTAAGGCCTGCATTTTTTCAGGACATGTTATTAAAAGCAGCTTTAGAACAGGCCATGTTAGTGTTAGTAGATATTTCTCTCCTTTATTTATTTATTATAATGGACCAGGGTAAACTGAACGAACAAGTCTCAGTGACTCTCCCAGAGAGCTTTTATCTTTAAAAGGCTAAATAATCAGGCAGATCAGACAATGAGTAAATGCTAAATATGCAAAATCTAAATGAGGTTACCTTGTGCCATCTGATATGCAGAGTGTTGTGGGGCTTTTTTTTTTTTAATTATGGAGTTGTGTAAGATAGTGGTAAAGGGGCTTCTAGAAGAGTCTAAATGAAAAGAATGGGAACTGTATAGAGAAACTCTGAAACTGTTTTTCCTTCCATGAGAAATTAAATAGGAGACAATCACTATATGATATTATAAATAAGTATATTGGAAAAAAAGACATTGTACAACTACTAATGATATGAACTGCTGCAAATAGTAGAATAATACTACAATTAAAATCACAGTGACTGGCAGATAATACTGATCACCTGCATGCATATTTAAATTACAGACTGTCAAGAGGAAAAGTCACATCAGTTGACAAGAAAGCATGGAATAACACAGAACACCACTGTTATCTAATCATAAATATGCCACTGTTATATAATCATAAATATAAGTGATTTTCTGAATAGACACTATTGAGGGAAAATGTCAAACCATCTAAAAATACTGTCCAGAGGTCTCCTTATAAATGAAAACAGAATTTTGGAGATGGTTTCGAATCTCTCAGACACCATTCTGTGATAACAGATTAAATCTACAGTACAACTTCTTCTTTCAGTAATATTCTTTTTGGTTAATTGATGTGGGTTCCACTGTATGTACTGCTCCAGAATGTTCACACAGTCATGCCACCTAGTTGTGAGCAACTATAGTATCGAATAATTATCATAAATAACTGTTGCATAACAGCTTTTAACTGTTGTCCCTATTGATGTCATTCTTATTCTGGTCCAGCAAGTGGGAGCTTTACTGCTGACTTGGGTGATGCCAAATTATTTCATGATATAGTCAAAACCATTTTGTTTTTAACAAGCTGCCAGACCACAACAGTAACTGATTACATTTGTGATGTCTGTTCTATTTTGCTTTACAACAGGTGTGCTTAATGACTTTCATATACAGCTAAGGAAGGTCACTTCCTACCTTCCAGCAAAAGAAAGAGGTTTTAACAATCTTTTGATCATACTGCACGTGACATTGAAAAGAATCGAAAACCTGGTTTAGGATGACCACAAAAAAGAAAAAAAGTCTAATTTCTAACACAAAATAATTTTACAGTGATAGTCAAGTATTGGCCTGACAGTCAAATATAAATGAAAGACTATTTTATATCTTTGTGAGTATTGCACTACTGGAAGCGGAAAATCTCAGTGTTCAAAATTTGCTAACAGGTGATACTTGTTTGAATGTTATCAGCACTGTATTGAGGTAATGCTCCTTGAAGAGCTAAGGAAAAAGGCAGTTTTGACTCCCTCAGTCCTGAAAAATTCAGTACTAAGCATTAACACATCAGAGAGTCAGCCAAAAAACCTGGCCTGGAACGGTAAGGGAGCAGGGATCAGACAGTAAGTCAGACATTGCTTCAGGATTTTGTCTGATTTCTCCCATAACGGATATCAGCTTTTGGTGTTACTATCTGCTGTGAGTTATCTTGCTGATTGCTGTAGCACTGGGAAATTCTTTTAAGAAAATAATTTTTTAAATGGGATTAAATGAAAAACAGTTAGCTCTGACCTCTTCTTGGGGAAATAAAAGCCCCGAAGTTAGCAAAGGAGTCAGTCACTTCTGGCAGCAGGAATAGAGAACAACATAGCAAGTAATACTTTGAGATTCTGGACAGTGAAATGTCTTGCTCTTCATGACTCGTTATGAAGGAAAGATGACAGATTTTGGAATCTCAATCTCAGTTTTACTGTTGATGGAAATATTAGTGAAACTAACACCAGATTTTGTGAAGAAGAGATTAAAATATATGAGCTAAACACAACCAAAAGTGGGCACAAACCAGGTATTACAATTTCATGAATCAGTAGTGCCTCTGCTGTAAGGAGTTCCAAATTGCAAAACTGAAATAGGAACAAAAAATATATGATTTATGTCATTGCACAAACATAAAACTATAGTTTAAATGTTGCAGAGCACAATCAATATCAACAACATACTTGCTAAGAATACAGAATTAAAAAAAAAAAAAATCAGGAACAAGGTATAAAATTAAAAATACTTTACACAATGATTATCAGACACGGCCTTAGTATATTTATAGTTTCTGGAGCTGAATTAATTACATAGTTTTTTTCTCAGTCATATTACAAAAGTTCTGCTCAGAACATACTTTCTTGACTGCACTTTTCACCTCTAGATAACTTCTCCAGCCCCCTGCTTTAATAGTGTCTTTCTTCACTCTGTACACTGCTTATACCACTCAGAATTTTAATGTGAATTTCTCAGAATATGGAGTGTTATGAAGCATTAGCACCTAAACCCACTGCTAATCCCCACATGGCTTGCTCTATTCTTTTATATCTGTATATTGTATGAGCTAGAGAGAACAATAACACTGAACAAGTACCTTGGAGAGAAAGAGCGTGTCTGTGTGTGAAACACACTAAGTAATTACACTGGTGCTATTTGAAGAACTATAGCCAAGGCTATTTTAACTATAGAACATTTTCAATCAGATGATTAGGAGTTAAAATGCAGTTTGCTGTCAAAGTTTGCCTTAAGGCTTCCTGTTACCCAGGGGTTAATTCTGATACAAAGTGAATATCAAGTCTACTTCAAGAAGCAAAACCATTTAGATTTTCAACACATTCAAATACCATTTTGCATTAACAACACAGGAGGAAGAGATTTGTAGCAAGTCCTGTTTTTCCAATCCTGTAACTCCTCATGTTTACTGCATGCAGTAGAAAAACAAATTTGAAAGCTTTTCATTCATAATACACAATTAAAAATATCACGCTTTTTTTTCTTAAATTTAAAATATGTATTTTACTAATTCAAATCTAAAATGGGAAATCAAAACACTGCCTATTGAGTACATGTACACAGAAATTGCATACTTATCTTCTTGTTCTTCTTTTTCTTTTCCGACATGGACATCTTCAGATTTTGTGAAATAATCAGAAAATGGCATAGCAGATTCTTCATATTCCATTTTTCTTAGTCACCATTCTTTTAAGTTCCTGACTAAAGGTCACATCACTAAGCAAAAATAAATAGCTACATGTAATAAAAATGTACCAGGAGAAAAATAGCAGAGTCCTTCTCCCATTATTGTCCCATTCAGAGTTTACATTATGATTCAGATAAATTCAAATCCAGTGGTACAAGCATAGCTCAAATGATTTAGAAGAAATTTTGAAAAAACATTGATTTATATAACTTTAGGTAGCAATGTGTAAATTAACACATTGTGCATACAAATCTCCTGA
The DNA here is from genome assembly GCF_003259725.1 of Athene cunicularia. NCBI lineage: Eukaryota > Metazoa > Chordata > Aves > Strigiformes > Strigidae > Athene > Athene cunicularia. The sequence continues at coordinate 21,907,077 of NW_020799098.1, forward strand.
CTAATGCACTAAAAAGCTTTTGAACTTTGTTGAATGGTGGGGTTTTTAGGCTTGCTCAAATGAAAAAACAAAATTGATTTGGCTTTGTGAAAAACAAATACTTGCCTGATTATAAAGAAAAATAATAATTCTATATAAACATATAGTCACTGCCTCAAATAAACGATGTACATTGACCTTGTACATTTCTCTTATGTTCTTAGTTTTACCTTGACAAGGAAGGAAATAACATACATAAGTCTTTAGATTCTTAGAAGAAGGAACTCCCCAGTATAGAGTATTATAGAAAAGGAGCATGTCAAAAGGGGTAATCAAAGGGAATCTGAAAGAAATCACATAACCTAGAAAAGATTACTTTATTGCAGTCAAGGAGTTATTTTTAATTCTACATTTCTTGAGAAGTGCTTGAGAAGTAACAACCAACTCAAACTAGTTCTAATTAAAATAACTTGGTTATAGTGAAAAGCAAATAATTTAAAATAGATACATACAAATTTCAGAACAGACATGTAAGGACTAACTTAAACTGCAAAAAGCCTCCTAACAATACAGATCTCAAAAAACAATGCATAGAACAGATGAGATTAAGAAAACCAAGTTAATGTTGCTAGAAGTTCTTTATAGATCCATACTTCCATACAGGCACACAGTAAGCTCTCTCATTTGAGTATAAATATTACAGATAAATGAAGAGCTCTAAGTAACTTATATGTGAATGATTTACATGAGCTGTTTAACTCAGCTTTTGACAAGAAAGAAAAACAAAGGAGAATGAATTAAAGTTAACTTATAGTAAGGTCATGGACTCCTGGAGAACAAAATAGACAATATGAGATATTCCCCTGACAACCATCACCGAGATAACTTGTTATAAGTATTTTTAAAGGATGTCAAGGTCAATGCATAAAAGTTAGCTAAGTTAAAGTTAAGGCCAGAATTTAAGAAGGAGAAATCATATTTGAAAGGATTTGAAAAGTGTGTATCTTAAGCTCTTACAGTTGAGGCTTTGTCTACTACCTCTGTTACACATGGTACAGAATCCTTTTTAACCCATATTTCTAGGCAAAAAGTCCTCTAGCAGACTACAGGAAAAGAAATCAAAACATCTAATCTGAAAAAGACACTGTTTAAAAAATGGAAATGCTAAAGAAAACCTGGGTAAACATCCAAGCCATGTTTGAGTTAAAAACAGAAGTACAATGCTATGATCTGTTATATATAAGCTGGTTTATTTTATACTATGTTATTTTAAAAGCTATTTTAAACTTGATTTCATAGACTTCTAGAGACTGATGAAGTCTTTCAGAGGTCTAGACAGTTTGACTTTTTCCACAGATACCTCACTTGGACTTTAAATAACAAGTCATAGTTTTGCTACAGTTCCTTTGTGTTTACAAGTCCCTACTAGCATGCTTTTCCAAGGAAAAAACAAAGAGTGTTCCTATCTCCTTATAATTTATTATTATCCCTTTTATTTATCGGACAGGTTTTTGCTATGGATCAAACATGTTCATTCCACATCCATATTTTTCAACACTAAATAACAGGTCTCATCCATTCTTTAGGACTAGATCCTGCATATATATAAAAGACAATGCTGTCTTTCATAAAATTCCTACCACAATATATGCCAGGGCAATACATAAACAAATGATTTATTTATTTTTCTTCTACAGAATTTCTTTCTTTGTCATTGCACATACTCACAATCACTATCATGCCATTTTTAGAACTGTGATAAACAGAGTTACCTAGTTCTTCTTTCTAACATCATATATCTTTCTGTTCTCCCTCCTATTAATGCTCAGCTGGTGTCTCAAGACAAAACCTCCAGCATCAACAGATGCATCTCCCAACTTAGCTACTGGCTTATATTCAGAAAATGTGAGGGATGTCCTTAAGCGCTCACCTGGCCATCATTCTCCAGAAGATAAAGCCAGCACTAGAGTTATTCTGGCTCTTATTTGAGTTTCTCCAGTTAAAGCTCTTTAACTTTGTGTGCAACACAGTACTGCTGATTGCAGTGTAGTCTAAGTGGTTCAGTGTAGAATTACAAAAAAGTTTAGCTTCAAACTTCTGTGCTGCTGTGATATGCTATCCTATCCTCTTCCTACAGACTGGCATTTCCTACCAATTTACAGTCACATGTAGTCATTAACACCCCTGATTGAACCTCAAATCTTTAATTGGGCTGTTGAAGCGCAGACAGCTCAAGCCTCGAGTGACTGTCTCTTTTATAATTTTGGCATCTGTTGTAGAGATATCTGGCTGCATAGAATCGGAATGTTAAAGGACATCCTGACAGAATCTATGTATAGTTCATCCACTCAATCACAGTTATCTGATCTTTTATAGCTGTAATTACTTTTGATCATTAAATGACTGTAGAAGAATTAGCTGAGAATTCGTGAGCTTGAAATGTGATTCAACTTGTGAAATGGAATATGAGTCCATATTCTCAATTTAAAAGTCATTAAATATAAAACAAAAAGTGATGTAAAAAAAAAAAAAAAAAAAAAAACTAAGCTAATAAAAAAACCCAAACCAAACCAAACAAACAAACAAAAAAACCCCCAACCACAACAAACCTTAAGTGTTTTTCTGTTTGTTCCTACTTTCCAGAAAGATTAGGATCATTAAATACCTACTTGTGAAGGGACACCTCCTTGATATTTTTGATATTTAATTACTTCTGCTTTCTAACTGACTATAACCTTCCAAGAAGTAGTGAATGTCTATAGAATAGATAATCAATTAATGGCATAATTTCTGATCAGGATCTGAATTATCTTCCTTGCCTGAAGCATGTTTATTCTAATTGATTTTGAGGTATCTCTTAAAACTTGGAACTTCCTTGTATTTTATTGTCATGTTATCCAAGTGGATCTAGAGGTAATGGCAGAAATTACAATGGTAGAAGGAAGAAACAATTGCAAATCAGTCTACATTTCCATTTAGAGGTGTTTTTTGGAAAGTCTTTGTGAAGCTATGTGCTGAAAATCACACTGTATCAGTCAAGAAAAGTTCTACTTGTTCTTAAATCTGTTCCAAAGAGTAGGTGAAGCAGTGATTATTGTCCAGAATGTGTGAAATATCAGTGTCTGTTTTTTTCAGTTAGTGACTTACTTTCTAAAATTACAAGTGATTATATTTAGGTTTTCTCCCTGGTAGGATCTGATGAGCTTAGATGACTTTATATGCCCACCTCTCAAATTACTGTAAGAGTCCTCCTGATTATCTGCTGTGAGGGACAAGAAACCAGGCCTGTGAGAAACTAAGACAAACAACCTGGGAAAGCAAAAGCTGAGGCTGATTGAAGAAATGCCTCAAACACTCCCAAGACAAAACCATGAGTCACAGGGTGCTTTCTGTGGAGGCCGAAGCTGATAAGGCTGCCCGATGTATCTGGGGGAGAGAGCCCTGTGGAGACAGGACGGCTCTGCCCTGGAGCACCTGGGCAGATTTCGAGGGCCATGTGTCCGGTGAAGGAACTTTGCTTCATTATCCATGAAATGCATATTAAAGTTGACACCCCTCAATATGCTAACGAGGGCTGTCATGATCATGCTAATTACATCATCCTATGAAACACCTTACCCCTCCCCGTACATGGGATATGTAGCTCCGTGGGTTGACCTAGGGAAGGGACCCAAGGAAGTGGGTATAAATCAAAGGGGGGAAGAAAGGGCTCTCTCTCTCTCTCTCTCTCTGCCCCTCTCCTGACCCCCCTCTCCCCCTCGGCCATCTGGAGAGAGCAGTGAAACAAAGCAGACAGATGCCAGCAAAGAAGACGGCTGCCTCCTGGAACCCTCACCAGCGGGATCAGCACAGGAACCCAGACCGGTGATCTGCATTCCCCCATTCCCTCTATCTCCCTCTTTTCCTTTTTCCATTAAGAAATGCAAGGCATATTGTATTGCTTGCCACAACTTGCTATATACTTAGCCAATTATCATGTGTTCAGTTAGTACATTGTGGGAAGTTAATAAATGTTTGGACTTGGAGACTTGTTGTCTGCTCGAACTGGGGTTTTGTCAATCTGAATCACTTGTCCCCCTCGTCTGAGCAGAACGTGACACTGCCACATTCTGAATATCTCACAACATGCTTACTTTGTTGATCTGAAAGCTCCCAGTAGTCCTGCACTTTCAGGGTGCTCTTGCTTACCCTAAGCAACAAGATGTCTAACTCTCAAATTCCATAGGTGTATAAAAGAAAGGCTGAGTAATGCTTAAGCCACTTAATCTAATACTTCTTAGACAAACTGTCACATCACAAAATGAAGTTACAGCTGTGAAAGGTAATAAAGCACTGATATTTTAAACAGAAAACAAACAAACAAACAAACAAACAACAACAACCAAAACAAAACAAAAAACAACAACAAAACCACCAAGTATCACAATTACAGCCAGTAGAAAATCTTAGTCTTTGTTCTCTAATTACACTTAGCAATGCACACATTATACAGTTTGGGGTAAATATTTTCAGCTCTCAAATGCATACATTCGTTATTATGTTCTAGTTTCATATACTTCCCATCTGGCTTTCTGCCAAAATGGACAAAAACTCTCTTTCAGCTCTTGTGAAAACAGTGAAGGAGGCTCCACCGTAAATAGTGTGTGGCCTGGTGTTCAGGAAATGTTCATGAAAGGTGAGGGTGTGATGTTTTTCTAGACATTAAATATTGTTTCTTTTTTGCATCTGTGAGTGAATGCAGCATTAACAATTATCAGTAAGCGAACCTCAGTAAATGCTGTACATTTCTGAGGCTCTACATGGACTTGTTTTCCTTTGACCCTAATTCACTGTATTGTATCTATAGCAAAACTCAGATCCATATGTTCTCCTGACTTGTTTTATGCAAATCTTCATAATTTTGTATGGTTTATAGATCAGATTTCTAAAGCATATTGCGGGCAGCTCCTGAAATACAGATACCTATCTGACATTTTTAAAACTTTATTGGTGACAAGGAATTGGGGATTTAGGTAGGTGTCACATCTACTGCATAGTTGCCTACATGTTAAATTAGATTTCACTTTTAATTTATTTTCTCTTTTTCATCAATTAGTTCTAACTTACAGTTTTTATACTTAAATTTTTGCCTTTGTTACAAGTCCTAAAGACATAGGACTTAATAAAAATCTATTTGTTTCTGTAGGCAACAAAAATGTTTTTCAACACATTGTCAGACTGATGATATCATTTGAATTTTGATGTTTTTTTTCAACGCTATCTTTATGATTGTTGTCATGGAAGCAGATAAAAATATTTTAATTGGTTGGCATATTGTAGGTATGAGCTAGCACTGTTTCCTGTACTGCTTTTTAAGGTGAAAATGGTAAATAATGGACTAGTCCATTCTGAGTTGATCTTTGGGGAAAGATAATCCTTCAGTCTGATGACAAATTGTTCTGTTTGGAGTAATTTAATGGGGACTTTAGTTTAAAATGACAGTATATTAGTAATCATACTGTATTTTATAACACAAGTGCATGAAAACACTAACATATTTCACTGGTTTGATACTTAGAATAATCAGTAAAAGCATAGCATTGATTTTTCATGTTAGTTTTTCATACAGTTATCACCAGACATATCACTCTGATTATTATTAATACATATTTGGGTTACTTGCAAGAATAGATATGTGAAAAGATGTCGATGTCATAAAATTAAAAGGAATTTTACTGATGAGAAATTTTTTACTCCATTTGGACCTCAACATTTCGTTTTCTCGAATTCCAGTATTGCTGACAAGTATGGTCCGTGATTAAACCTTAGTAATATCCTTTTAATAAAAATCCTTTTCATCTTGAGTAGGGCCCATATATACTGGAAGAATAGCATCTGTTTTCTGCTCTTCTACTGCATGCCTTCATTTTATTTTTTTTTTCCTTCTTAAATATAAGTTAATGGTGTCTTACGGATGTCTGTTGTTAATTGCAGTGAAGAAAGTTAAATTGATAAGTATCTCTCCTGTGCTTCAACTCAGTGAATTGCAAATCATTAACAGTATTTGTAAAATCAGCTTTGTTGAGAGGACTTCATGGACTTCCATTGGACATTCCATTTCTTTCACCTCCATTCACAACTACTAATGAAGTAAATTATTTTTGTGTCCTTCTTCAACCAAATATAAATGTGGAATAATATTCAAATATTTTAAGCTGAATTTTACAATAAATTAAGTTTACATTTTTCCCCTCTGTAAGTGAAGACATTCCTAATTTAACTTATTGATTTTCTAGGCTCAGAAACTTGAAGTTCTCATAAACACAATTTAAGCAATGCATTTCCTAATAATACAATTTGCAGTAATAATGCCTAAATAATTTATTTTGTTGACTCCCCTAGAATTTGCACAGTAATTGAAGTGATAGTATCTTGAGGTAGACTCTTCTGCTGATTAATGTCAAAGTATAACCTCTCATTAATCTTGAGTTTGCAACCTTTTCTCACAGTGTTCATAAACAATATAATCTCACTTTTAGAATCCACAGGGTATATCTAAAATCACACCAATAGGTTCCTGAAATAACATATTGTGATAAATGCAAGGCTTTGTGTAGTTTGTAGCTTACATGAACTCTGTATAGCTCTGAGTCAGAATGTAAAGCACAGTCTGAGTTTTGGATAGACTTTGTCTTCTTACTTTCATCTTAGTTCACAATAAAACAGTAAAGGCTAATTACAAAGATTTTTTTTCTCCTTTACTTTTTTTTTTTTTTTTTTAACAGAAAATTCTTAATTTCTCAGGCAAAATTTTTGCACAATAAAATAACTTCCCCAAGAAACCATGAGTTTGAAAACTAAATGTTGCTTTGCCAACTCTTAAAGACGTGTGTCATAAAGTCACCCAACAGACCAGGAAGAAGAAAGAGGCACAATTCAGGTATCTTTTCTTAGATCATTTTCAGCAGTTCAGAATGGAAGAAGTCAATGCAGAAGCTTGATGATACGTATGGCTCACCTTTCTTACAACCAGTGATTCACTGGAGACTCCCTTATGATTTGTAAAATCTGTTCTTTTTCCCTTATCTAAAAGAACTGGCCTGTTTAGAAATTCACTTCAGAGTGTGTTCCACAAACCTTATTGTTTGCCTACTGAATAATTAATTTGGACTTAATCCTGAAACATCTCTTGTCCATTGTGATTGTATTTTATATTCTAGATAAGTTACTCAAATGTGTAGACTCCAAAATTGAAGGCGATGACCTGGATTCTGTTTAGTCATCAGAAGCCCTAAATTTAATCTCAATCTTGTGTCAAGCATTTGGTTGTCAGCTAACAGGGATTTGTTGATCAGATTTTTTTTGTAAGTATTTATTAAATCCAAAACTGTTTGTACATTTTTGGTACATTAGGCCAGAATGTGTAAAGAAAGTAGGTGATAAAGCTCAGTTTACTAAACACATCCATTTTCAGTATAGTGACAACACTGGTTGTTTTAACTCTTATTTTAAAGCTTGTTAATGTCTTAATTTGTAAATGTGAATGATTTGCTGGCTATGGTGAAACTGGGCCACCAAAAGCCTGAAGAAATCAAAGCCTTCATCAAAAAATAAAATAGATTTTTTAAAGTTATATCTCTTTTTTTCCCTGCGGATATTTAAAAAAATATATATGCTCATTACATAAAGCCTGTGAAAGATAAATAAATCAACCAGTATTGAAGCAAACAAAATGTTCCTTTTGTAAATTAGATTACATTAAAATGGAAAGGAAAAAAGAAGGTCCAAACAACCACATTATTTTCGAATGCTGTCTTGTTTTTCTTTAGTTTGAAAAAACAGAGGAGATAATTATGATGTTAGGAATTGCATAGTGGGTTGTGAAGCTTGACAATTAGGCTGAAGAAGCATGGCATTTGGTTGATGTTACAATGTGGAAATGGAAGGTCTAAAACAGAAGCTGCCAGTGCAGCCTCTTAAAATCCAGAATGTTAATTCAGGATCTCCAGTTGAAAAGACTGGGTCCATGATGATTTTTTTTAGAGGTTATTGCATATATTGAACAGAAATTACCATTTCACGTCATTTCTTAGGTTCGGGATTGAGAAGATACCTCCAGTTTCTAAGGAAATCAGCAGAAAATTACTTTTTTTTTTTTTTCCCTGAACTAGCCATCCATGCTATGTTATTTAAAAAGCCTAAAGATATTAAAAAACAAAATGCATCAGTAATTCAAAGATGAGAGTTTTTAGATATATGTGGATTTTGAGAGCAAATGTTTACAGCGATTATGTAACTGGATAAAGAAGAGAAAGCAAATTAAAATGTAAAATCCAAAACCTTGTAATCTAAATAGACTTGCTACACTGAGGGTTTATGTCCATAAAAAAGGAAGATATATATGCAGCTAACTTCTGTTTGCTAGTTGTTTGTGACAATAACACTTATAACCCTTAAATTCAAAATGAGATTCAGAGCTTTTATTTTTAAAAATCCTCCACCATCCACAGATACCAATAAAATTTTAAAAGAAATTTCAATATTGACTAAGAAGGCATAGTGAAAATAAAACTGATAGAAAAGGGGTGAAAAATAATAATGTCAAGAATTATTAGAAGATAAAGATGGAGTTCTTTAGTAACAAATTATGACTTCTACATACATTTGCAGAGATTGAATAGGTTTCCCAGACTTTGCCTTCTCTGAGATTTTTACTTTTGTCTTTGCAATTTCTTGCTTATATTATGTTTTCTCAACTGTACCTGTGACACTAGATGTTCCTGTTACATTGTCTACTATTGATGTGCAATCAAATCAGAGCAAATTGGAGTAGTAATTACCACAAAATTGTCTAGAATAGTTTTGAACTCTGATGACTCAAAAATGCCAGAGAATTATAAACCACTCTGAAAAATAAACTTTACCTCTACATGTGACCAGCATAACAAGGTAACATAACTATCTTTTCTTCACTTTATATCATCTATGGAAAACCATCAAGAGTTGGTAATGCTCATCTACAGGAATAGTAATTGTGTTTGTTCAAAACATAAGAGCCATATTCTCTATGTATTCTCCTTGTGAATCTGTTCCAGAAAGGCCAGAAGCGAGACTTTCATTAATCACTGAATGTCATGTGCAATAAATCTACCTAAACTCAGTGTGATATAGTTTTTCCAAATTCTCAGTTCATTTGTAAATGTTATGGGTATGTCAGTCCAACTTCCCTTAGCTCTTGCCTTCATCATGTTGCTATTTATTCAGCTATGCCAGTTTCCTGACTACTACCAACACATTGTTAGATAGCTAATTAGTAGTGACTGCAGTGTGACTACATACCAGTAACTATTATGTAGACATATCCTCTATTACATTTTGTATCTCCCATCCACAACTTGGCATCTGAAAGAAAAGAAGGGGGGGGGTTGATTATTTTTTCTTTCTTGCTTGTTTTCTTTTTTTTTTTTTTTTTTT